>NW_011888904.1:2128854-2135829 GCF_000151845.1 Pteropus vampyrus | reverse complement strand
GACCAACTGCCCTGCAAACCAGGCTGCTGTCCACTCGGTGGCTGCTTCTCCCCACATCTCTGCAACTTCCCTAGGATAGGCCCCCATGAGCTCTTCCCAGCCCCTTTCAGGCCGCTGTCACCACATCGGCTTAAGAAGTTTCTAGCAAACCAAATATCTTAATACAAATGGGAGATTCCAGGAGAGGTATCGTTTTACTATACCCCTGCCCGAAGACTGACAGCTACTTGAGGGAAAGCATCGCTGTCTCCCATGGTCCAATACAAAGCCCTGCACTTCTCAAGTGCTGAAGGCAGCTATGCTGAAGGAATGAATGCTTAACATTATTATTGGCTTTGACAGCCATAAGTCAAAACCATGGGCAGGATAAAAGCTGGCGTATAGAAAAGCTTGTAGACCTCACTCCTGTTCTCGTTCTCCATTTTACAAACACAGGTGACTCTGTCACCTTGCCTCACAGTTGGTGTTCACATGAGGTATAGCTTTATGAAATGCGTTTCTGTTTCTTCGGAAAACCCAATATGAATATTAGCATGAACAATGCCAAAAGGCAAATGGCAGTTCAGGAAAAAAAATTTTTGCCGCGCACTGAACAAAGGGCTAATTTGTTTAATAGACAATAAGTTCCTACAAAAACATATATAGAACAGTCCAGTGAAAATTGAGGAAGAATAAAAATGGCTAATAAGCACATGAACAGATAATGAAGCCCACTCATAATTATAGAAAAGTTCATTGAGAGATGAGATATCAGTTCTCATCTATCATACTGACAAAGATGAAAAAGTCGAGTTCCCAGTGTTCACAAGACGTGAAGACCAGCATTCTCACACAGAGGAGCAGTCTACATTGTATACCCTCTGCCAAGGCAAGTTAAGCCATATCTATCCAAATGCACACACCCTTTGACTCAGCAATTCCTACCAGCATAGTTACTGAATTGTACAAAAATGTATATCAAATTATCTAGTTATTATCTAGATTAGCAAAAATACTGGAAATCACATAGAAATTCATCAATAGGGCATTGGGTAAATAAATTCTAGTGTAGACATATGACAGACTATTATACTTGAGGCTATTATTGCCCACTATGACACTGTACCCTACAAGAGCAAGCATTATTCTGTCCATTACTACATAACGGGCACAGTGATAAGCTTTCACATGGATTATGTCATGCAATCTTAACTCTGTGAAGTCGGTACTTTTTTATTCCCATTTTACAGATGAAGAAATTGAAGTGCACTAATCTGACTGTATTAGTTTCCCAGGGCTGCCATAACAAATTACCACAAACTAGATGGCTTAAAACAACAGAAACTTATCCTCTGCAATTCAGAAGGCCAGAAATCAAGATGTCAGAAAGGTTGGTTCCTTCGGAGGCTCTGAGGGAGAATCCGTTCTGTGCCTCTCTCCTAGCCTCCGGGACTGCCCACAATCCTTGGCACTCCTTGGCTTGTACCTGCACCACTCCAATCTCTGACTCTGTTGTCATGTGGCCTTCTTCCTTGTGCATGCCCTCTCCTCTTCTTACAAAGACACAAGTCATTGGATTTAGGGCCCACCTTAACCCAGTGTGATCTCATCTTAACTAATTATACCTGCAAAGACCCTGTTTCCAAATAATATCATATTCCGAGTTCCCAGGTGGACATGACTTTGGGGGTGGGACACTATTTAACCCAGTATACCAACCAAGGTCACAAAGCTAGTAAGTAGTAGAGCCAGGTTTGAATCCGGGCAGGCAATCTGACTGTCCACATATCACTACTCTATGCTGCATTCCCATAACAGCTCACACTAGCAAACGCTAACAGTGTCCCAGGTACCATCTTAAACATTTTACATACAACAATTAAATTAGTCCCTACAACAACCCTACTTTACAGATGGGAAAACTGAGATGCCCACAACAGCCTCATTTTATATATGGGGAAACTGAGGCACAGAGAGTTAAAAATCACCTGAGTGTACAAAAACAGTAACTGCTGGGCCTTAGATTTGAACCTAGGGAGGTGACTCTAGAGTCCGCATCCTTAACCACTGTGTAAAACTGCCTTCCATCTGGTGTCCCATCATGACGATATACTCCGAAAATTAGGGCCAAGAAAACAGTTTTCTTTCCTGACACACTGGTGTTTTTGTTGTTGTTGTTGTTGTTTTTATCAGATGTGAAATGTCCTCCAATTGATTGTTTCCCTTTCCCCTTGGCTGTCACAATATATCTCAGAGCTGATCTGAGTGTCCAAATACAGTTGCCATTGTCGGCCAGGTCACTGGCATAATTTTCCGTCCTTATTCTCTGTTGAGCATTCTCAACCTAGGGGATCCACGCACCCACTGAAGTGATGTGCAAACTGTTGGGTGTATGGGTATGTTATGGGTATATTCACTTTTCTGGAGCAAGCATCCTTACTTCCCATCAGATTCTCGGAGTCTTAAGATCCTAATTTTCAAGTTTTCTGCCCTGTGACTTTAAATGTTCGGTTCTTACCAGTTATGTTGCCTGTGCAGGTTTTTTAAGCCACCTCAAACCCTTTTAATGGTGTAAGTGGAATGCAGTATGAAAACCAGAAACAAAGGCATGCAATGCAGCCATCCAGTCTGACTTTTTAAATTTTCCTGGGTTTGCATGGAGGAATTCTGTCTTCACGACTCCCCGCTTCCTTGTCCTCTGAGTTTTGAGGTGGCATCCGCATGGCCACCTCATCGTGGGCCAGGCACTCACCCTGTGCCCATAGATTTGTAGGCGGTGTACACTGAAAAAGGCAATTGGACACAGGAGCCTGGAGCTCTGGCACTCAGGGGAAGGTCTGCGCTGGCCAGGAACTGGGCAGTTTGACTTTAAAGCCCTATCTGGGCCTAAATTTCTCCAGAATGCGGAGAAGGAGGGAAGGCTGAAGAAGGTGGAAACAGCCCAGTGCTGTAAGGCCTAACCCTTCCGATGGCATGCCCATACGGGAGCCTCTGGGACCTTGCCCCTGCCAGGTGCCCCGCCCCACAAGTGCCCTAGTGCCTGCCCCTCCCACCAACTCTTTGCTCCAATCGCTAGCCCTGGTCCTGCTCCTCCCTTCCCCATGTGGCCCACCACACTGCCCCCTCTCCACGTGCTCCACCATGTTCTGTGCGCTTCTGCCACATGCCCCATCATGCTCTGTGCGCTGGCACGAACTTCATTCAAACAAACAAACAAACGAAAACCTAGAAAGAGACCCTGATTCTGAGTCAGGGCTTAAATGAATTCATCTGTAGATTTTAATGAAAACACTTTTAATGCAATGGCCAAGGGAAAACTTTGAGATAACTTGCACTCATCTCGGCGCTCAAAGTGTGTTTGTCTGCATATACAGGGTGAGCATCACATTAGGTGTATTAGAGCTTCTTAGGAATTACTAAGCTTATTATTTAATAATCTTATTAGAACTTATTAGAAACAAGGAGATTTATTAGAAAATTCAGATTCTCAGGCCCTTCCCAGGCCTACTGAGCCAGAATCTGCATTTTTTAACACAATCCCGAGTGCTTCGAATGCTAGAGAAGCACTAGTACAGAACACAAGGACTCTCATTTCACAAGTTTACTGAGCCTTGGAGAGCAATTTGATTTTTCTGTAATACACACCCCAACCAAATGACCTGGAACAATTCCTATCGAGGTTCACTGTCCTATCCACAAAAAGTGGGTAATAAGACCTGCCCTTCTGCCCTTCTTCCTTTCTGAGAGTTTCAAATGAGATCCTGCATTTGTTCCATTTATTGTGATTGAGCTGACAAGGTCTTAAGAATCAGTGGGGAGCAGAATAGGTGTGGTTTCTGTCCTCATGGAGCCGATGATTTGATGGGATGGAAACGTGTTACTGGTTGATCTGTGTGATTGTCATGGTTATCACAGGGCTTTCTCATGCTTACTCTTTTACTCATTCATTCATTCCTTCACAGGTCAGTCATTTACTGAAACATAAAGTACTTACGCTATGCCAACCGTTGAGACCTGCTTAGAAATAAATAAATAGTAAACTGTCCTCAAGGAGCCATCAATCTAATCAGAGAAAAGGATGGAAGCAGATGATTACATTTAGAGCACATTATGGTGGTTCTCTGAGGTCCATTCAGGGGGCTGTGGGAGCCCAGGTGAAGCAATGAGGAACTTCACTTTAAAGGACAATTACAAGTTTGCCATGCTGAGAAGGAAAAGAACTGCATTCCAGCCAGAAGGTACAGCAAGGGCAAAGGCAGGGAGGCATGAAGTTGTGCAAGCTTACACCATGACCAGAAGGTAAGGAGAATTTTGTGGAAGTCTAAGAGATGGTTTTGGAGAAATAGCTTGGGGCCAGGTCTTAGATGGTCCTGGTGTTCAGTGCTAAGGAATCTGGTTGGAAATGGGGAGTCCCAGAAGAGAGAGGAATAACATAGTCGTAGCTATGTTTCACAAAGATCTTTTAACAGCAGCATAGATGAGGGAAAGACTTGAGGAAGAAAGACTTTAAAGAGGCTCTGACAATAGCTCAGGGGGAAGATTGAGAAATAATGGATTGGGGCAACAGAAATGAATAGGAGATGGAAAGGAAGGTAGAATTGGCAGGACACTTGACCAAATGAATGGGGTGATGAAGGGAAGTTTCTGGCTCAATATCTGGTAGATGGTGTTACCGTTAACCAAGAGAGGGACACGGGAGTGGGACTAGGTGATGAGCCTGAGTCTGGGTCTGTTGGTTGTGAAGTGCCTTTGGGATGCGCTATGGGCTTTGTCCAGTTGTCAGGAGTCACAGGAGGAGAGCAGTCCAGGCTGGACACATGAATTTGGGAACCATTGAGTTCATAGGGGGTGGTAGAAGCCATGGGAGTGAATGGGATTGTAGGAGGGTGTGGGGTGAAAAGAGAATAGGGTTGACAGTGGCACCAACATTTAAGGATGGGCAAAAGAGAGAAGTCCCAGAAAGAGGCTGAGTGAGGCCAAGAGGCATTTCTGCTTCTCTCAGTTCTCGTGGACATGGAGAGTGAACATCCCACTGGCCACAACTCATCACCCACCAGAATCATCTCCAGGAATGGCCTTGGAATCGCTGCCCTAAAAGCCCAGAATGAATGGCGGCTTGGGCTAGGGACCTTGAGAAGGAGAACTGAGACAGAGATACACACACCAGACTTGCCTCCTCTCCCTCCCACTTTCCTCCTCATGCATAGTAATGTCCAGCCCTTCCACGAATCCATTTTTCTCTGAGGAAAAAAAAAGGATTTAAGAAAAGGAGAAACAAAAGAAATGCTTGAGCTTATTTAGAGTTCAGATCAGACAAAGACCCAGTACCTCCTAACATCGAAGAAAACCTCCCAGACTTGTCCTAGGTTGACTCCAATGAGCTCATTCTTTCATTATCATGAAGAGCAAAGAGAGTCAGGTCTTATCGTGATGAAACAAAGGAGGATTTTCCAAAACAAAACAAAAGAGAGGAAATAGCCCCAGAATTATGTTATCGATCCATGTTTTTCTGTAGAAATAGGCCTGTAGCTTTAAACTGATAATGGCTCCTAGCGGCCAAATAATTGATCTATTTGGTGTTCTGGCTTTAAGCAAAAAGTGAACTGGCCTCTTTAGAAATGTTGGCAGCCTGGCTGGTCCATTAGCAAGACCGAAAAATCAAAACATTGACTGGAAAAGGCCATTATGACTGGGCTCAGCAGGAGTCATCAATAGATGATGTCATTTCAGAAATAAGCAGATCAAGGTCACGAGGCCCCTGGGCAGAGTCAAACCACTTTTCATGGCCCTCACCACCTTCCTTTGCAGATACTGAAGGCTGCCAAGGGGACACAGGAATCTGAACCTGGATCGGCTTCATTTTACCCTTTCTTTGCTAAACCTGATTCTAGAGGAATCTGATTCTAGAGCCTGTGACATTCAGCAGGTCGCTAAGGAAGGCCTCAGACGCCCCATGTGCGCACCTCTTAGATTCTCTTTTCACTGTCTTCCCCTCTCCTGGTCCTTCCTTCTCTTTCTCACACTCCTCATCCCAGAAACACCTGCCTCCCCTCTGAGTCCTGTCTTCAGCAACTACTACCTTCCCTTTCCCTTCATTACTCACCCGAGCTTTTAGAGAGTTGTAGGCTGTCTCTGCTTCTTCACCTCCCATTAGCTTCTGCCTCTTCTCCCTCACTAACACCAATAATATCATCGCAGGTACCAAGCACTGGGCTGAGGGCTTTCCCTGCATCATCACCCACCCTTAATCCCCAGAGCCATCCCTGTGATAGGGGTCCTATTACTATCCCATTGTACAGAGGAAACTGAGGCTCAGATGGACTGAGCAGAGAGGGATCCATAGCAGTCCGTCTTTTGTTACTCTGAGCTGCCACTATCTACCTACTCCCTGTTTCTGTGTTTTTGCTGAGCAGCAGGAAGCAGCCCTACCCTAGAGGAGGGAGAAGGTGTGAGACCCTGATAAAGTGGGTGGAGGTTATTTTTAGAGGACACTGGCTTTCACTTAGGCTGGGAGGAACCCAAGAGCCAAGACCTTCCTAAACATGGGTTCGCAAGACTCGCTCAAGAATTAACACATTGAAGTAACAGCGTTTGTTGCTTTCATTCTCTGCTGTTAATGTGGCTCAAATTGATGAGAACCTATTTGTCTCCATTTCCTCTTAATTCTGTGAGGCTTTGAGATGGCATTAGAGAAAATATATAATAGAAAGTAAAATAGGAACAAAAATCTTCAGGATGAGGGTGTTATTGTCTGAGCAAGGGAAAGTCCTGGTCAGTAGCAGATTAAAGAAGAGGGGGCATTAATGGGGTGCTCGCAGATCCCCAAGACCTGCCTCAGCAGCAGGAAGGGTCAGAAAAGAGATAAGAAAAGCTGGTGGAGACCGCAGACCTCCTGGCGGGTCCAGCGGGAGTGACCTTGAGCAGGGGGCTCGTCCGCCCTTCACAGAGAACAAAATGGCTGTCACCACTGAGAGAGAGATGCTCCAGCTGAGGGCC
>NW_011888904.1:2103918-2127475 GCF_000151845.1 Pteropus vampyrus | reverse complement strand
CCGCGCCCCGCCCCGCCCGCCGCCCTCTTCTTCCTTACCTATCCCTCCACTCGGGGGCGCCGGGGTGCAGCGCACGGTCCCTGGCAGCGGAGCGACCCCCGCGGTGGACAGCGCCGGGCAGGGGCCGGACCTCCCTGAAGCTTGGCTCCGCGGACAAGTGAGAGCGAGTCGCCCCTGTCTGAGTCTCCGGTTCCGCACTTGGACCGCGAGGAGTTTAAGCGATAGTAGAGTTATCTGGAAAAAGGTGGGCGGATTTTCATTCTTGCGGGGTCTAGGATGTAAGAATCGTCAGGTCCTTGGATGGTGCAAAGCCAGACAAGCAGCTGCTTGCATCTTTACCTCCTTTGAAGCAACGACCCTGTCGTCTATCCATCCAGCAGCCCAGCAAGTTCTGGAATGAGCCAAAGCTTTAACGAACATTTTGTGAATACGTAGGTCCAACGGAGTCGAATGCATTCTCTCTATACTAAGAGAGAATGGAATGTCCAAAATGCCTTAAACCACCACAACAAAAAGTCCCATTTTTCTTAAAAGGCTAATATGTTTTCCAGAACAAACCACTTAAACGCAAATAAATTTAAGTTTTTAAATGGCTCATAAAAAGGAATTTGCATGAACAGAAGATAAGGTCTCTTTGGATTATTATGGGAAAGTTTCTGGTGGGGATAAATAATATCAGCTCCTTTTAATCCCAGTGTACAGATTACTAATGAGAAACACTCGTGTTTTTTTAAATCTCGTTTTCCACGAAAATGTATTTCTACATTACAAAACTCTCCCAGCTGTTAGGAGAATGCTCTTTTCAAGGGGTAGGTGCTATATATTTTTAAATATAGCAGTGATTTAACATTTCAGAATTTTTATTTTAAACTTGTGGAATCTAACGTTTAAGGAAAGTGCATACCACACAGGTGTGCAGGTTCAAGAATTTATGTCTCAAGAACACCTGTTGCAACCACCAATCAAGAAACAACATTGCCAGCAACCCAGAAGCCAACTTGTGCCCTTCCAGGCACAACTCCCTCCGAAAAATTATCATTTTCTTGACGCTTATGGTAGTCACTTCCTTGCTCGCCTCTTCCATCGTTTGTCTTCATTTGCTCAATTCTATGTTGTGAGATTAATCCGTGCGGTTTTCATGTGGCTGTAGTTTCCTCTCGTTGCTTTAGAGGTTTCCATTGTGTGCATATACGTTTTTAAAAATCCATTTTATTAATGGACATTTAGGTTGTTTCCAGGTTTTAGCTATTACAAATAGTGCTGCTGCGAACATTCCAGTCTCCTGCTGCACAAGTGCTCACGTCTTTGACACTTGGAATTAACAAAAATGGAAACATTTTCACCATTCTGGTACTAGTGGTGTTATCTCATTGGTTTGAATTTGCATTTCCCTGTGTCCTGCTGTGTTGAGCACCTTTTCATGTTTATTGGCCAGTTGGATTTTCTCTTTTGTGAAGTGTTTGTTTAAATATATTGTCCATTTTGCTTCTAGATAGTCTTCTGTTTATCGAATATATTCACTTTATTTTCCCACTATATATATTCCTCCACTCTGCTTTGCCTTTTCACCTTCATGTCTTTGATAAACATGTGTTCTTCATTTTCATATAGTGTAGTCTATCAATCTTTTCCTTTATTGTTAGCACTTTGTGTGTCCTGCTCAAGACATGTTTCCTACTCCTGGATTATAAAGTTTTTTTCCTATGTTATCTGCCTACCTTAGCCTTTCACGCTTAAGTTTTCAATCTACCTGGAATTGACTTTTGAATATGGTATAAAGTAGGGGTCAAGTTTCACCTGTCCATCAAATTGTCCTAGCACCAGATTTTTTTAGTTACATCAACAACATAATTGCTTTATTTTAAAAAGGAATGTAAACACTCCTAAAGGCAGTGAATTAGAAGCCACCTCTTCCTTATCTGTAGAGAATTTGAGGATTTTTTTTTTTAGGGAAAGAAACCATTATTTAAAAAAATTTCAAAATTAAAAAAATTTTATCATAATTATTTAAATCACTGGCATAAACATTCCTGACTTTGAATCACTAATAACCTTTAATAAATTTTTAAAAGCAAAAAAGATAATTTCAACTTAAAATATCTGGTCTTTACCTTCTTTCTGTTCTTATTTTTCCTAGATTTTCTCAAATAAAAATAAGCAAATGATTTCAAGAATTTTATCTTTAACCTGGTCTTCTCCCCTGAAATCCACTCCATATTCCTAGTAGTTTATGTATCTCTTCACGCACAGGTCTATTAAATTCAGTATGTTCAAAATCAAATTAAGCTTCCCAATCAGAGTAAGGATCATCATCCTAGCCTCTCAGTCTTTAAGACTTGGCTTCATTCTTTGACACTGTCTCTTTTTCCTTATCTTCCGTATCTAAGACGTCAGTTCTAATAATTCTAATTAGAAACTTCAGAAAGTCTTTAATATTTTTTATTCATTCCCATTGCTTCACTCTTAGTCCAGGGCTCCTCATCTTCAGGCCACTGCCCAGCCCTCCGCCCTACCCCTCTGTCAATAATGGGTGCCTGATATGTGCAAGACGTCATTTTGTCTGTTGAGGGGACAGTGTGCTAGAGTTCGTGTACAGACCGCTTGGGTACATCTCCCAACTCCGGATTCAGTGATGTCACACTGTTAACTGGAACTCAACAATGGTGGGTGTATTTATAATATTTACAACATGGGAATTGTCAGACACTACAAATCAAGTCTCACCCCCCACCAACACACCCCAGAACCAGCTGTCATTTACCAGTACATCACTAAATAGTTTGGAAGGGAGGAGCAGAGCGTGCTTTGGAATACCAGTAATCCTGGATGAACATGCATGGGGTCAGGCACCAGATATAGGTCCAATGTGGCTGATGCAGGACATGGTGGGCAATGAGATTGGATAGGGAGATTGTAGAAGGCCCGGGTCTTCAATGAGAAGCCACTCAGGATTTGGGGTGAGGGTCATGCTGGTTTGCTTGACTGTTCTTTCAGCAGCACCACTAGCAATGGGGATGTGCTAAAGACTAGGGATAGTCTTCACGTGGTTTGGTGACTTTAGGACACACCACTATACCAGGGTAGAGTTAAGTAATGAAATTCTCAATCGAACTGGAGAAGAACCAGCACTGCCAAGAAGACAACATGAATAGAGAAAGAAACTCTTCATCTTCAGATCATTAACCCTAGAAATTATGAAGTAGTCTGTTTTTATATTGATAAACATTTTATTCTAATATTATAGTAATAATTCAAGTGCAATTTTCTTTGAAAAGTCAACTCTGTTAAACAAAACTTGTTAAATATCTTTCATCAAACATAGCATACTCTTTTTAATCCCCTATCCGAGTCAGAGCCATGTAGCAGAGATAATATTCTTTTAAAAGCCCACTACATTTTGTTATTGCTAAAAAATCTGAATTAGTTGTCAAGGTCTCAGAAGCAGTGATTAATTAACTTTTGAAAGCTCTACCAGATATTCTGACATAAAATCATGAATCCAGATATCTGTGTCTGGCAGTGATGTGTCCACTAAATAGACCACTACTTTCCGGTCCCAAGGGTTATTAGTATTTTCGATAACCGTCTGCACCAATGCCACCAGAGGTTTCTTCTCCACATGATTTCGAAACACCATCGAAGCCTCCTCGGACCACTGGTTGCACTTCACTCCTAGGAGAAAGACAGGGTGTTCACAGAGCAGTGAGGGTCAAATAAGTCTTTCTTTGATCCATTGTAATAGAAAACTATTTAGTCAATTCCAAAGCAGCTTAAACATACCAGGTTAGACTTGCCTAAAGAGTTGCTGAACAATCTCAAAGCAGTCCAGCTTGTAGCTTTTCTATTCTGTAGGGGGTTATTTATGTAAACCTTTACCTACAGACACAGTTTCATTTGAGATTTAATGCTGTATTATAAAATGAAGTTATAATAATTACTGCCCATTTCCCTACGTCAAGCATATGTAAATTTAAACTGATAATGGAGATATATAGGGGGAATAAAATATATCAATGATATTTCTTTTACAGATTTTTTCCTGATGAACCAGATATAGTAAAAAATATACATACAGTATACTAATTTTTCAAAATTATATACAACATCATGTCAAAAGCACTGGATTGAAAGTCTGGAGACTCAGTTACTATTTCCAGCTCTTCTTCTATCAAGTGGTCAGATCTTGGGCAAATCAGTTATCTCTCAGGCCTTGCTTTACTTATAAACTGACTGGACCAGATGAATTTTAAGTCCCATGTAGTTCTAAATCCTTATGACTTTTAAATTTGAGAGATCAAGTTGGTGACCTTTAAATTAGGTTTTAAAACAAAATTGAGACAAGATGTATTTTTCAAGAAATATTATTAAACTAAATTAAGCCCACATATATTTGATTAAAGTATAAATTGTGCCCCATAGTGAAGAAGGTCTGAGAGTTTCACATATAATTTAAAGGACCTGCTATCTATATAGTAAGTGGGCTAAATTCTTGGATTATCAAGAATTTCCCACAAAAGAAGCCTATAATAGTCTCTAAGCTGTTATTTCCTGATCTGTATAATATTGATAGTAACAAAACCTAAACCTCCTAGTGTGGAGAGAATTTAATGGAATGAAGTAGCATGTAGAGTGAGCACCAGTGACTTTAGCCACAGTGCTGGTGATGGGGATGACGGTGCCACACACTCATGCCTCACAGAGGCTCCTTCTCTGGACATTTTGATTGTCATGTTTCACAAAATGTGTTGTTAACAAACTCTGAGCATTAAAACGCAAAAATGAAAAAAATGTAACTATTAAATCTGAAGGAACCATTTGAAGGTTTGAGTTCAAAGCAGATCAATGGTAGCCATACTATGTGCAAGATGCCATTTTTAATTTATACCCAACTACCATGGGAGTTTCCTTTAAATTCTAGTAGGAGACACAAATACTTCAAAAATAAGGATATATATGTATATATCTCCAATAAAAGCCGGTCAATAATTAAAAGACAAATCTACATACATAATCGATTTCATTTCTGAAATCAAATCACTTCTGCCACTGTGCTAAGTGTAAGGGGTGAGCAGGGGTGAGGAATCAAGGTGGTACCACGTGGTCACAATTCCCCTTCTCCCAGCATAGAAAGACACAGCCCCCGAAGACAGGAGGTGTCTACACCCCTCAGCCCTTTTGGCCTTCACACCCCTCTAATGCTGATAGGCCTCTCGATGGAGATTCATCTAACTGCTCAGGCTACCTACTGGTGGAGAGCACATAGAGAAGCCACCAACATTCGAACTGCTTTTATGAAAGATAAACAGAAATCTCATTAGAAATATTACAATTACGTTCCACTGTACGCCTATTATTAACTTAGCTACTCAAATTTTAGTGATAATCACTAGGCTGGTGTAAATGTGGTGAAATCATACACAGTCACCCCAAAAGTAGAGAAAAAGTGCTAAATAAAGAAAGCAAGATGCAATATTATACCTGTACTAAGAGTACAACTTTAGAAATAAACTCATGTGAAACCAGAGACAGAAAGGAACGTGTTAAAACAGAAACAGCAGATATAGTGGGAGGGCATGACTGTGAGAGATCGTTAAAAATTATTTCCATTATGGAAGGAAGTTGTTTGTGCAAAAAAAAAAAAAAAAAAAAGTTATCACAATGAGCCAATGATTTCGTACTTCCTAAGTACTCAAGACAAAATGACAATATAAACTATGTCGTGGCATTAGTTCAAATTCCACAGAAATTACCTGCTAGTTGAGCTGTAACTGCTTGGAATGGCAGCTTTCGGAACATGTCTGCTAGGGGCTGTACTTTCCTTATGTTGACTAATTCGTGCTTGCCATAGTCCAGCTCATACACGGATACCAATCCATTGGTCAGGATTCCTTTTAAAAGCACCCTGTGCCATCTAGACAAACAAAGGATTAAAAAGGAATAAAAAACACACAAAGTCAACACCTGCTTTAAGGGTAACATCTTATGATAGAAAGAAAAATTAATATGTTTATCAAAATATAAAACTATACTGTCATAGTTTTTAAAGTGATTGCTTCTTCTTTTTCCAAGGCTACTATTCCCTGCTTTGCCATTGGCTTAACCGATGGAATGTGCTCACTCGACATCCTTTTACAGGCCTCATGGAACTAAAGGAGAAGGAAACAATCTACTGACCATCACTAAGCAGATTGAAACAAATGCCATGGAGGATGTTCAAAACTACCATAATGGATCCCTTCACTCTGACAGGGAGATGGGGGATGGCCACATGTTGGGACAAGGTACATGTGTAGAAGATGGAAAGAGGGAGGCAGGGAGGACCATGCCAGGCTGAAGACATGGAAGATTCTACAGGGTATGGTGGTTTGAATCAGAGCAAATACTACAGCATAGCTAAAAGGTGGAACGTGTGGAGAAATGGAAGAGAAAGTCAGACTGGAAAGGGAGGTTGGGAAGAGATTACAAAAAATTTTTAATGGAAAGTTGAATATTTTAATTAGGCCAAGTAAAGACATTAAAAAAAAAAGGAAACAAAAACCAAAATCTAACCCACAACCTAAAACAAAAAACCCAGAAAGGGTAGGAAACTATGGAGGAAGATCAGTATTTAAGGTGCCAGGAATTCACACAATTATACTTTCCCTCTCTGGGCCTACATCATCATCGTCAAAATTAGAAAAACCTAGACTTCGAAGTTCAGGTACGAAGGATCATTTTAAAGTCCTATAGTCTTGATTACATGATTAAAGAGTGTTATTACTCTAAGGAAAGGAAGGTTGTTCGTAACGTCTCAAAGGAAAGTGTCTATGGAGGTGGTCTCTGCTCCTGAATAGTGTGAGGCAGGCTCTGTCTCAGGAGGCAGACCCTGCCACCCTCTGAAACAGGTTTATCAGCATCAAGCCCAGTGGAACAGCAGGCCCTGCCCTGCAACACACTGCCCAGCTGAGGCTGGACAGACTGGACCGACTCTCCAGCCAATGTACATCTAATAGAGAATGGGCACAGGAAACCTATACCGCTGCTACAGGATGAACTACACAGTAAGAAAGCTACAAAGAGGCCAACTCTAAACACTGTATGTGACCAGGGGCTTCTGGCAGATACTCCAGAAACCTTTAGATAAGCCCAAAGTGCAGCAAATGTTAATCCATGAGTTACAGAGACAACAGGCACACAAAAAGATATCACAGTAAGTATATCAGCTTAGGGGGCCAAACTTCTGAGATCAAGTCCCACCTGAGTTGGGCTATTTTTCAATTGTGTCACTTGGGCTCTTTAACGTCTCTGAGCCTCAGTGATCTCATGTGTAAGATATTTAATTTTAATTCACTTGCAGAAATATTATATATAAAATGCCTAGCACATTACTTGGCATATAATAGGTGCTGGTAAATGGTAGCCATTAATATTATAATAGTTATTATTAAAATGACGATAACCTGTGTAAATAGAAGAACTTCAGACCAAATTAAAGAGAAATTTTCACATGTGGAAATGCCAGTTTGGGACAGGTTGTTAATTTAAGTGCAAAAGAAGATGAAAACATTTGGTTTCCACTAATAGCACTGTCTTTAAATTGTACAGGCCAAACGACAGTGATCTGTGCTTTTAGTCTATAAATAAGAGGTACAAAGCAGTGAGGAGAGAGCCATCAGAAAACTTTTGTGTGGTATTTCTATTTAGCTTTCAATTTTCAAAATTAATAGCTTAAATAAAGGCTTCTGTTTTGACTAGATTTCCAATTTCAGTGCAAGTCTGCTTGTGAATCACCTGGAGAGTTTGCTAAAAACTCAGATTCTGGGGTTCTACCCCCAGATATTCTGATTCAAGATGTCTGGGGTGAGGAAAGAGAATCTCCACTTTTTAAGAATTTTTCCAGGTTATTCTTAGCCAGTATAGATTTGGAAACCACTGTAATCAGAAATGTATCCAAAATTTCGACATCTTCACTTACTATAGTTGGGAACAAGGTTTCATAAATAGTCCTGGGTTGTAAGCAAGACAGAAATTCTAAAAACTTTACAGTGATGCAGTTCACAAAGTTTTTTAAAAATCAAATAATCTGTTCTTATCTAGAAGATGTCCCTTGAGTATCTAGTGACAAATTAATTGGTTAAAGCCCAAGAGTCTTGGGGCAGGACCGCTGGACACACCTGTTGGGGGTGGAGTCTGATGCCCCACACTGCAGGCCTCCAGTTTATGGGTTCACCTCCCCCACAGAGCGCTTGCCTACAAGTAGGACCCCACCCCCACCAGTAATCATCATTAATCCGCCCCTCGGATAACAGGTAACATTGGTTTGGTTTTAACTGTGATGAAATTATCCTCTAAAGAATTCTGATTGAGGCAGATTTATACAAATAATGTTCCCATACTTAAACCCATTTATGCCTACGATTATAAATAATTTGACATAGTAAAAATGCTCTTTTGAAGATAAAAAAGCTTGCAACATATAAGTTGAATGCTTTTCAGAATGAAAACTACCGTACTTTTAAGAATTAAAAATTAGGTTTTTTTCTACCATGAAAGTAACAAAATTTTATAAATGCTTATACTTGCTATCTTGAGAAAGAATGAAAGCATTTTATAGAAAAAATAAGCAGTTTGAGCTTCCAAACTGAGTTTGGGTGTGTATATGTGTGTTGTGTGTGTGTCTGAAGTGGCGACAGTTTCTTGTGTTCAGCATCATCGAATAAGCTTGGTCATTCCCCCTAAGAAAGCTGGCCAAGGGGACGGGACAGGGGCAGTGATGCCATTTTCCAGGCCTTCCGAGACCTGAGTGCAGAGTGTAGAATATAGTGCTTGGGTTTCACTGGGGTGAAACCAGCACATACATCAGGAAAGGGCTTCAGAAAAGGAGGAGATGGATCCAAATGTGAAAATACAAGAAAACAAATGGAAGTGCTAAATGTAAGGAATTATGGTTCTCACTGTCCAACAGCCAAAGAGTAGTGAAACATGCATTGTTGTCCCTTATTAAAGGTGGCACAAGCTCTCTAGGAGGCAACTGACAACGTACATCAAGACTATTTAATCAAACAATTCCTCTTCTCAGAATCTATCTTAAATAATCAGAAATGCGAACAAAGATTTATGTGCAACATTATTTATAATAGCAAAAAGTTGAGGAGAAAAAATTCCTACATAACAAAAGAGAATGATAAGTTATGATTTCTCTATATGATGGATGATTATTCAACCATTAAAAATGTTTATGAAAAAATTTTATCGCATGAAAAAGTGTTCACAAGGTTATATCAGGTAAAAAAGTAAGTACAAAATTATGTAATAATGATCCAACTATATAAATATGCATAAAAAACTAGAAGAAATTCATAAGTAGTTGAACAAGGGTGGTGTCTGGTTGGTTGATTTTAATTCTGTATACTTTTTTATATTAAAAATTTTCTACAATAAACATCTTATTTTTAAAATTAAAGTTATTGATTTATAACTTTAATTTTAAAAATTAAAAACTGTAATTTTCAGAATAAACAGCTATTGTTTCTAATAGAAAAGTAGAAAAAACATTCAAACTTTTACTTTAGATAGAATTATATTTTAACAGAAATGCGGTCACTATAGTTGTAGCTAAATCACATCATTTTAAATATTAGAAAATTATTCATTAGTCTCATTTCACATTCAAAATTCCCATTCACGCAGTTCAGTCCCCCTGCAAGGATTAAGGACTCTTGGTATCACTCTACACATTTTTCTTAGGAGTAGAATAAAATGCTTTGTCCAAGGACCTACTTATTTTCCACTTTTGCGGCATACACTTGATCTTTTTCCACTGCTATGTGGCGCTCTTCCGACACACTGTAATACAGAATCATTTCTTCCATCAGAACTTCCAACTTATGTATCTCTTGCCATGGCTGGATGACAAAGTAGCCCGGGTGACAGGCCACAGGCACATACACATCCATGTGTTCCCCTGGCTTTGACAAGTGGACAGGAGGTGGCAGTTCCTCCATGGAGAAAGAGCTGGTGTGGTCCACCATGGACTTTTTGATGACATCTGTGAGGCTCTTTTTGAAATTCTCTCCAGCATGGCTCACAATGGGGGTGTTGCCACTTTTGCTGCTGGGAGAGCTACCTCCACTGGATATGGCACTCAAAAACACATCCTTCTGATGCTTCCACAAGTCTGCATTTGTAATCTGGCGATTAATACTACGATGGGGATCAGGGAAGTTCTTAGGAGTGAATAAATAAACATGTGCGATTCTTCTGGTTTCATCCACTTTTGTAACCTTCGGAAAACACGCAAAAACAATTTAAGAAATCTGAGTTCACATTGAAATCAGAGAGGTGGTTATAATATTAACGTTATATATCAAAACACAGTATTTTACACACACACACACACACACACACACACACACACACACACACACCCCCTCCACCCAACTTCCTCAAAGCCATTTTAAGGTCAGATGAATTATCTATCATAGCTATTATCGATGAATAAGCTCTTACGTAGTCTAGAAACCAGTAGCAAGCTTATGGAAGTGAAAAATTTGCTGACTTCTAAAATCGTTGAGAATACTTTTATAACTTGCTAGTTGTCATTATCACTGAGAGGAAATTACATATCGTGACTTAAAATTTTTTTTTAATTAATGACATTTTAAAACACTCAAAATAGAAACAACAGTAAGTATAATGAATCGCCATGTGCTCATCACCCAATTTCAACAATAAAAAATAATCATAATGGGAAAATGTCCTATAATCGTTCTACTTAAGGCTGGTGCACCCTCAGATTGGGAAGGGAAGAGAAAAGCTTTGACATTCACCATACCTTTCGGGACCTCTGGTCTAAATTCCTTGTGTGGTCCTAATATCTGCTCTCACCCCTGAGAGAAGAGGAACCATGGGAGAAAAAATGGAAGAAATCTCCAGGCCGAAATTGCAGTTCTGCACCCTTTGCCCAGGAGACCTTTGACTTCCTAGCTACCCCTTTCTGCCAGAGGGGTGAGTGTCTGTATGGGAACACCACACACTGATTACTGGAAGCGAACTGCTGAGTGTCCTAAAGGGCTGAGTGGCTGTTAATTCTTCTCGTCAGCTTCTCTGGTCTATCTTAGGAATGACCGAAAAAAGACACTTCTAGCTACATCTATCTTTTATCAAATTGGGCTAGAAACGAAAGACAAGAACATAGGCATAAAGACAGAAAGACTCCAGCAAGGCAATCCTTCTACAGTAACATGCTGAAATTTTTTTTCCTAGCAAGATGAATCTATTTAAATGCATTCTTTGGAGTGCTAAGGAAGTACTAACTGCTAATTAATTTTGATATTTATGATACAGAAGTACCATTTCAAAACTCAATCATTAAAAAATATTTTTATTGAGTACCCAATACCCTGGCTTTAGGATCTGAAAAAGTAGCTGAGAAAACAATGTTTATTATTATGTGGAAATTGAAGAATATAAAACGGTACCTAATTGTGTGGCTATATATTATGAATCTTAGAGGCATGTGAAGATAGAAAAGTCAATGTGAGCTAGAATAATCTAGAGATCTTCACGAAGCTATTTCTCAAGGATATGTCACTGTTAAATGTTCATATAAAATAATACTATTTGCAACAGTTAAATATCATCTCACATTTCTATTCTTGGAAATATGAACAATGATTTTATATGAAGATACAAAGGCACAGAAAAAAAAACAAGCTAGTGAAATAAAGCAGTTTAAGTAAGCTTTAGGAAAAGAGGCAAAAACCAAGATTATAAGCAAATAATTTGTTTATAATCCATTTTACTTTAAAAAAAAAAAGAGGATTTACTTACCTGATTTTAAGAAATATTTACCAAGAGATATATGGTGGTGCCTCTGTTGGAAACTTAATTTCTTATCATGGTATAAAATAGGAGCAAGGAACCATCTCTGCTACTTTATTAATAATGGAAAGATTATATAAAGGGTTTAAAAATAATACTGGAGGTAAAAGTCTTAAATAAAACTTAAACCATGAAATAGCGTATCACTACACATGTAACCAACCTCTTGACTGTAAAAATGTGTCAGATGTGAAGGCATCAGTTTACAGTAAGATAAAATTCTTTCACAAAAACCAAATGAGCCCTTCTGCCTGACAGCTCCCTTTCTAAATATATCAAAATTAATAAGATAACTAACCTTAATGCTACAGTCCGAGCAATTCAAAACAGAATCTCTTAACCAAAGCACAGCATCTGGGGTCCACATGCCAATAGATTGTGGAATATCTGCTAAACAGCATTTGATGGCCTGAAAAGAAAACATGATGGAAAAGTGAACATATCACCTTAAAATAGGGACTTATGAGTAATGTCAATGTTATTTTCCCAGTAAGTCAGATGTTGCCAAGATAGAAAGCAAGCGATGACGATCACGGCACTCAGGCTGGAACATCTCCTGTGTTCCTGGCTCTGTTTGTGTTACTACTATTGTCTTTACTCCTGATACGAGTCAGGGCTTACACCAGGCACTTCACGTACATCCTTCTCACCGTACAACACTTCTGCATTACAGGCCGACACTGTGACCTCATTTTACAGATGGTGAACAGACTCAGAGAGACTAATTTGTGTCCTTTCAAAAAACTGAGAAGACAGAATTGGGATTTCTAGCTGGGTCTCCCATCTAAAACCAACTAAAAAAAAAAAAAATGAAGTGTCATTCGAATGAAAACTGTCTCTTGTGGCAAAAATCTTTTTGGAGGCTTCTGTGCTTCATACGGCATTTCATGTGTACCTTGTGGGTGCCGGGCATTTGTGCTCACCTTTGGAGGAGGTTGTAATGAGAGTTAAGGAGGGTAAGAAAAACTGAAATCCATAGACAGCTGAAAGCCTCATTTTCCCTAACACTTTTTACCTCCCACCATCACTGCACAAAGCTTCTGTAGAAGGGCTAACGCAGGGAGTAAAAAGTGACCCCGGGGACTCCCTTCGGTCTCATGGAAGGAAGCTTCAAGTTGATGGAGGCAGTTTTGTGAAGGGACGAAATCTGCTTCCAGGATTCCTGGGTTCCTTCTTTCTTCTCTGAGCCTCATCCTCCCTATCATGCCCTTCTCCCTCTGGGGCTCCAAGTCTCTTACTGCACCCCGTGGATAAGGTACCTTTCCTGGTGGGGAGGGGGTCACACACTCTCATTCCTGCAGGGCCAGGCAGGCAATGAGGGAGTGAGGTGGCCAAATGGGGCCAGCACACTGGACAGCATGGCCCTGCAGAGAAGAAGGCCACTCTCCAAGCTCCCACAGAGCACTGTCCCACGAAGGAGAGTGCTCACTACCATCAGATTTTCTGTTTTGTCAAGAGAAGCTAGAAGTAGGGATTTTTGTGTGAAATTTCAATTTTTAAATTTTGATTTTTAAACCTTGGCAACCAATCCACATTTTAAAACACTGTAAATGCCAAAAGCCCAAATCCAATATTCATGGGTTAGCTTTGGCCGACAGGCCATCGGTTTACTGGTCTGACTTAGACCTCTTGGGGAGATGCTGTTAGCCAGAGGCTTGGACTAGCTGGCTTTCAAGGTTCCCCCAAATTCACATCTATCAAACAAAGAATCTAGATAAGATTAATAGAAGAAAATTCTCATGGCTTTTAATGCTGTAGCACAAAGAAGGTACCACTGTGTGACTTTCAGTCAGAAGCAGTGGGATAGAGTCCCCTTCCTCTCCAGCCCAGAGAACTTTTCTAGCTAAGACTGGCCCTGGCAGATGTTCTAACAAGGGGTACGGAGGCCAGAGGTGTTATCAAGTGAAATAGCACCTAAAAGTCTAACAATTTTCAGTATTATGGCTGAGCAAAAACAAGAGTAAAGGTAATCTTGAAAATTGCTTCTCTGTAAGTCACTTTAGAAAAGGCAATGGTGATTGGAGTGAGAGAAATTATAAAAGCCATGATAATTATCGTCAAGTGCTTTTTATTCACCGTGTTTTGATGACATAAGGTATCTTCTGGCAAATATAAGTCAAGAGGCCTTTTGAAATTACAGAATGTCAAACAATTTTATTTTCGAAAAATGATTAATTTCTGTACAAAATCCTCTACTTCTCCCAAAGGTAGGAAATAGTTCTTAACAATTTTAACTAATTCAAAATTCTTATCATCTAAATTTTTATCAACAGAGGAAGGACAGGTTAATTTTTTTACTAAAATCTATGGGGAAAAGGTCATATAAGAAAATGATTAACTATAAACAGATATCTAAAGACAATCGCTACCTAATTAAACTAAGAATTCTGGAAGTAATATTTACATCAATAACCTGCGATTGTGTAGAAGTCACCATTGATATCTAATTGTTAAAATCGAACCTCTAACTAGACGACATAGCCTAATGACAACATACTTAAAAATAAACATTTATTAAACAACATTCTGTAAGTCTGACTAGACTTGTCTAAGTCAGCTGACTTTTCCATCTGAAAACCAGCGAACAACCACATCTGGATCGTTTCCAATTTTGTTACAGGCTTCCATCATTATTAAGAACAAAACTGAAAGAGGGAATCTCACAACCTGATTACTGATACATCCAAATCTCTTCCAGCACACCTCCCAGGCCTGCAGCATATAGTACCTGAGGTGGTATCGCAATCATTTCTTGTAGAAACCGAGAGGGAATTTCCCTGAGCTCAGACACTTTTACCGATGTCACGGTGCCAGAATCCAGGAACTGAACATCAAGAGCCCGGCTGCTGTGAACATTCGTGATCTGCAATGAAACAAGTGTTGGCTAATTCATTAGTACATCCAAAAGGTCAAGATGCTTCTGTGCAATTACATTTTGTTAACTCTACATTGCATATAAAAGGCAACAAAGACTATCTGTGTTATTAAATTTTCTCTTATTTTAAAATATTCTTACAGGTATCCTTTTAGAGTAGAATTGATTTCAACATCTAATTGTTAATTCATTTAATCAGTAATAATCACTAAACTAATAATAATCAGTAAAATTAATAAACAGTAATATTTACTATGTTTTCAATTCTAGGACATTATTGATTATAAAACAATTTGATGCATTATTATATACTGCTGATCATAAGAGGCAGTCTATTCTCCAAAATATTAAAATGTGAGGAAAAAAACTATTGTGTCTTAGTAATGAGGAAATAAATAGAATACAGAAACAGAGTTTTACTCATAGTAGGTAAATACCATATGTTTTTAAATCATAACATATTTTGTTATTTTATAGCTTCATCACCAGAAAACCTAATGATAATTTGTACCATTTGTCTTAACTAAAAAATTGAAATTCAGAAAGTTGGAGAGAGGTAAAATACATCCAAAGTAATAATTCAAAATTGGGAAAATTACACACCAAGGCAAAGCAATAATTACCTGTGATCAAATGGCAATCTCACAAAGTAAGATACTGAGTGCACCCTTAAATGACTATAATTTTCCTTAAGAAGCCATCATTGTGATATTTGCCATCATTGAACATAGTTACATCGGCGGAATATAGCCCCATGGGGATAATTATCTGGGCAGGGACTTCTGCCTACAACTGCGTTAACTGTAGATGAGAAGAAGCCAACGTCGAGTCTCAAGTAGAAGAATGAGATGGTCAGCTTTAGAAGCAGCAATATATTGCTGGTGGTAAGACTCGGTGAGGGTTTTGAATTGGACAGATTGGGTTTTAAATCTCATCTCTCTACATTCTAGCTCAATGACTTTCCTCATCAGTAAGAATGGAGATAGTAGAGTTTTGTGAAGATTAAATGAGATCAGTCATGCAACATTTAACAACGTTTAGTGTCTGGGAAATAATAAGCCTCATCAAACATTGAACATATTATTATTTGCAGTTATTTGCACTTTGGGTTGCTTACTCTAGTGGTATGGAGCTTAACTTGGAAGAAGAGAGAGTAAAGGCAGAGAAATGACTTGGTATGGTATTGCAGTGATCTAGACAAGAAATGACAAAGCTATAAAATTGGCATTTTGGTGATTAGTTGCACTAGGGGCTGAAGAAGATAGAGAAGACAAAGATAACTCTTAGGGAACAGCCTGCATAGCTACAAGAGTGGAGGTACCACCAAAACACAGACATAGGAGGAAGACAAGGATGGAGAAAGATAATTTTGGTTTCAGACATGCAGAGCTTGAGGAGTTTGTGAGATAGACAATTAGGCTGGCTTTGTTGCCCAAATCTGAAGCTCATCAAGGTCTGGAAAATGAATTTAGGAGACATTAGGACAGAGATGATAACTGAAACTCTGAGATGCGATTACCTAGAAGGATGTAGAGGCTGAAAAGATTGATGATCCAGGATAGAACTTGGAGACACTAACTGACACTTCAGTGATGGGGATGAGGGAGAGGTTTAGGTGAAAAATAAGAGAAGGAATCATTAGAGCATCATGAAGAAAATTAGGAGGATTTGATAATATGGTAGCCTAGTGAGAAGAGAATTTCAAGTTTCGACACTTGTTAGATGTAGCAAAGAGGTCTGGTAAAATAAGACCTGGAAGTTACTAATTAGATTGTGCAATTAAGGTGCTGTTGCAAGAACAGGCTCTCTGATGAAATGCAGGCAGAAGGCAAACAGCAGTGGCTGAGGACTGACTGGAAGGTGGGGCAGAAAGTGAACGCGGACTACTCAGGATGTGTTTGGAGGAAGAGTGATGGTAGGGAGAGGGATAGCCAAGGACTAGAACTGGCTGGATGTATGGAATAAGTTCAAAATGTACGGGCACTAAATAAAGCTTAGATATGTCAGGAAGAAAACATCATTTAAACACATGATCTGCTTTTCATTAATCACTTTTCTTTCCTTAACTTTCTACACACCACTAAAAGAATGAACATTTTTGCTACCTCTAAGGTAAACAATACATAATTTGATAATAATAAAAATAATACTAGATATTTATCTAAAGTATTTGAGCAAACACTAAAAAGGCATTTTTGCCAAAAAGGCATAACCTGATTCTACACATAGAGAATAGTTGAGAGATACTCTACAAAATACTGCTACTGTTCAAAAGGCCACAAAGCAACTGTCAGGTTGGAGGAAACCGAGAAGACATGAAACTAAGTACAACTTGGAGTCCTGGACCAGAAAGAAGACATGTGAGAGACAATCTGAGAAATGTCAACAAGTTCTGGACATTGGTTAATAATACTATACTGATGTTAATTTCCTGGTTTTGATAATGTTTATGCAAGATGTTAATATTTGAAGATGGTCAGTAAGGGACACATGGGAACTCTTTAAACTATTTTTGCAATTCTCTAAAAGTCTGAAATTATTTCAAAAGTTATAAATTAAGTATTTGTGCATTTATATATTATACACTGAACAGCACAGAGCTTTAAAATTCAAATAATGCCATGTTCTTTGTAATGAGTCATGCATGTATTTGAAGTTTATAGCTAAGCAGACAATTCTTGGTCATATAACATCGGACCTCATCCTTCTGACACACATTCACATTAATTACAATAATTACTTCAAAATTGCTGTTTTTGTTAAAATAGACATGACCAAGTTATATTTAAATAAAGGAAAAGTTGGTACAATTAAGTTATATAAATATTGCTATGTAGTATTAAAAAATCAATAAAGCAATGGTTTTTACTTTCCTATGGTTGGCTTCTTGGAGAATCTTATGAAAATTATGGATACCTTCCTCCCAAAGTACATAATACACACACTTATAAACACACACACAATTTTCAAGGACCCCTGAAAATAGAGGTTCTTGCATCTAGATTGAGAACCTCTGAAACAAAGGAAAAATAGTAAAAAATAAAATAAAATCAAGCCCAAGTTTGCAATTTTAGCAACTGGGAAAACTAGATATCAAAAAAAAAAAAAAAAAAGGAAAGATGTAAAAAGATAATAATAACAAAAAGAAAAAACCTACCTTTGAAAAACATATAGAAATATATGATAAAACATAATGAGACTCCTTTCAAATTCATAACTGAGCTTGCAAGAAAATAAGACAATTATTAGGAACTGGAAATGGAAGAGTATGTGAACATTAAAGCCAAAGCTGTTCTGGGCAGGAGGGAGGCCAGGAGGGTATGAGACTCCCTAAGGAAGCCGCAACTCTCACAGGGCTACAGCCTCAACGTAAGGGGAACTTTGGAGAGCAACTGGGCAATATTTAGTGCAGCTGAAGATATGCATTCCCTATACCCAGAAATTCCATTCCTACATATGTACCCTGGGAGATATGCACAGGAAAGTTCATAGTAAGCGCTGTTACCTAAATATCCACCATTGGGAGAATGAAGTGGTAACACTGACATATTCATACACTGTTATATCATACAGCAGTGAAAACAAATGAACTAGAGCTACACATATCAACATGGATGAATCTCACAAACATAAAGAATGAAAAAGTATGTCTCAGAAGAACCAATACATTTTACTATTCACATACATTTTTAAAATATTTATTCGTTTAGTTATATTTTACTCATTTTTTACTATATTCTATATACATATTCATTTCTATATTTCCACCACCTATATATGAAAACATATAGATAGTAAAAATGTGTGCATATAGATACACATATAGTAAAAGAATAAAGAAATGAATAGGAATGAGGAACATCAAATTCAGCTGGCTGCTCCCCCAGGGGTGGGAGAAGAAAGGGGGTGCATGGAGGGAATGTCGATCATGTTGGTCATGTGTTACTTCTCAAACTGGCAATGAGTACATAGGTGCTTATTCTATTTTTTTAAAAACTTGTTTGTATATCTGAAATATTTCATAATAAGTTTAAAAAAAGTCAAGTGACTGATTTTACCTCAACTCGTAACCATTTTCCTTTGCAATGGAAGAGGCAGATTTTCCCACAGAAGGGTAAGGAAACGAAGTACTCTGAGGTCATGTGCTACAAAACAGAATTGCATGACACTTTTATTACTCTTAGCAAAGAGTATATTGCTACACCATTAGAAAAACAACGCTGTGGCACAGGCCAACTATTTCACCCATATGTAATCAGTGGATGCAGGGCATGTCCGAAGGGTTATAGAATTTCTGCCTTGTTTCTCATACATTTGTTGATGGTGGTGATCTATTCTCCTTCCTTGCACATGGCTTATAAATCAGCTCTGTTAAAATATCTGAAAATGTCAGTGTGGAGGTCAGCATGATTCATCCAGGGTCTGGTACCATCAGTTAAACACAAAGAGAGAGGATGAATCTGACAAAGGAGAGGCCAACAGGCTGGATGAAAGTGAAGAGGTCGGGCTAGCTGTCCAACCTAAGACCTCTTCTTTTCATCTTTTTACAGATAGATTCAAAAATAAGATTTTATTTCCAAAACAAATGTTATCAACACAAATATGGATATCAGTGCCAGTGAAATGCCAACACATGATGGCGTAGGTCTCTTCGACCTCCTCTTCTGTTGTAGCTTGAAGCTGGGGACTTGCCATGGTCTCTTTCCTTCAGGGTGAATGTGTGTATTCCCCCCACAGCTAATGTCTCCACTCAGGTAACAAGAGTACTAGGGACTATGAAGAGTGCATTTCACTGCCATAGGTCATAAGCACATACGTGCAAATGAGTCACTGGAATCAGCTTCTCTGGGTGTCTCAGATTTCTCCAAGACAGATTAACAAATCAAACTTAAGTAATATATATATACCTAAAACATCCATAACACAGAAAGAGATAAAGCTATAGATCTAATGCCTCAATTCTAGGCTGTAGTTTGAATACAGGTTTAACCTGATTTGGCAAGTACTTTGGATTACCTATTCTACGTAAGACACTGGATTAGGTACTACAGTATCTAAATGAACTAGGTACTTACCAGTGCCAGGTAAAGCTCGGTCTCTGCCTTCAAGAAGCCTACACTCTAGTACAGCAATAAATCCCCAAATAGTCAAAACTTGATGCTGCTGTGTAAGTGCCATGAGGTGCTCTGTGTGCTTTGCAGGTTAGAGGGAAGGGTTTAGGTCCAGGGACGAGAGGGCGTGGGTCGAAGTGGCATTAGGGTTTAGTCACTTGGGAACTACAGCACATTCTGGATTATGACTATAATGTCCTACTAGAGGTAAGGAAATCACCTTAGAACCTTAAAACAAAACCTCTACATATCCTGATTCAGAAAAGAATTATCAGGGGGATCATTTCATAAGCTATATAAATGTCTAACCAATGTACTATATGCTTGAAACTAATAATAAAATAAAATGCTAAAAAAAAAAAAGAAAAGAATTAAAGAGTAAGATGCTTTTTAAATAAATTTCAATTGTAGAACCACATATACCACATATACTGAGGTGGTAGGTTCTCAGGGACTGTAAAGAGCTTGGGAGTGATGCCTTAGAAGTCTTATTTTACTCCTAAATTCCACAGTCTCACCTTTGCCCAAGGCAGAGGAGCCAGCTGGCTCTAGCAGACAGACACAGGCAGCTGCACTTAGGATCATCAACTGCGCCTTGTAAATAACAAACCTACTGGTTGTTGAGCACTTAGTATGTGCCCCACACTGTGCTAAGCAGTCTTACGACTTCTCCATGCGACAATCCTATGGGTACATACTATTATTATCCTCATTTTACAACGCAGAAACCAGTGGGGTGTTGTTGGTTTTTGTTTTTTTGTCTTTTGTTTTAAATTATGCAGTCTATGGTTCTTAACCCCTATTCTAGAAATTCTACCTCAAACTATTCAAAAGCTACTCATACAATTTAGTGACCACTCTGATTTGCAATTTTAAGACAATTTTAGAGGTGGATGATGCTCTGCCATACCTTACAATGGAAGTAGTCTTCTATCTTATGCAGAAGGTCATTGAGCTTGTTCAGACCCTTACAAGGTACCTGGCAGTAGAGTGTGCCATCAGAGCAAATATTAGTTACTCTGACATTTGTGTACATGGCATCAACCTGGAAGGAACAAAGGACACATCAAGGGTGCTAGAGAACAAAGCTTGGCTTTTACCTACCTAAGGGGTATCTACCTAAATATCTCATTAAAAGTCTTTGTATTTTAAAATCTTCTAAGCTGGAGGATAGATAGGATAGAATGAAATTCATAACTTAAATGTAAAAAACTAATTTAGATACCTCTTTCCAAAGGAATATCTGATATCATTTGTGTCAGGCACAAAGTTGATATTTTATATACATTAACTTATTACCACTTTCCATCGTCTGAAAAGCTGACAATATCCTTAACTTTATTTTATCCCCATTAATTTAGAAAAAGGATTATTACATAAAGCATATTTTTGCAACATTAACAGAAATAAAAATAGAAAACTCTCACCAAATAAACCCATTATCAGTCTACTTTCCAATCTATATCCACAGGCAACAAGAATTTTAGTAATTTTTAAAAATTGCAATCACAGTAAAGGTTTAATTTTAGCCATTTTTAATCAGATCCTAATATAAAGACAATTCACTGTTGTTCTACTTTTCCCAATGTAGCTATGAAGCTTTTAACATGATCATTTTTAATATCTCATCCTACTCTTTAAAGAGGCTGTTCTATAATTTATTTAAAGGTTTCCTTCTTTGTGGACATTTATGTTCTTCACATTTTAAAAATGTTAATGTTAATAATTTAAGAAATATCTTTATTAATCTAATTTTCCTTTCTTTTGTACTATCCTTCCCTATTAACTTTGCAAAATAATTCCATATAAAGTTAATATATGCTCATTGTAAAAACTGCAAAATTAAAAAATTCCAATTCCTAATAATTACTTTTTATGTTTTGGCATTTTTCTCCCTTTCCAGCCCTCCCCTCCCCTTTTTCTCAATACATGTGTAACCTGTGTCTATGCAGTGTTAGTCTAAAATCTACCACATTCTTTTCTGATAACCTCCTTTCCTACAATGTGCGTTAACAGATGACAACAGTGGGCACAGTGGTACCTGAAGGTGAACCTCTAATGACTGATCACATATAGCCTTTAAGCAGGTAGCATTGATATTGACGTCATCATCTCCTGAGGTATCGTATAGAACAACAAGTGGAATATCAGCTTTTTCAAGTATTTCCACTGCAAAGATCTTCCCACAGGTTAAGGATTCAACCACCTTCACTAAACCAGGATCATCACTTAGAACTTCCAACCCTAGAAAATATCAAATATTTAAATTTCTACTTAATTAGCAGAATCATTTTAAGATGGATAGATTGATTGCATTTTTTGGCAACTTATTACAATTATGAATCTACTATAAATTCTTAAATTTTAGAGGGAAGCTTTGTTTTACAATTTTCTTTATATAGCCTACCTTTAGGTTTTCAGATATGTTATAATGTGACTGCCTGTTTTGAATGATTACACTAAGGCAGGCAATCTTAAAACAAGAAGAAAATTTGATGATCAATCAGAACTTCTACCTTGGCAGAAACAGCCTTCACTTTATATATAAACACATATAAAAACAACAAAAAAAAGACTAATACATATGTTACCAAATTATGTTGCCAGTCATATACTTGGAATATTCTTCCTAAAAATATACCTTTGACTTTTTTAATTTTCTAAATATACACAATTATTTCTTTCTTATTAAATAAACATGCATTCACTGGAAATTTAGACAATAACTTTTTCTTTCTTTCTTTCTTTTTCTTTCTTTTTCTTTCTTTTCTTTCTTTCTTCCTGTACACCAAGATACCAAATAATTTCCTGACTTATCATAGAAAGATTAGTGTTTAATATAATATGGGTATCAGGTGAATTTTATTGTAGTCTAATTATTCTTTAAATTCTTTGAAAATTGTAATTCAATGTATCACATATGTGACGACTCTAAATTAATCTACTAAAATTAGCTCATCATATCCCCAATGGTACTATAATGTCTATTTCTATATTTTTCCCCCTTTAAATCCATAAACAAAAGCTCACAGACTCCCTCTGAGCCACCTTTCTCTCATTCTTGTTCTGTTCTCCAGACATATAACTTTATTGCTTTTATCAAACCTTTCATTTCAGCATTCCAAATCTTGTCCTATGCTCTTGATAAGTTCTTTGCAAAACTAATTCCCACAGGTTTGTAACAGGCTTTTAAAATTACTTGAGATTTATCTCACAAATAGAGTCAAACCCAGCTTCTCTGACACAGACTTATCCCTGATAGGAAGGAGGGATTTCTTAACAGGGCTAATTTTCATGAAAGAATTTGGATCATTTTCTGAACTGAGCTCAGGGTCCCCTGGCATTACGCATACACATTTCAATGCCGTTCTTCATCGTTAACATGGCCACTGCATCCTCCATACTTTCCAGTTATCCCTACAATGCCACTCTCACACACGTGCATTCCTCTATGCTTCCCTGAGGAGGAAAGACCAGCACAGTGATATATCGACTGTGCCAGAGACTGAACATGACCTACAGCTGAACTAGCGTTTGGACACACGAGGGTGTGTTACTTGGTAATAAGCAGCACCCACAGAGTCCATCTCAGCGGGAATGAAGCGGAGAGCCACTTTACAACATGTTGAACATGATTTAAACTGATCAGATCCCAAATACAGGGCCTCCAGCAGTTGTTACTATGGCAGTTAGAACAACAACAAAAAAC
>NW_011888904.1:2085812-2102093 GCF_000151845.1 Pteropus vampyrus | reverse complement strand
ATGATTCCTGGGGAATGGAGAATATATTCCTAGCATCAACAGACTAAAGAATAACTGCTCTATAATCTTCAAAAGGTTTCTGTGATGTTTGGAGCTTGTTTCTTTTTTGAATCATGGCACCATATATTTGTATGGCAGCTGAAGTTTATAAAACACTTGCCCATGGATTGCCCAGTCTGACTCTCACCACACCCTGCCCTGTGTCCTTTGCTCTGTGAGGAGTGGTGAGGAGTATTTCTCTAATGCCCTGGGAGCAGCACAAGCAGGCTCATATCCAGGCGTCAGGCCCCAGTCCATTCCTGATTCTCTGGCACCATCAAGTGGCCAAAGGTCTCACAGCCACCTGAGTAATCAGTAGACATCACTGGGATGTGGGTCTGGGTCAGGTCAAACTGGTACCAGCCTCAGGGGGTGACCACATGTTCCTTTTTCTCACTCATCAAGGTCTGGGGAAAGCAAGGAGGGAATCAGTACTTGCTGTCAGGCACAGTACCATTCAAGAGAAACAAGACTTGCTAAGTAGCTGAGGTTTCTCCAGATAAAGGGAAAAATTCACCCCTGTCTGGTTCATGGGGGGTGTGGGGAACAACATCAGGCAGCTTTTGTTTCCTGATTTGCTACAACTGCTGCTGTCTTGAGAGCTTACTACTGTACAGTATATCAAGCTACCCTAGCTATTCGTAACGCCAGCCCGCGGCTCTCAGCAACAATCAACAGCTGGTCGCTCCCTCCTATATGAGACTCTTTCTTGTTCTGGCTTCCACGATCCTGCCCTCTTGGTTTTCTTTCTTCTTTGGCTATTCTTACAGTCTTCTTTGCTTCTCTAATGCCCACCATCTAAACGGCGACGTGTTTCAGAGCCTGGTTCCAGGTCCCCTTCTCTTCTCTATGGGTATTCTTTCTCTAGGTGATCTTAACCTAGTCCCATGACTTCAAATAGCACCTATATGCAGATGCCTCCCAACCAGATATATCTCGAATCCTAACTTCTCCCTGAGCTCCAAGCTCATCCATGTGAAACCTGATAGCTAATCTCTAACCTGACAGGACCTACAATGTCTTAATTCTCCTATACACTGGTTCTTCACCCTGACTTCCCAATTTCAATAAGTGGCACCACTCTCCACCCAATTGTTCAAGTCCCAAACCCAGCAATCCTGAATCTTCTCTTTTCTTACCTTTCTCATCCAGTGAATTAGTATCCTATCAGTTCTACCTCAAAATACACCCTGAAGGTGTCCTACTACCTGTCTCCACTACTGCCACCATAATTCAGGTTACAAGTTACTTACTAGCTATTGCAACAGCTAACTGATCTTACTTTCCTTCTTTGTCCTACTATAATCCATTCCCCGCACAGATTCTGGAACAATCTTTGAAGCCAATAAACCAGATCCCATCTTCCTGCTTATTCTTTCCTTTACTGTTATCTTCTATTACAGTACCCTAGTTATTTCCTTCACTGGTCTTAAACTGTCTCATTTATTTATGGTATATACTTGTTTATTACCTGTATTTTTTCACTACAGTGTAACCTTGAGAACAAAGACTTGTTGTCTGTCTTGTCCCCCTATCCAGAATAGTGGGGGCGGGGGGAGAATGAAAAGTTTATCAAGCAGATACTAGCATGATGATAGAATCCGATTTTACAGGTAAGGAATCAGAGAAGTTGAATATCTTTCCCAAGGCCACACAGCTAGAAATGGCAGTGCTGAAACTCAAACTCAGGCTTAAGTGACTCCAGAGCTTAAACTCCCACAGTAAAAGGAAGGAAGGAAGGAAGGGAGGCCCAAGTGATTTTTGTCCTGTGGATTTCAGACTGGGAGATATCTCTGTGGAGCATTTGCAGTATTTATTGTAAACACTGTTGCACTGTTAATGAGTCACTAGAGTTCGTGTACAGTTTGTCTCTTCATAAGCAATCTCTATGCCTTCAAATAGCTTAAGTTTTATTGAACTTTCTAAAGGCAGGGAAATCGTCAGGAAGTAGAAGTTTACCTAGGAACATTTGGGCCAATTATCTCCTATCAACTAGAAGCCACTCAAGTTTCTTAATGAACAGAAAGCAGTGATGGGGCCCCAGTGACTGGGTTCTGATCACCTAGACTTCCTGCCCGCTGCTGCACCAAGGTTTCTGAGATATGCTAACTCCCCAACCCCACCCTTTCCCCCAATATCATCTCTCCTCCTGGGGTCCTGACCTTCCACTGAGGGGCGCTCTGGCTTTCGTTCTGGTCCCCTCTCCCAAGCATTTCCCACCACCACTCCCCCAAATACAAGTGTGTTAAAGGTTGACCCCTTTGTGGTTTTCTTTCCCAGAGGCAATGCCAGTGAAGACAGGGGCTCTTTATCGGAGAGTTTTCATACATGTAATGTCTCCAGGGACGGGCATTCCAGATACAGATAGGGAACAGCTAAGCAGCGTCTTTGGGGACCAAGATCTCAAACTCCAAATCATTTAGTCCAATGCCTTTGCTTTGTAGACCCAGGTGGGGAAACTTGACCAAGGACACACGTCCATTAAACAGACAGAGTCGAGACTAGTGCCCAAGTTGCTAATTACACTGCTCTCCACTGGTCCAGTTATCAGCTTGGTCCTTAACTTTTTCTAGATTTTTCTTCAAACTTTATCTAAGTATAACCTATATTGAGTAAAGAATGCCCATTTAAAGTATAGTTTGATGTGTTTTGAAAAATGTACATACCCACATAATCACCATAATCAAGATAACAGACCTCGTCTGCAGGACCAAAACGTTCCCTCTTACCCCTTTGCAATTTACTTGCCTCCACCTCCTATCCCAAATCACTGATCTGTAACTACAGATGAATTTTACCTGTTCTCAGACATTATTGCTTTGGAATTAATCAGTGTAACTCCTTTCTGTCAAGCTTCTTTCACATGATGGTCTGTGAGTTTTTATCCATGTGACTGTGTTTTCAGTAGTTCATTCCTTGTTATTGTTGAATAGTATCCCATTATTTGGGTAAACTACAATGTGTTTATACATTCACCTGTTGTGAATATTGGGGTTGTTTCCAGTTTGGGACGATTAATAATAAAGCTGCTACAAACGTGTGTACAAACCTTCTTGTGGACTTACGTTTTCTCTTGTGTAAACACTTAAGTTTCATATGGGTATTTAACTTTATAAGAAACTCTCCAACTCTTAGGCAGTTTTCAGTTCTTTTAAGTCAGGTCAAATTACTTAAAAGTTTTATCTCTGTAGATTTGGTTAAGGAATTTCCTAAATTTCTCTGTGAATGGCAAAAGGTAGGTGGAAAGTCAGGGCCTCTCCTACTGAACAAACTAGGTAAGAAACAGAAGCATCCCTTCCTGACCACCTGACACTGCGCTTGGAGGCAGGGGTTTCAGGGGCGAGCACGTGACGGACCTAGGCCTGGGTTCATGGAATGGTTATTTGAACTTAGTAACACAAAAGAGATTATTTGCCAGGGGCTGACGCTGGCACAAAGGACAGGTTTTATTTTTTAATTTTTAAAAATTTATTCTCAATTATAGTTGACATACAATATTATATTAGTTTCAGGAACAGGTTTTATATTATGAAACAGAGGCCAAAGAAACAGAAGTGTATTTCTGTGCTTGCAAAATCTAGACAAAACTGTATCTTGAGGGCAAGAGTTCTAGTTCTGTCTGCACTGAGGGTACGAAGGGGCAAAAGCGCAGAGGCTGACCACCAGGAATGTGGCCAAATCTGGGAGTCTTAGAGCCTGTTGATGGAAGAGACTGGTGAAAGAGCTCTCTGACCTTCCAAAATAACTGAGAGGGCAAGACTCAGAGCACATTTCGAGTCCTGTTTGGGGTTCTCCTTGGCTGACGGTGGAATTGGGGAGAGGAAGAATGTCTTTTACTCTGATCTGTATTGCTTCCCTCACTCCAAAGTACTGACCTTAACCAAAAGCCCACAGAGCTCTGATTAGCATTTATTATATATTCCTGGAGAATGGGAATAAAGGGCTCTTCCTGATTAGGGGTTACAGATACTCCAATGGAGGAGAATTTTTTTTCCTTTTTTTTTTTAACTAAAACTCTAAGATAATATAACTACCACTACTTAAAAGCCGACGGCGTTAATCTTTTGTAGATATTATCTTTTCAACTTCTGAAAAAAACTAAATACAGTTTATTTATCGTATCCTTAGGATACACCATTAGAAGCAACATTTTATTTGAAAATATATGTGCTTGTCTTCATAATGCTATGACAAAGTAAACAGTGCTTGCCTTTATTTTGTTCTCTTCTGTTGAGATGATCTGTGCCCGTAACCAAGCGTCCTCCTCAGCATTTACAGCCAGCAACTGCCCAACTTGCACCGTCTGGACTGGCGTGACCTTAGAGTTCTTACTGTAATACTCCTTCATCTCATCTTCCATTAACTCCTGAGCAGCAGAATAGTCTTTGCCCACATACCTGAATTAGTTAAAGGAAGAGAACGTAAATGAAGTAACGTAGAAGGAGGCAATCTATACGAATTCATTAATATTACTGTTTTTCTACTGCCACCTTTGGTTCCAGTCTCAGACTTGCTTATGTCAGTAGCGAGAATGTGTATTTATCAACATTTATATCTTGATTAAGGAAAATACAATATTGTAGAGCTGATGCAAAAAAGAACACAGTCCAACACACCACAAAACAGCAAATGCTCGACAACTATCCAGCAGCTGGAGAATCTTCAGGAGGATAAGGCTGAGGAAAGACTCCAGGGAAGAGAAGAGAGGAAAACACCGTGGAAAATGGAGACACCAATGGAGGCCAGAAAATCAAGAGTTGACTTAAGATTTGACTAAGGTTGCTGTAGATCTTTGCAGATTACTGGAAGAGCATCTAGTTCATAATTTTGCCTTCACTAAGGCTGGGTCTGAACAAAGCTCAAGCTCCGAAAACCAATGAAATTTTACCAGAGAAATATAAAGCCTTACACACACTAAACACAAGTATGTGATAATCCCTCCCCAACTTACTGAACAAATTTAAACACATTACAACAAAATGTTGAGTTCTGACACCCTTAAAAGAGATAACATGTTCTAGGTAATACCTTTTAAATTGTTGCTTTCTGAGAAGTATTTTTTCAGAATTTCTTTTAAATCTCTTTCTACAATTTTCTGCTGTTGACAACTGCAGTCACCTTGTCCCAATTCATGCTATCAAAACATACTATTTCCCTTCTGCCACAAAGAGACTATTTTATTTTTGCCTTTTGGTCCCCAGAGACAATTCCATCAAAGGCCTCCTTCCAGGATATAAAATCTCATGAGTCAAGGTTGGCTCCTTTAACAGGAGCTGTCTCAGCCATGGTATGAAGGGTTTTTAGCTAGAAGGCTATGCTGTCAGCCGGCCAGGGAACTGGGGGATATGCCATAAGTACACTGTTCTTTGTACTGTTCTAGTTTTTACCTAGGATCCAAGTAGTCCTATAGAACATTAAGAGATTACTCCTTTAGGAGTGGTTACATGTATTCTTGGTAATTATCTGCAGGGCAAAAGACACCATAGTCAACTTATTTGTTACTAGAGAAAAAAAGTTTTAAAGGGTCCTATACAAAATGGAAAAAAATGCCTCTTTTGAGGTAATGGCTATTTAAAAAACCATTTATTACATGCATATTATTCACTCCAGAAACAGCTGTAGGAATGAATTGAGCTTTACAAATGTTAAAGCACTGCGTGGAATGCAGCTGCATTCTTGGTTCTAAAGTTTCCTGGAAGACCTGTAATTCTGCCCAAGTGCCCATTTCCTGGGACCTGTTGTCTCATGGGACCTGCTGTAGTGCCGCTACAGCCTTGGGAACTCAACTGGCAGAGACCTGGGCTGCAGCTCGTAGTTTGGTAGACTTCCTAGCACAGACTCCTGCCAGGGAGGAGGAAGGTGGTGAGAAGCAGCACAAGATCTGCAGGCAGCTTCTGTCTCTGCAGCAACCGGCAGAAGAGGATAGCTACACAGCTTGGGTGGGGTAGTGGCATACAGTTGGTATGACAATGGGTAGTCGCAAGAATGAGGTCACACATTGTCCCCAAATTACCTGAGCAAGTAGACAAAGAATGAAGGTAGGCCAATTTAGGTATGCCATAAGTATAAAGTTTTATAAAGTTAATTTTTGAGACTGGAGACAAGAGATTCCCACACTTGACCTGAGGATTCTGCTACAGTACCTCTCTGGACTCTTTATGAGTTATAGGACTAGTTTCCAGAGCCTACTGCCTGCCTGGGTTACAATGTAGGTATAGAACAGGTCTCAGCCAAGCTGGAATTTGTTGTCTTTAGGGCAGTGGGGGATGCCAATGACCTAGGGTCACCCTAAGAGAAGACACTGCCTTTCTGCTGAACATGCACAATGCTGGCTCTGGCATTCAAATTTACACTGGAAAAAGGGATCTAAATAATCTGAGGACCCTGGACCTAATCATCCTTGAATAGACTGGAACCCTCCTATTGAAATCCTCGACTCATCCAGATTCCTGCCAACTGTGGTAAGAACATCAGAAATCACATGATTGACCTAGGCTCGTGCTGGGTATTTGGTCTCTGACAACAGGACCAATGACCACTGACTGGTAAGAGATACGGAAGGATCCTGCCAAGGCGGCAGATTTAGATTTTTTAAAAAAAGAATGTCAAATAATAAAAGTTAGCAATGTGCTCAACATCCTTCCTTTACCTAAATTTATTAGTGAACCATAGTGGGTCCCCTAACCCTTAGCAATCTATTTATATCTTCATGTCATACTGCATCTTAGAATAAAAGCTTTATATGTTTACTACCCCTGTACAAAACAAGCCTTCTCCAAAGTTTCTATACATTCATCTAGTTTGAGCATCCCAAGATACTTAATTCTCATTACATTATCCACTCAGACTTAGTTTGTTCAAATAGAAGAGCTTTGATATTTTTGATCTATTCTTTCATTGAAGGACTTTATTTTTTGCAGTCTTTGGGCATTCCCAGCTCAGCTGACTCTCTGGAGGAGTAACAGGGCAAACCATAAGGACATTTCTGTTGAAGAAGCCTGGATTCGTTCTGTTTCAGCCTTCTCCTGTTTTATCCAGCCACAGTCACACCCTAAGCTAATGCCTTGAGAGATCCAGCTATATCCTGAGTCAGAAACTTCAAACTTCAATATCTTCTATGTATTCTGTATTTTCTCCAAAAGTCCACGTCAAGTATCTGGAGCTAGGCTGTTTTTTGTAATTCCAATTGTCATTAGCCACTTAGACAATGACTCCTCCCAGGCAATGATATTGAAAGGCTCAAAACTGAAGCACCTTTGGGTCCAAGGTCTAATCTGATGTATTACACTCTGAAGGTGGTACTTAGCTATTTCGAATATTAAGAAAGGCCACAGAGCCCCAGATTAAATAGTATTAACTACCTAGTGGATGACTTGCTTTTTCTATGGACTAGCTCTTTTGACATATATAGTTACCATTATGTTTTTGATGTAGGTTTTTTCCCATGTTCAGAAAACATTATCATTCCAGTTTTTAAAACTGTTAGTAATTTTTTCTCATAAGTTATATATTTTGAACATTTAACAAATATTAAGAATGTATGTATAGATTAATCGCCATCTACTAGGAGAGACAAATATATTTATATAACCATACGTAGAAGAAATAAAAACTAAGTCTCTTAGGAGATACAAACAAAAACAGTTCTGGCAGTTGGGAGAAATGTGCAAGACATGAAAAAAACAATATTTTTGTACTTCATTATAACTCTATAGAACTTAGAATATATTATTCTTCCTCAACCCCCATGTGAAGAATAGCCAAGTAATAAATAGTACACTAGGGTACTAAAGAATTAGAAAATACAACTTGCCTGATAACCACTTCGTTTGTGTTGCTCAGTTCAACCACCAGTACAGATGGGGATGCCTCAGTTGGAATGATTAAGGGAGGAACTGTTATATTCTCCATAATGGTATCAGCAGTTTCGGCAATGTTCTTTTCTATCTGCAAATATTCTTGTTCAATCATAGATTTGATATCGCAATCGCCATGTGCTTGCCCTGCATCCTTCAGGATTGTGTCAGTGGCCGATGGAAGTTTAGCATAGAGAATGGCCTTCTGGGGATTTCCAGAAATGTAGTCTATGGTGCATACATCAGAAAGCGAGGAAAGATTTTTTAAGGCATCTTCGGGGAATTTCACTTTGTACATGGCCTCAAATGCTTTTGGGAGTGCACTGGCCCAAAGACCACTTGCGTATTTCACTAGCAGCTCTCCAACTCTTTCTTTAAAATCTTCTGGCATAACTGTTGGACACCCTTTTGATGGTGGTATTTGTTTTGGAGCAGGTAGTGGGGATGGAGGCACTTTTTCAACATCCAGTTCACTTCTCAAAAGCTGCTTTCTCTTAGCTGGATAAAGGAGCAAATCTTGACCACCACTGCAAGGTTTTTCCACCTGAAATTTTTAAATAGAGCAAATGAAAATGACTATAAACAACCTGAAAACACATTAATACATTTTAAATTTGAGAGCAACACTGTTTTACTATTAAACAAAAGAATATCATGAACCACATTTCAGAAATAAATGGAAATAAAATAGTATTAATTTCTCTTGTGAGGTATCTGGACTCCAAACCCTAGGAAATCATGAATGGTTCTGCCCAGTGCACCATACATCTCATTTAGTTCTCCCTGCCAAATTCAAAGCAACAGCATACAAAATTGACTGATTACAAGGTTGAATGAAGCTATGAAAAGGTATCAAAACAGTCAGGAAGAAACCACTGGGAAGAAAGCTAGGAAATATTTAGATAAAACTGAAGTGCTCTCTCTCTTCTTCCTGCAATATCCTGAGAAAACCCTCAGCTTCCCATTATTTAGAAAAAGACACTCCAGAGATAAGGTATCGTTTTTACAACCATTACAACAGAAAGTTAGCTGAAAGTATTGCCCTTCCAATGAACAAGGGAATGAACAAAGTGCCTGGCATTTGTATGTCATCAATTTCTAATTTTATCTGCATAACATTCCTGAGAGGCATGGCAGATTGTCATCTCTATGTAAGAGAAGAAAGAGAAACTTATGTATGGAACCGTTTTCTCCAAGTTCTAAGACTTTCTAATACTAGACCAGGGATCAGCAAACTACAGGCTCCAGCCCAATGCAGCCTATTGCCTGTTTTTGCATAGCCCATGAGCTAAGAAATATTTTTAAATGGCTGAAAAACTCAAAAGAATTATTTCATGATGTGAAAATTATATGAAATTCATTGTAAAATTGTTTTTTTTTTTCTTTTAACACAGCCATACTCATTTGTTTTCTATTGCTTTTGTACTGCAGTAGCGAAGTCAAGTAGTTGTGCAGATGGTGACAGCCACATAGCTCTTGGCCTGTAAAGCCTTAAAAATTTATTATCTAGCCCTTTACAAAAAAGTTTCTCAACCTCTGATTAGACTGAAGTTAGTATTTACAGGTTTCTGAAATGTTCCTATTTTGTCAGATCCTGCTTGGCTATTCCTTGGCTTCAATTTAAACCCTTAGGAGAGTATTCCAAACCATTAAAGCCAATAAGAAGTCTTTTCACCCCTCAGAAGAAAAGAATATTAAAATATGCCAAGTGGATAGCTTGTTAGCAAAGAACACTTACTTCATTTACTTCATTTTTAATATAATGCTTAGAGAGAACATAAATATGTATAAAGAAGGTATTCTCGTCACCAGAAGTTTAATAGTAAAAAACAAACCAATCAACCAGTCAAATTAACATTTAGATTCCTTTCAGTCTGACTACATAGTCTAGATGATCTGTAAGGATGAATATTAATATAAGCATAAAACATTAGGCTTTTCTCCTCATTTTCTTCTGCCAGTGTGTACTGCTTAGGTTTCAAGGGCTAGAGAAAATTTTCTTGCCTAAAAAAAGCATCAATGAAAGAGATAATCTAGTCTGCCTTTAGCATCTGCAGGCATTTCCTATCACCATTGGTGGATTTCTGTGACACTATGGATGGTACAATAAATGACAATCGAAATTTATGTCCCTAATTTTAAGCCTCAGAGGGACACAAATATTCTAAATACTCCTCATATTGCTCACAATGGTTAGTCCACCTCACTAAAGACTCATGTTTTTAAATCTGGAATCTTAAAATGCCAATCTTCACTATGCTTTAAGGCACTTCACAAAACACAATATAGATTGAGTATCCAGAGAAGGTTTGAGAAACATAATTTAAAAGCAAATGGAAAAATAAAAAGAATTCTATGTGAGTTTTTCACTTTGTCATATAAAATCCCAATCAGTGTAATTTTAGATTTAGACACGGCAGTCCTCCATATCCAAAGCTGAACCTCTGGGCTCATCTTAAAACCCTTCTTCAGTCTTTACCTAGCAACCTCTTCTCAATTTCCGTGGGTCAGTCTTAGTTATCTAAAATAACTCTCACAAGCCCCATGCTCCACATGGCTTCTTCTAACCCAAAAGAGGATAAGAAGGCTTTTTCAGGTTTATGATCCTTTTCTTTCCAATGAGTGAGCGGAGAATATGGGATACTTCAATGTTTGTTTAACAGTCTCCCCAATTCCCAGTCCCAAAGCTTCCATTCCCATCTGGGCTTTAGATGTAATCAGGACCAACGCCTACCAACATTCTTTATCAAACCTCTAAACATGACCTCTGAACATGACCAGCACATTGAGTTCTTCTAACTAGGAATTACTATCTTAGAAGATATGAACATTAGGTCTACTTAATGTGAATTGGTTCAGGTAAAGGGTAGAGTTCCTTTTTTTTTTTTTTTTATTCCTGACCTTTATTCCAGAATAATGCTTAAAGAGCATTTGGAATTAGTAAGCTTCCAGGGCTGTGTCTGCAGCATTTAAGTCAAGCTCTGTCAGCTTATAAAGTAGATTTTTGATCAACAAGCCTGAGTTTATCCAAAGTCCAAACAACAGCCAAGCAATCATATGAACTAGAAGATTTCTTCCTTTAGCAGTTTATTTTTTTTTAATTTAAAGTAGACACACCCCCATCCCCAAATGACTAGTTCCTTGAATTGTAGGCACTTTCCAATGTGCTTCTTCTTGATCTCAAGAGGCTGGTTATGTGCTTAAATTCTACTTTGTTCTCCAGTGATCTGGCCTCTTTAAATCAAATTAGCATTTACTAAATATACGCCTGACTTTTAGGAACTGAAACTGACACTAACTGAAGTTGATCTGGATGTCTTCCAACACATTAGGCAAATACTCATGGATAAGTTTAGTGATATGGAAAATATACGTGATCCACATACTTCATTAACCTAATCCTTGGAGAATGAACGAAAGGTTACTTCAATTCAAAGGAAAAAATCATGACACTCATTTAGAGTTAAAAATGCAACTTAAATGTAATGTTTTTTCAACAAACTTTTGTTTTAAAATTTTTTATATGAATGAAATCTGCTTTTCCTAGGCATTCTACTGTGATCATCATCTTTCTTCCATAAAATGTGTCTTTGTCTCTTTTAAATTTTCTGGTAAATGGGCTTAGGAAAGAAACCTACTACTATATCTGTCCCCAGCCTATGAGAATCTCCCCAAAGGTAAGGAATTGCTATAATATGGGTTACAGCAAGGTGTCCATTCTTCACTATGCTCTACTGCATATGACCAGATTTACAAGTTGATCTCCTGTCTCATCCCCCAAGGTAGAACAGCTATCTTCTGGTCTTTGGAAATGACCAATGTAAGTCAACGGCTACTTGAAACATGGCTTTTATTTTTCCTTCCTGTGATAATCAGCTAATAATTTCAGTTGGATCTCTCAAGAAGGTACTTTTACAGCTTCTAGTTCTTTTAGTCTACTGGATTCAGGTATAAACCTGAGGAGGGGATCAGGTCTCCTGTTCTGTAGAAGACTCAGGATCAAAATCCTGCCCTTTTCCTCTAGATTTTCTTTGATTTATGGTTCTATTTTTTCTTTGGTTTTGGATGTCCACCTCCAAAAATCAACAGTTCAATGATTGGCATGACCTGGAATCCCATATATTTACTATGTATGGACCCTAACCTCCACCTCACAATAGGAAAGACAGGTAGGTAACATAAAAGATTAACTCCTTATACCACAGAGTTCAAGCCATCTCCTTTGACAATCATCAGATGATTCTGGTATCTAATACACCTTACACTTTCTATCCCCACAAGTTCACTACATTTAGCTTGATTTCTGCCTCATCTGGAATCACAACTTGAACAAGATACCTCTCTCACACCTCTCTGGGTTTCTGTAAGTTTGGAGTAGACAGATTAGGTTTGGTAGATGTGAGATCCAAGGACTTAAAACATCAACTTCTTCAGGAACTCTATATGTTCACACGAATAAAACTCTTCATCCTACATGCCTAGAAACTTTCTTCTCCTTAATTCTAAGAGGTCTTAACTTCTTCCTTTCTAATTTACCTGTGCTGCAAACTTAAAGTTCTTGAAGACAAACTCCTTCAAGTCTATGAAGGCTGACCTGTTAACTCTGCAGCATGGGCCACTGAAGTAAACTTACTGTCCCTTATAGAACTAGAATTTTCTTTGGGATTCTATAACAGAATTGGTATTGTCCAATTAAATCGTAATTTCCAAAGCAGTTGTACAGGTCTCATTGAGCCGGGTTCATTTCCATTGGCTAGTGGTTCTTTGTGTTGAAGCTTGAAATTAAGTTCTAAATTCCATTTTATCTGGTCACCACCCAATACAGACTGGAGATAGAACAGCCTCTCTGCAGTTCACTGAGGCTAGTGATGCAAGCCCAAGATAGTCACAAAGGGTTGTACTTTCTGTTTAAGAAAGTACAACTGTTTGTGGCATGTTCAGCAGAGATTTAATCAAAGGTAAAGGTAAAGTTACCTTGTAGAGGATAACTCCTGTTTACAAACCGTCTACCCAGAGAAACTCTTTCTCTACTATCTTAGATGAGTAGTTTCATAGACTCTATATATTTCAAGGTTCATACTCTTTCACACCCACCCCTTTTGCTAGTAAGAACTTTTTGTTGATGTTGACTGCAACTACTCATATTAGGATAAACTTCAAGTTGTTTTCTTTCCACATGGCCCAAGGTTAAGCACTTGCTCACAGGTTCCTCCAGAAAGACAAGGGAGTCTTCTCCTGGTTATGTGTGCACAGCTTTTGGGAATGATCTTGGCTGCCATCTGTGGCTTTTACTGTGCATTCTAGGCTAAGCTGGTACTCTAGGTATGCTCTCATTACCTTTGGTTGGCAGTGGGTGGGGGTGATCTGTTCTTTTAAGATGACAGAAACTCACTTCATCCTGAAGTTTCAATTCCTTTGATTTCAGTCATTCACTGCTCCTTTTTTTTTCAATTTAAACTTTTGTTCTTCCCTCTTTAGCTTTTCCTTTGTTTTCACTGAGATAAGTTCCTTTACAGAGCTTCCTGGGCACGTCTCTGGTTTACCAGTGAGTTTTAACCTGCTTTAATTCAAGCTGGGCTGCCCCTCAAAAAATAACAGCTGCCTTTTCTGAAACATCCGTCATGTTTCTAACACTGTACTGGAAGCTGCTTTTTATCATTGGTCTCATTTAATTCTAACAACCCTATGAGATGGGTAGAAATCGTCACATTTTAGAGCAGAGTAAGGCCCTGAGAAGATGATTTGTATGCTGAAATTAACATAGCTAAGAAATGGCAGGGCAAAATTCTAACTGCAAAGCCCAACTTTTTCTACCGCACTATAGAGCCCTCTGAGTAGTTTCTCTGTTTTAAGTTCCAGAAGAACAACATCACATTACTCCTCAACTTCTCTATTCTGATTTTGCCATCATGCTATTCTATCTTTCTCCTATGCAGATGTTCACTGAAATTAAATTTAAAAACTGTTCCAATGTGTTCACTGCACATTTCTTTTTATTAGTGAAAAATTAGAAAAAAAATTAGATTCCAATTAGATATTACGGCTATACTTTCAAATCTTTCATTTTTCTCTGCTGTTTCTGCTGGCATTGCTATACAGATTGTATCCATACCATTTAGTCTGAGGATACATCACTGCTGTTTGATTTATTTTCACTTCCTTAGAAATCCAACACCAAGAAGTGTTGCTGTCTTCTCCGGAGACCCAACGGGAACTGTTACTTAGATACCAGTATTCGTGGCTTATAGGCTTACCCTCTTGGGTTGTCTTTCCAAGACAGCTTCTGCACAATTTCCATTCCCCTCACAGGTTGCCTAAAAAGATTACTATGAAACTGGTTCATCTTTGTTAATATGACTTTATATTCTCTTTAGCTTTCAGAAATTTCAGTCCACATTTTGTTGTCAAAGAAATCAGAATGGGTAAGAACAACAGATTCAAGGCATCCTTCTGTCTGCATCCAAATGTTAGCCAGTGTCCTTGTGAAGTGGCTTACAGCATAAAGCTGATTAGAACCTCTATGAAGGTAAAATTTCAGAGCTGCTAGTTTGTCCCTGAAGCTGATGCTGCCCATTCTGATATTCAAATGGAAATCCCTACAAGTGGTTTTCTGTAGGTGGCAGGATGATGAGTAATTCTTATTTCTTTTATTATTTTATTTTTCAATCATTTTTAAATAGGACGTTTTATATGATTGCGGGGAAGCACTTTTTTTTTTTTAAAGAAATACACTGTACCTAGATTTCTTCAGTTATACAACAAGCCATTTAGAGAGATACACATTACCAAGTCTTTCTTTTCTTACCCTAAATTTTCTGTACTGTGTTAGAGATTGTCTGACCTTGCTTACAGTAGCATCAGCCTAAGTATGCTATCAGTGTTTCTGCTTTTCAGTAAGGCGAAAAGCAAGAAGTCAGAACAAAAGGAAAATAACCACGGCGTAACTCTTTAAGATCGGGTAAAAATAACTACGGTGCAACTGTTTAAAACTGTTTACCAATAGGCTGTTAAAAAAATTCAGACGTTAAAATATTTTTTGAAAAATATCAGTAGACATTGGTGGTTTTTTGGCATCCTAGACACAAATGTTCATACCTAACAATTTATAGTGATTGCATTTAAACATTTCTACTTAAAGTTAAGAGACACAGTATACAGACAAAAAAGGTATATTATATTTCTGCTTTACGTTCCACCCTCATTGCTGGACAGAAAATAATCATGCAACAAAGATGAAGTTGAGTGCTGAAAAAAGCAACCAAAAAATAAAGTCAGTTGTTTCAGCACCTGAAATTTAGTAGGAAACCACTCATTTTAGGTAAAGTTTTAACATCGAAGTGATACTCTCTCACCTATAATCCTACTAAGAGAAATTGAAAAGTTTCCCCAAAAGCCATAAATTAAGCCATACAAATAGTAATTATCATGGAGTATATATATATAAAAAAGTAACCAGAAACATAATACATTAAGAACCTGTGAAGTTGATTTTTAAAATTTTACTCCAAAGATATCTTATTTGTTAAAGCTTAATGAGTTATGTGTATTTTGATGATAAAAAAAAAAGGCTCTAAGTTTGTTGAAGGCATGTTATAAGTTCATGATGCCTATGGATTTAAAAAGTAAAACCAAATGCATTCCAAGAAAGAGCTCTAGCACCTGAACCTTCAAATCGAGCATCCTTGAAAAAACCTCAAAAGTCCCTTCCATATTAGGATGTCTGAGGGGGTAGGTACATCAATGCTGCTGAAACTGCATCCAGAAAATTCTTCCCAGAAAGGAGTAAAAATGAAATGACTGAATAGTAACCTCGGGAATTCCTATTATACTAATAAATCCCCCATTCCACATAAATTGGGGGTAATATTCTTATGATCATTAAACATTCTTGCCTTTCAAGTAGGGGACAGCCGCATTTTCAGAATTTGGTATTTATTCTGGTTCGCACTGCATATTCTAACACATCACATTGCCCTACTGTGTTCTTAGCACTTAAGGCAGTGACTGGTACCTGCAGGTGCACAGTAAAGGTGTATGAACACACAGGATGAATGAGCGAGTGAATGACTCTAATGCATGGGACTTGAGTGGGTGTCAGCGGCCTAGAGGAAAAAGTGGTTACAAAAATATATGCCATTTTTAGGCCAGGTGCTTATAAAGAGGGAGTGGATGACATTTTGCCCAACAGAGTTTGGCCAAAATATATATTAAATTAAAGAAATGAGGGCCCTCTAATGAACACTGATCATTATGCATATTTAATTTTAGGAGCTTAGAATCACCAAGTAGTTGCTATTGCTACCATTTAAAATAGTTACATTGTTGAATATATTCTATGTAAATAAAACATTAAGAAACATTGAAAAGTTATTTTAAGAATCTAGTC
>NW_011888904.1:2071954-2085762 GCF_000151845.1 Pteropus vampyrus | reverse complement strand
TGTTGTAAAATTTCTTGATTAAGTTCTTCTTTATATAACTCTTTGTAAAAATGTGGAAGCTTAGATATCCAAATGCCATTGTTATGCTTGTTTAGTATTTCCTTTATGCGGTTTTGAACCTCATCCATTTTATAAGTGTAAGAGGCAGGAGGCGTGACATTTGGTTTTTCAACAGTCTGATTTAAATTATCTTTAAATTAAAAAAATGATAGAATTAACCAAAATGCTTAACAATTTAGATTATCCCCATTACTTAATATTTGTGTCATCAGTCTTTGTTATACTTCAGGCTCGTGAGGGGTCAAGGGATTTAGAAGGGAACAGGATTAGGTAAAGTAGGACCAAGACAACCTCATTCCAAGTTTTAATCCTAACATAACCAGCAGAGTCAACAGCCACCCACAGAGGAGACCTGGCCCCTTTATTTTGCAAGGGTGCTTCATGGTTTAATTTAAATAGAATAATCTTGCTTTGTAAAGAATAATGAAATGTATTATTCAACTGATCATCTTCTAACTGCAAGAAAGGTTAAATTTTAGATGATAAAAAATTGTCCAGGTTTTAGGATATAATTAATTTCTCTTATATTAGTGAGAAAAATAGTTAAGCGGTACACAGAAGTTCAAAAAATTATCTACCTACAATAATCATCCTAGCCTCAGTTTATAAACATAAAGGTGTGAAGCCCACAGGTTACTATTAATGACTTGGTTTTTTTCCCCCATTCAAATAATTTATCTTTTATGAGTGAATATTTATAAAGCGTTGATCAGTTCTCTTACTCACATTTACTTTTTATTTAAAACTTTGAATGCCTAAGTTAGCATCATAAGAGTGTTCAGTGTAGCTGACAGTTTGGTATTTTAAGAACTATGAAATTCATTCCAAATCTCTTCTCAATTTCACTGGTATACAGATCAGAGTACATTAAAAATTACCAACCATAAACAAAATATTTTCATATTTTAATCATATAGGATTTTTACTGGGATTCAACAATTTTTATTTTATTTTAAACTGCCTGGTATTGACACACAGGCTGGTTTGGGGACACTGGCCTCTGAATAGGCCAGGAAGTCAAAGGGGGAGCTGTTCCTTGGAATGGCTGGATGCTGACTCTGCTTTACCCACCACAAGGCCTGAGACATGGCCTTGATGAGACTTAGTTTGGCACAGCAAACAGAGGGCCTGAGATGTCCATATATGTCTCCTATTAAAGGCAGACCTAATTTATTTAAGTTCTTCCCAAATAATGATATAAAAGGACCAGGAGGAAGAAAAAGATGAGTTTCTCAGAACTGGCCAGGCCCCACATTTAAAGAGTGTCAATAGCTGATGCACAGTTGGAGTCTTTGCAACTGGACCTGCCCCGTGGGGCCACTGGAGTCACCTGAACTTCTGTACCTTTTGTTAAACAAAGCAAGGAAGTAATCTAGGCTGCCAGCAGGTAGAGAGGTTGTGTATAAGTGTGCACCTACAGAGATAATTATACCCTTTGTCACTCTCTCACTCATTAGAGGTTAAGATTTAAAATACATAAATATGAGACTTAAACTCATAAAATCCTTTCAGATACTCCACCATTTAAAATCTGGGAATCCAAAATGTGTGCAGTGACCACTAGTATCTAAATATGGATATAAATGATTCCTCGAGTTGTAAATTTGAAAGGGCTGTTAAGAAAACAATGGTGCATATCAGCTACCAGGTGAATCACGATTCTCCTGAAACAAGTCCTTTTTGTTCTGCTGAAAAAATTTATTCTAATTTGAAAAGATTTACAACCTCTAAAGGGTATACAACTTTACTCAGTAGTCATGTATCAGAAATGCATATGTAAAAGTAATTGATATAAACAAAACCATATTGTTCAATAAATTTCTATAAGAAATAATATAGATGTGTTCTTAACACATCTATATTATTAATATGGAAAAAGATGATTTCAGCTCAGTAAGAACCACACTGAAAGCAGCAAATCATTTCAAATCACATTTCAATTTCATGAAACTTAAGTACGAATTCTGAAAGCACTGTGTCCCTCAGGTGGGTCTCTAAGCGGGGATTTACACTTTAGTTGAAGGAGACAAGATGAGGAGTGGGTGCATTTCTAATCTTCAGGTTCTTTGACTTTATTATGTCTCCAACTGTTTTCTTAACAGCGTTTTGGATTTTATAATCCGAGGAATCATTTATATTCATATTTAAATGATTACTGGTCACCGCATACAGTTTAGGGTCTCGGCTTTTAAGTGGTAGAGTTTCTAAAATTATTTTTTACCATTTTAGGTCCCATATTTATGTACTTTAAATCTTTAACCTCTAATGAGTGATAGGGTGACAAGGGACACAAGTATTTTTGCAGGTGACATGTGGAAATGAAACAGAATGGGTCTGGTGTGAGAAAGGCCTCAAGTCAGAATAATAATATGTTTGGAGGTATTATTTTCTCTTTAGATCATTTCAATACATAACTTTAAAAAATTAGGGAAGAGAGGAGGAAAGATATATTCCAAGAAAGAGAAGGTGAGAGGAAATGTCAAAGCCACCACTGGATATTTTTCTTGAGGCTCTAAAGCTTCAGAAGCCAAAATGTATATGTTTTAGAAAACATACCACTAGTTTCCTTAGTACAGGTTCTTGAGGGATGCATCTGAAGAGGTGGTGGAAGGGATGCCTTTGGGCTAAACCTAAGGTATAAAAAAAAAAAAAAGTAAATTAAAATTCAAATAGCAAAGTCAATACAAGTTTTAAACACTATACTTTTTATTTAAATTCTCTGTGCCATTGAACAGCAAAATAAGTCATTACAGTATTTCAACATGAGCAAAAATGAAAATACACCTGGAATCAGCTTGCATGATTCATATTCACCCAGAGAAAAATGTATTAATGCTAAATTTAAACTAGGACTTTAAAAGAACTTGGAAATCAGAGTTCCAATTAATCACCTTTAAGGAACAAACAATACAAAATTAAGAAATCTATGTAAAGAGTAAGCAGTTCACAGAACGACTATTTTGGAATATAACTAAAAAATGAAGGACGTGCGTCATCAGATACCGAATGTATTATAAGTTACAACATTTAAAATAGTTGGATAGATAAGTAAAATGGTAGAGAGCTTAAAAACATATGATAAAAGTGACATTTCAAACCAGAGAGGGGATTGCGCCAATAACTACTCAAAAAAATAAATATAGATTCCCCACCTGAAACACTCACTAAAGTAATTTTTATATGAATTATACTGAATATATAGACTTCTTCCAAATATGAGGACAAAGAAATAAACCATGCACATGTACACACAATCATTTGTGTTTGTGTCTGTCTCCCTCATTAGCCTCCAAGTGTCTTAATTACCTGTGTTCCTAGTGCCTAGGGCAGTGCTTGTTACATGCAAGGGAGAGGGAATGTTGAAGAATGAATAGAATAGTATAGAATTCGTGGCTGAAAGTTTTTTCCTTCTAGAAAAACATGCTATTTTCTCCCTCCAAAGTTGTGACCGAGAAATCTACTGTCATTAAAACTGGTATCCTCCTATAAGTAATGTGTCATTTCTCTCCAGCTGTTTTCAAGATTTTTTTCTTTGTCTTAGTTTTCAGAAGTTTAATGATGAGGTGTGTTGGTGTGCGTTTCTTTAGTTCATCCAATTCGGCATTATCTAAGCTTCTTAAATCTGTAGGTTTATGTCCTTAGCCAAATTTGAGAAGTTTTCAGCCATTATGACTTCAAATACTATATAGTATCAAGACTTTGATACTATAAATGTTACATCTTAATTTTCCCACAGATCACTAAGGCTCTACTAGTTTTTTTCCCCATGGGCCCTTCATGCTCTGCTAGCTCTTTTTCAGTTTTGGCTTGGTTTGATTTTTTGAAGTCTGTTTACCTGCTGTTCAGATTAGGTAAATTCTATTGTTCTACTTCAAGTTTACAGATTCTCTCTCTGCTCATATTCACTTTGCTACTGAGCTCATCCAGTGCATTTTTTATTTTGGTGTATTTCTCAGTATTATAGTTTCCATTTGTTTTTTTCCCTATGTTTTAGTTCTTTGGTAAATTTTCTATTTTTTTCATTTTTAAAAAAATCTTTGCAATTGATCATGAAAGCATTTTTATGACAGCTGCCTTAAAATCTTTGTCAGATAATTCCAACATCTAATTCATCTTGGTATTGGTGTTTGTTGAATGTCTTTTCTTACTCAAGTTGTCATTTTCCTGGTTCTTAGTATCACGAGTGATTTCCTTTTGGTATCCTAGACATTAGGACTTATGTTAGGACACTGTGGATCCTATTTAAATGTCCTAGTTTAGTAGGCAATTACCCTGTTTAGGTTTAGCACATAGCTTCTGGCTTACTTTTGTATGCTGTGGTTCCATTGATAATTTAGTATTCAGGGTCCTTATGGTACTATTCTGGTCTGGTATATTCACCTGTTGCTGCTGGGCTTCTGCTTGATCTCTATAGAAGCTGCTCACGAGAGCAAAATACACTTCCTTGGGCCTGGTGCTGCTAAGTGGGAGGGGTAGAAGCACACTAGGCTGTTGGTCAGAGAGCACCATCTTGGGTCCACTATTTAGGCTGCTGGCAGAGCCCTCCACTTGGTCACTGCTGATGCTACCTGCAGAGATGGAACGCACTTACCTGGGCCAACCAGTCCCAATAGGTGAGGAGTAGGAGGCCCCAGATTGTAGGGGGGAGAATACTCCCCTGGGCTCACAACCTAGGATGCCTGATTTTGCTATAATTTTATAGATTTGGTTCAAAATTGGATTTTTAAGTTTAGGCATGCAACTAGAGGAGACAATCGTACCTCAGTCACAAAATGCAGTGGTCCCCAAACTTTTTGGCACCAAAGACTGGTGATCCTATGGGAACATAATGCCTGATGATCTGAGGTGGAGCTGAGGTGGTGATTCTAGCACTGAGAAACTGCTGCAAATACAAATGAAGCTTCTCTTGCTCACCAGCCGCTCACCTCCTGCTGTGCAGTCTGGTTCCTGATATACTTGACTAATGTTTTAGGTCATATTTTCTAGACCTTATCAAAATTATAATAATCACAAACAACATTAAATATATACCATTATGGCAAATATTTGGCATTTCTAAAAATATCAAGATATAAAAAATTAATACCCTTTTGCCTAACTTAAAAAAATTAATTCTTTACAAATATTCCAGTATTGGGTAGGTTCCATGTTGTGGAGGGGACTAGAGAAACTATCTTTTACACAAATGGAATTTTGGAACACTAAATTAAAGAGATTTGATATAGCAAAATTTGTTTCGTAAAGGCACAGATAGATGGAAAAATGTGATACTCATTCATCTATATCAGGACTTGGCAAATTTTTTCTGTGAAGGGTTCAATAATTCATATTTTAGGCTTCCCAGGCTGTATTGTCTCTGCACTGCTATTCAACTCTGCAGTTATGCAAAAGCAACCACAGACAACATAGAAAGGAATGTGGCTGTGTTCCTATGAAATTTTATTTACAGAAAACAAGCAATAAGCTAGATTTGGTCCATGAGTAGTAGTTTGCTGACCTGAGTTACCATAAAATTTAGGGCCAGAAAGAAAACTTGAGACCTCCTAGCTAACATTTTTGTTGAACAAATGAGGACACCACAGCTTCATAAGATGAAATAATTTCACTAATTTCATCTGACTAGCAAATGGCAGCATCTAAACTAAGACTTTAAGGTTGTGTTATTACTGCCAGTCTGGTATTCTGATGCATAGATGTATTATGCTACTATATGATTATGGACACAATTATCGGAGTACAGTGTAGTACACAAACTAATCAGATTTTACTTAAAACTTCAGAAAAAGTTGAAGTTATGTTGAAATTACATATTAGGACAGCTTTTAAAATGAATTTCACAAGGAGAGATTACCAAAAATGTGGAGAAAATATAAAATGGAGCTATTCAGAGAATGACACTCATGCAGCCAGGAAAAGTGAACTTACTAGTAATGATGCATTTCTCTACTACATATGAAGTTACATTATACAAAACAAAGTATTTCCTTCTTACCCTAAATATGCATTTTTAATGTTTATTATCCTAGGTTCACCAAACGTCTCCTTGTAGACAAAGCACAAATACCTGCTGCTGGCAGACATGGCCACGTGCCTCTGCACTGGCACATCTCTGAACGTGTCACCTCCGACAGTTGTGTGCAACGTGTAAGGCGGCATTTCAGCAGCAGACTTAACTCCAAGAGAGTTTCCTTTGTCTCTTAACAGTGTTGGACTGGGTTTTTTGCTGATAGAAAAATCCGAAGAAAATCCTGGTTGTCTGAGGGTTGCTTTTGGTTTTCCTATGAAGTTAGGCACACAGAATGGAATCGATTAGCTTACCCAAACTCAAACTTCATGTCACTCCCCTGTCCATATGTTTTCTGAGAGACTCCATTCTCAGAACAGTGTATAAGAAAATGAGGAAGTTGCCACTGGTCAGCAGAAAGAGTAAACTAGTGAGTACTTAGCAGATATTAAAAGCCTTATTTAAAATGTGGTTTCATCTACTAGACTATCAGTTATTTCCCTCTACTCACCAACTAACATGTCAATGGCAGCTACCTCATGGTCTTACAAATGTGGCACACTCAGCCACATCCCTGTCTCTCAATTTAAACTCTTCCCATCATTTGAGGTCTGGGTTCAAATCTCCTTTTCGCTATAAAGACTTCCATTGCCATTTTCGCTCACGATTGCTCCCTTACCTAAAATGCTCATTGTGGCATTTAGGCATCTATTCTATTATATTACCATTGAACTATTTCTTGAGAATTTAGTTTTAGAACTGATTATAAGCTCCTTGAGATAAATGTTCAGTAAACACAGGCTGAATTCCCTATGTGACACCTTTGTGTACTATATCATTCATGTTTTTCTGAAAATAGAGGATTTGTACTAAAAGACATGATTTGCAAAATAAGACATTAAATCATAGGTTCTTGGTTCATCTAACATTCTGGATGAGGCCTTCCCTCAAATAACCTAAAAGAATAAAACCATACTTTGTCATAAGCTTAATTAAAATCTACTCTTACTTCATACAGAGAGATTACTGCATTTAGTAAGTCATGCTCATCATAGTCACTTAATTTCAAATGGAAATATAGCTTCAGGATTTTGCCCTTGACATATGAATGGCAACAAATATGTGTTTATCATAAATGCAAGTAATCTTTCCATAATTTCATACATCAGTGTATTCATAGACAGACTTAAAAGTTTTAGCACATGAAAAAAACTACCTTCTAGAAAAAATGGCATGGTCTTCTTTACTCTCATCTGACAATTAACTTGCCGCCCAGTTTTCCTTTTAGAACTCCTCTGACGAGCCACAAGCTGAGCAATTCTTGCAGTTTCCATGCAGGCCACGGCATAGCAGGTAACCTATTCATGAGAGGCAAAGTGAGAGGAGAAACATCACTCACATTCACTGGTGCCTAGAGGCCAATTTTTTATTTCTTTTCTTTTTTATTATTATTATTTATTATTATTTATGCCTACAGCACCTGGCATTCCTAAGTAGTCTCTCATCCAAATACTAACCAGGCCCGACCCTGCTTAGCTGCCGAGATCAGACATTGGGCTTGTTCAGGGTGGCATGGCCATAGACCATGGACTGTGGCTCCACTGGGGTGTGAACCCAGGACCTTCTGCGTGTAAAGCAGATGTGCTAACCTCTACACTATGGAACCACATCCTAGAGGCCAATTTTTTAAATTAGTGAGTTTACATGTCTCAAATTAGGCTGTATGCAAATATTCATGTCTCTCTTCCGTTCGAGCAAAATTATACTCTCTATAAGAAAAATCAAGTACAGTGTAGCACACTGAATAATCTTTCCTCAAATTGAAAATTTAATTTATTCCTTAAAAAGATATTTATTAAACATCTACAGTGTGCTAGGTACTACAGGATTAATAAATGAACCAAAAGAAACCTGTGATCTGCACATATTATCTCATATGATCTGTGAGATATATTTTATTCCATTGTATACAATGGGAAAACATAGGCTCAGGAAAATTAAGCAACCTTCCCAAGTCACACAACTAGGCTATCTCCCTGAATCCAAAGAATGTACACATAACTGCTATGTTGTGTTACCTTTCAGAGACTACTAAATCCTAGTCTTGCCACTGCACATTAGCTGGGTGACTTAGAGCAAAGCAGTTCACCTCCCTAGTCTCAGTATTTGCAGCAGCAAAATAGAGTTTTACAGGGCTTAGATCTAAATAGGGTTTTATAGGGCTTAGATCTGGGGTTTTCAAACTGTTTGATGGAGCCATAGGATTCCATGGAGGTGCCTCAGGGCCTCATGGTGGTGAGGGTGTGCAAGCTAGGGAGGGCAGGCAGAGGTCCTGGACCCTCTGCACCTGCTTAAAACATAGCAGCTCAGCTTTATATATATATATTTTAAAAAACTGGTGTGACATATAGAATATTTGAAAAAAACATCTGAAGAAAGAATGTAGACTATTGGGACTAGATGATCTCTGAAGCCCCATCTAGTGTGAAAGTCTTTGATTCTAAGCTGAAATCAAGAATAGGAAAGCAGTGAAGCTTTACACTATGAGCCAAAACATGGTCCTGCTCATTGGCCCAGTACATCTAGTCCTGAAAATATGTTACAGGAATATGATTCGAAAGAAGAAAAAGTTAAATATTCAAATACGTGCAGTAGGGGCTATTCTAATAGTCAAAACTTGGAAACATTAAAAATGTCCCAAATAGAGAAATAAGAGTAAACTATAGGTTAGTAACCATATGAAGCACTACTAATTTATTAATTCATTCAGATATTTGATCATTCATATATTCAACACATATTTATCAAGTACCAACTATTAGGAATGAAAAAACAATCTCTCATTAAGAAACTTACGAAGGAAAAAGAGAGACAAAGAGACTAAATAGAAAACATTAAGTCAAATATTTATTGAATATATGGTGTCAAGTAGACGGAAAGGAAGGCTTAAATCTCTCTGGGAGAATCAGGAACATGGAAGAAAGCTTTATTCATATAATATCTAATTTATACCTTCTCCTTATAAAAATCATTATAGCTCAGGTGGACCTCCCCTTGACCACTCTGCCGATCCCGCGCCCCTTTTTCCTCCTCCGCCCACCGCTTCCCATGCTCACTGCAAACAGAGCAACAAGTACTACAAGTTGTGGTGAGAAATGTTCCATACCAGTCCTATGTATTTACATATATAGAAATGCACCCAGAAAAATGAACTATTTTGGGGGGGGTGGGTGCTTTTGCTTGTCTTTTGGGTGGTGGTTTGTCCATCTCTCTCATACTGTACACTGGGCAGATACTGAGGGTGAAACTGCTGGGTCACAGAGTACATACAATAAAAAATTTACTTGCTACCACCAAATTGCCCATGTTATACCTAAAATATTCTTCAAGAGAATATGGATATGAATATATAGGATCATTCCAAAAAAATTAGAGGATTTAAAATTGTAGAGTAATACGATCATATGAGTGTGAAGACAAGAATAGGCTAGAGAGAGAAAGGACTGCAGATGGGGAGAATGGTAGGGGGGCCTTGTAATAAACAAAGTGCTTACTGATTGATTAGGGTCCAGAGAGTAGGAAGAGATATGAGTGAAGTCAAATGACAGAATTTAAAAGTGTCTATTAGCTTTGGTAATCAAGGAGTCATTAGCGACCTGGGTGAAAAATGGTTGTAGTAGGTTCATAATGGGTGGGCGTGACGTTTAAGCAGTTAGAATCTCTAGCTGTTATTTTGTTTGGATGCTGAGGCTGGGTAAACTTTAATTTTAAAATTTCTTATTTGATGTGGTTAAAACCTTATTTTTACAATGGAAAGAATTTGAGGGGTTAACCAAAGTAATCAGAATCTAGGCTGTGCTCGGATGCTGTTTTCTCTATTACTACTAATGCCAAACCACTTAGCTAGTACTTTTCACTTTGACTTCTCTCCGTTATGAAATTGGAAGAGCCAAATGGGCAATTAAAAATTGGTTTGACTCTTCTGACATGCACAATTACCTCCTTACCTCTCCGGAACGACTGGTGTCTATCCTGACAACTGCCGGCACACTTCTCAGATAGGCTTCTAGTGTAGGATACCCTAACTGTTTGAATGGGATCCAGTCCCCAGTCAAGGATCTGTACTCTCCTTGGAGCCGTGGTAATGCTATTCCGTTCTTATGAGACTGCAGAACAGCTCGTAGCATTTTTGAAACTAGATCTGCTTCCAGCATCTTGACCTGTAAGAGAACAGTACAAGGTTACTATGATATGATTCATTAGTCTGTGAATTCGAATTGATTTTCAGAGTTTATACTTGTTCGATCATTCCATAAATTGTTGCTGACTACTTTCTGTGCTATTACAATACAGGAAAATAGCTGCTACAATAGAGAAAAGCAGAGAACATAGGGGAAGTCAGAAATCACAAAGACTAGCCTGGGGAGGGAAGGTATCACAGACTTTCCCAGGTGAGGGAAGGCCCAAATCAAGTCCTGAAGGACAAGAAGGAATCCGTCAGGCAAGGAGGAAGAGGGTGTGTACTGGGGGTAGGGATGGGCAGTGGTACTAGCCCCAAGTAAAGAGAACAGAAAGTGCTTCAGAAAGTGCAAAAGGCACAGAGGTGAGAGAGAAGTACCTGGTTGGTTCTGAGAATTCCAGGCAGTTAAGTGGCTAGACGTGATTGAACAAAGACTCCAAGCTGAGGGCTAAAAGATGGGGATAGAAGAGATGGAAAGAGGCAGGCCCAGGAAAGACTACTATACTATGTTAATGTTTGCTTTTTTTTGTCAAAAGTAATGTTTGCTTTTTTGTCAAAAGTAATGTTTTTTTGAGAAAAAAAGAGAGCGAATTATACCAAAAGTAAGTAGAAGGAAGGAAATAATAAATATGAGAGCAAAATAAACATAGAAATGATAAAACAAATCAGTAATAAAATAGGAAAAAATTAGAGGAAAAATAACGAAAACAAAACTAGTTTTTTGAAAACATCAATAAAATTAATAAACTTCCAGGTAGATTAATCGAGAAAAAAAGGAGACACAAATTACCATTAATGGGATTGAAAAAGGGGCCACACATTCCAACTTTCTCAAAAAGAAATAGATAACCTTAATATCCCTATATCTATTAGAGAAATTGAATTTGTAGTTTAAAATCTTCACACAAAGAAAATTCAAAGCCCAGATGGATTCATTGGCAAATTATACCTAACACTTAAGGAAGAATGAATATTACTTCTAGACACTATTCCAGAAAAGAGAGGGGAAGAGGGCACTTCTGATTCTGTTTCATGAGGCTGGAATTGTGCTGCTTCCAAAAAGAGACAAAGACTTCACAGGAAAAGAATCGACCAACATCTCTCATGAACATAAAGGCAAAAAATTTTAACTAAATATTAACAAATCAAATTCAACAATATGCAAGAAAGATAACATGTCATAATCAATTATGATTTACTCTAAGAGTACAAAGTTGGTCCAACATTCATAAGTCAATCAATGTAATTCACTGTATCTGCAAATTAAAGGAGAAAAACTAGTCATATCAATAGGTGAAGAAAAAACATTGGACAAAATTCACAATAGTTTATGATAAAAACTCTCAGAAAATAAAAACAGAAGGGAATCTCCTTAACCTGATAAAGAGTATCTAGGAAAAACCCAAAGCAAACGTCATAGGTAACAGTGAAAGAGTGAATGAATTCTCCCTAAGATTGGGAAGAAGGCAAGAATGTCTATTCTCTTATGGTAAAGGCCCTAGCCAGTGCAATAATGGTGACATCAAGACTTCTATCAAATTATATTAATCAAAATATTGTGGTACTGTCAAAAAGTCACATTGATCAATGGAACAGAATACAGAAACAAGAAACAGACCCACACTGATTTTTGACAAAGATACCAAGAAAATTCAATGGAAAAAGTTCAGCAAACAGTGCTGAACAACTGGTCATCTATACACAAAAACCGAATGTCATACCATATACAAAAATTAACTCAAAATGGATCACTTGGGTCCTCAATGAAAACGCTAATACTGTAAAACTTCTAGAAAAAAATATAGGAGTAAATCTTTTTGACTTTGAGTTAGGCAAAGACTTTTTGGAACCACAGAAGACAAAACTGATAAATTAGATCTCATCAAAATTTAAAATTCCTGCCTTCCAAAGTCTGTTAAAAAAAAAAAATGAAAACACAAGCTACAGACTGAGAGAAAATATTTTCATAACACAGCTGGTAAAGGACTGTTAACCAGCACATATAAACAATATTTGAAACTCAATAACAAGAAAACAAAGGGCCCAATTAAAAATGTGCAAAAGATCTGAATAAATATTTCACTAAAGCAGATGTAGATGGCAAAAACAAACAAACAAAAAACCCACTTAGAGTGCTCAACGGCATTATTCATTAGGGAAAGACAAATTAAATCCACAAAGAGGTATCATATACATCTATTAGAATAGATTAAATTTTTTAAAAATGACAATATAAAGTCTTGAGAGAATGCAGAACAACTGGAACTCTCACTTTTGGTGGAAATGTAAGTGGTACTTTGAAAAATAGTTTGGCAGTTTCTTATGAAGTAAAGTATACATCATCCACTCCTAGGTAAGTACTCAAGAGAAATTATAACAATATGTCCACACAAACACCTGTATTGAATGTTTATAGCAGCTTTATTCATAATTTCCCCCAAACTGGAAACAATCCAAATGTCTTTCAACAGGTGAACAGATAGACAAATTTGGAATAGCCATTCGGTGGAACATTACTCAGCAATAAAAAAGGAACAAACTATCGATATATAAAAAATATAAAAAATATGAAAGACTCTCATATTATGCTAAGTGAAAGAAGCCAGACAAAAAGGTTATATGCTGTATGAATCCATTTACGTAACACTTAGGAAAAGGCAAAACTACAGGCACAGAAATTTTATCAGTGGTTGCCTTTGGCTGGGGATGCGGGGGAGGGGATCGACTACAAAGAGAACACAAGGCTATTTTGGGGGTGGTGGAAATATTCCATATTTGATTGTGGTAATTGCTACACAACTATGTAAGTTTATCATATAACTGTAAATCAAAAAAATAAGACTTTTACCATATGTAAAGTATATCTCCATAAACATTAAAAAAAAGTTCGTTCATGCTGTATCCCTTTGCAGCCAACTTTCTCCGCTCATGTACACACTGTTTGGCTCCAATCTGCTTTCTGGCACTACAGACTAGTTTTGTCTAGTTTTTTGAGTTGCATCCATGCTACATTTATCAGCAGTTCATTCCTTTCTATTGTTGAATAGTATTCCACTGTATGGATACATTACAATTTGTTTTTACAATTTGTTTTACAATTCAAATGTTGACAGACATTTGGGTTGCTTCCAATTTGGGGGTAGACGTATGTTTTTAATTCTCTTGTGTAAATTCTGAGAATTTTATTTCTAAAAATTTAATATCTGTAATAATTCTGGAAGGAAAGTGTTCTTATTCTCTAGATGAGAAAACCAAGGCTAAGAGAGGTTAAATAACCAAAATATCACAGGATGTATGGAAGCCAGAATTTTAGTCCTGGTCTGTTTGATGTCAAAGCCCACATTCTATCATTAATCACCCTGCCAAGTGGTACTGAAAGAAACAAAAATGAAAACAAAATATAAAACCCTGAAGCAATGACAACAGGAGACAAGACGGTCAAGAAAGACAGTAAACAGAGTGAAAAGAAAAAACAGCAGTATGAAGTCAACAGTGGACTCTGCC
>NW_011888904.1:2053602-2070927 GCF_000151845.1 Pteropus vampyrus | reverse complement strand
GCGTATTTTCCACTTTTCCCACTCTATCTAACCACGTTTGCCTATCTTCATTTATCGGCATTTGTTAGATGGCTTTTCTTTAAATTACACTTCGCAGTCTGATCTGAGACAGGCTCGTATCACAAACGTAACTCCTAGTTTCTCTCTTTGACGTACATATTATCATAGTTAAAGTCCATAGTTAAAACCTGAAGAAGTTTAATATTTCTTTCAATACTAAAGTTGCTGACAACTAGTTGTTGATATATTGATTTCGACTTGATCTGGGGGATAGAAGGGAGAGTGCAGACGGTTGTGCCTGTGCCTCCTCTTGCTCGTATCCCTAAGTCCAATGCCACTATGTAAAGTGCATTTATTTTCCCTTCTCCTGGGCCTTGGTCTCCATGTCTGTAAGATGAAGGTGTTCGGTATCAGTGGTTCGGTATCACCACCACCGCCACCACCATCACCACTGGCACCATAACTGAGTGACACAGGAAGATGGACAGGCAGGCCAACATCCGCAATTTCCCCACTGCTCGTCACCTCCATGGTGATCACTGAAGTCCACGCTAACAACATCTCTTGCCTAGACTGGGGCAACTGCCTCCTAGCTGGTCTTGCTGCTTCCACTTCACCTCCAAGAATTTATTCTCCACATCACAGTTAGGGTGATCCTTTCATATCACAAACCCTATCACATCATTCCTCTGCCTAAAACCTTCTAAGGGCTTCCTGACTAACTCAAACAAAAGGCCAAAGTTTTCATAGGGGCCAAAAGGGCCCTACACAATTTGCACCCCACTTCTCTGGCCTCAATTTCTCCTTCCCTTTTCTTTCACTCACTCTACTCCACCCAGGTCAGCCTCCCTGTGTTCCCTGGAACATTCCAGAGACAGCCTTACATTAGGGCTTTTTTACTTGTCATTCTTTTTACGTGAGAAGTCCTTGCTCAGTGCTTCTCCTTCTTCAGGTATTTGTTCAAATGTCACCTTCTCAGTAAGGCCTTCCCTGGCCACCCTATTCAAAATCAGAACTGCTATTCCAGCTGCCCAGTACTCCCTACACCCCTTTCCAGCCTTAGTTTACTCCTTAGCACTCAGAGCCATCACCAAATACTCTTCTTTATTTAAGGTCTGTCTCGCCAACTTGGATATAAGCTCTGTGAAAGCACGGATTTATAAGGGTCTTTTTTTCACTGATGAATCTCTAGCACCTAGCCCACAAGAGCTCAAAAAACATTGAATGAATGAGAAATTCTCCATTTACCTTATATCATTTTTTCTCCTACTCACTAAAATACATGCATGTTAGCTATTAAAGAAATAATCTTTAATTTATTTAAAAATTATTTGCAAAGTTTAATGATGGTTATAAACTGACTGAGACAGCCAATTATGTCACCAAGCTGTGGTTGAGAAATGTCAGGTAGATTATTTCTGGGCCTTTCCACTCTGAGCCAGTATTCTCAGGAGGAGGTCCAGATGAGGGCCACAGTGTCACTGCAAGGAGCTCACATATCATGGTGAGCAGTGAGCACTGCTTGAATACTTGTGTCTCATACTTATATACATTCTTGTTTTTCAGTGTGCAGATACTGTTGGGATTCACAAACACAAATTGATATAGAATTCATAACAGCTTTTGGTAGTTATATATTTTATCAAGCAGTGGACACTATGAGTATGACTACTAGCGTGTGAGGTTTCACAAAGCTTTTAAAAAGCTAACAACAACAAAAAGGACCTTATACTTGAGAAGACTGGGAAGCAGTGCTTGACGATAGGGCTGCAATCTGAATTAAGTACCCCTCCACACCCTCCCATCAGATGCCTTTTTAAAAATATGCTATTTTCATGGAATACTGTAAGTCTCTTTGCAAACAACTGTTTTGGAGAGATGGGCAGTCCCTTAAATTGTAAGACTGAGGATCTCAAAGTTGGTGAGAAGCAGCTGAGCTCAGTAAAACTTGTTCATATGTACGTCTTGTTCTGATGCCTGTCGATTTCTTCCAGTCTGGTTTACAATTTCTATATTAGCTTTATCACCTTAGGCATTAAACAAAAAGAAAGGTATAACTAAAGCTTTAAAAAAAATCATTATTTTCTCATCTACTATATTGCTTCAAAAATACTCTAATTTTTGTTAATTCCTTGATTATCATGGCATATTTTGAGATTTCCTGAAGATGGCAATTACACTCAAGAACTTTTATAAAAAGTACAGTATATATAAGAATACTTTCCTCTAAATATAAAAGCCAAGTTTACCAACTTGGATGTCATCCATCCATTAGAAACAAAAAGGAAGCTTATCATGGGAATTTCAACACTCGGTTTCTCAATGGTAATCTTTCAGGTATCTCCTCCAAAAAAATTAAGTTTGGAAGTTTCTCTAAAGTGGCATCCCAAACTTTTAAAGTTGCCATTTTGATCTTTCAAATCTCTTTCCCCCTTACTTCTATTATCTAAAAGTGTGATAAATACAATTTAGAATTTAAGAGAATCCAAATTACTTTTATTCTGAGAACGTTATGCAAGTGCTGGTGGACCACAGGTTAGGCTAGGCTGGCAGAAGTGAGGTTGCCAGCTCTGTTTCAGACCACAGGTTCTCAGGTTAAAATTCTTAAGGGTTTCCCTAGACAAGAAAGGGGCTTAAGGGTGCTGTTTGAGCTGAATAAGAATTCTAAACAGCAGAGTACAGTGGAGGTGGGTCTGGAGAATTATTTAATCAGAGTATTTTTTTATTTCAAAAACTGACCAAGGTCAGCTAGCAAAGGCTATAGGTAAGGAGGAAGAAATTGGCTGCAACAGATCACAATGTATTGCACTTGACTTTAACTTCCTCTCACTACTTTTCTTCCTTTTTTCTTTGCCTCTCTTTCTGAATGGAAAGTAGTGTTATGTGGGCTTACCACAAAGTTAATAAAAAACATTTTCCTAGAAGCATGGTGTAGATGGGAAACCACTTTTGAATATGTGAATTAAATGGCTAAGCTTACAATGATATAAGCATTGATGTACTGGAGAAATTTTTAGTATAGCGTTAAATTTGAAATATCAGAATTTTCCCAGACTTTCTTACTTAACTCATTAACATACTTCTGATCTGGCAAGCTCGGTAAGAAAGCCACCCAGATCTCTCAACTGAACAGTAGGCAAAATGTCACTTACTGTTTTGGCAAAAGGTCTCGCAGCAGAAATTCCTTGCCAGACTGTAATCCCACAATGTCCCCTGACTCTGCATGGCTTAGGAAAGCAGCACAGGACCGTGGGCCCAACCTCAACATGGGAAGCTGAGAGACGTACGGAATGATAGTGGGCACTTTCTTACCATCTCAAAACTCTTCATTTAAAACTGAGAAAACTGAGGCCTGGAGTAGATATTCCAGGTCTCACATATTTTTATGGCCATAACCACAAGGACCCAGGTCTTCTGGATCCCAAACTTAGAGCTTCCTTTCAGACAGCTGCTCCAAATGTATAGAACAGGCTTCTGAGAGTAAATTTGGATTTATTGACAGCAACCCTGGGGTATACTTAGCAACTAGCCCTTAAAGTAGCATGAAACAGGAATCTGCCACATTCTGATTGAAGGGTGTGGCAACCAGATCCAAAAGAATTGCCAACTGTTGCAAAAATTCAGTGGTGGCAAGTGACACCTTTTATCCTTTCATTCTGTCCCTTTTCTCTTTGCTGCACGATTTATCAAGAGTACTCCCAAAGTGCTAGTAATGTACAAGAAGTGGGGCAAGGAGTAGGGGGAAGTAATGACAACCTTTAGGAAAGCAAGGTTTGAACAATTTCAACAGCCTAAAAAATTCTCACATGCAAAATTGTATTTTGGAAATTCACAGCTTTTATCTTTAATATACCTGAAAATGGTCCCAAGAAAATTTTATTCTGAAGAAACTGGTTTTGGTGTCATTTAGATACATGCCTCTACCACTGATTGATTCTCCCTGGCTCAACATTTAATCTGCCTCCTGTTGCTTGAGCTTCCTCTCTACTGGTGCCCAAAGACATTTAGCCAAGCTGGTCTGGCTCTCACCTATGCTTTCTTGTCTCTTAAGTTTCTCTTTTCTCAACTATTTCCAACTATACTATTTGACTCATCTTCCTCATTGTATTTATGTTGAGTTGTATAATTTGAGTTGCAGACTGCCACTAAACCCCCAAAATAAATCTGAAGAATTATTTGGGTAAATTGAAATCAACAAGTAATCTCTCCTACCTTCTTTAGTCAGCTACTCAACTTTCATTATCTCCTCAGGGCATATACTCTGTTCACTTGCTGCCCTTGTCTTTGAAGATATGATTTTAGCAACAAGCCGAGCCCCTAAAGTCCAGAACGTAGGTGCAGAAAAGATTTTAGACATCACCTAGTCTAGCTCAAGCCCCTCATTTTTACAAATCAATACACCGAGCCTAAGAGAAGGAAGGCTTTTATCTAAGACCCATCCACATGATTTCTCATCTTGCAACAGTTTAACATGTTATCTTTTCTCTCCAATTATCTACTTGTTACCACCTCCCAAATTACTCCTTGACCAACTCTTTTTAAAAAGAAAGAGCAATTAATACCTTCAGATGGTGATATACTTTTTGAGGGTACCTTCAGGAAGCAGTTTTCTTTTTACTATTATGATTTCAAACTCCAAATTATGCACACTTTACTAACTACATACTATGAATATGAAAGCAGGGCTTTCCGTAAATCTATATACTAGAGGTGACAAAGTAGCTTAGAAGTGTGGATCTTAATCCTAGTTCTACTACTAATTAGCTGTGACCCTGTGAGCAAGTCACTTCAGGTCTCTTTTCATATGGAAGATAAGGAAGGTGAACAAGATCCATGTTTCTCAACTTTCCTTGGAGTCCTTTGAGTTTTGAAATGGGGTCCAAAGGTCTAATGGGAACCATGGGTTCGCTTTCTCCTGACAAAGCTGCATGATTAAAATATTGAATTCGTTTTGGAGTTACACTGGGTATCTTGTGCTGATCAGAAGCTCTAATTGGCAAATATACAGATCTTCAGCTAAAAATGACAAAATAAATTACTTTTAAATAGCTTGTTTGAAAGATTTTAAAAAATTTTTTTAATTGGCCCAATAGGGGAAATAATGAAAAGAATGAAGCTTTTAAAAGCACAAATGTGGGAGGGCTGAGAAAGTACATTTTCCATAAAGAAGGAAAAACGAATTCACACAAATATGAAATTAGATTTCACTCCAAGCACCAAGACGTTTCAGTCCTTGTATTTATCTGCTGACCCTGAAAGCGCCCAGAGGCAAAGGACTCACACTAGGTCAAATCTCAGTTCTTGAAAATGGCACTTGATCAAACATAGAGTAGGCACTTAGAGTTGGATGATAAAGTGTTTTTCCTTTACATTTATATTAAGTCTCCGACGAGATTCTGTTGCACGGAAAACTTAAAAAAGAGGTCCTTCAAGGAGTTTACATCTTTTGGTACAAAATACAATAGTTCATTCAGCTATGTTCAACCAGCACACTTAAAAAGGGCATTAGCAGGGATTACATTTCATTTCTAATCTACAGGGACTGTAATCTGAAGTCGCCGACTGCTGCCTCGTTTAACTAGCAAAGAGGGAGGTTATGTGCCACCAAAGAGCTCTGGCCTGGCCACAGGAGATGTGGGTTCTAATCCAGTTGGTCCCAGGAACAATTTCCTGTACCCAGCACAGTATTTTGCATGTAACTGATGCTCAATGAATGTCAGTTGAATGGAATTGCAAAAATCTCCACCATGTGCCACTTTATATTGCACAGAGAACTTAAGGCAGGAAGGAGCCTCTAAGAAACTGAAATCCAATTATGTAAATTATGGGAAGTTTGGTGGAAGGAAGAGAGTTAACATTTTCTGACTAGTATTATAAGCCAAAGGATTTACTGTAGTTATCTCACAAACGCCTTGCAGATTAAGTTAAATATTTCCATTTGATACATAGAAAACCAGGCTCTAAGAAAGTATGTAATCTGTTCAAGATCACAGTAAGAGGAGAAGCCCAGATTCCAAACTCAGGTCTGCAAAGCCCATACAATTTGCCTTATGCAACATTTACACATGAAGACAGCCTAAGATACGTTGGGGACTTGGGGCTAAGTTTCACTTTCTTCATTAAGTTGGTGCATATCACCAGGCAGTACACTTTTCTGCAATTTATCCACCTGCACCATGGGAATGCTGGGGTAAGTGACTAGATAAGTGGTTTTGTTTTGTTTTGTTTTGTAGGGCAGTTACGGAATCTTTTTGGACCAGAGCTTTCTTCTAATATAGGCATTTCCTTCTCCTGCTCTTTGAAATTATTTGAGAGTGATACCCTTGGTTGTTAATGGAAATATACCTCTCAAGAGGATCAGAGCAGAAAAGCTGAGCGGGCTCCAAGGCCCCTCCCATTAAGTTGAGGCTTAGAACTTGACCCTGTTAGATCCCTGGTGAAAGTTAAGAGACAACTCATTCATGGATTCAATGTTTCTTTCAGAGCTTGCAGCTCTGTTCCCACCCGGTGCTCGCGGTTTGAAAGGAATAGATGGTTTTGTGTCCCGCGTTACTTGAGCGGCCTGCATGGGCTGGTCCACGGAGAGAAGTGGGTGCGTTTATGGTACATAAAGCTCCTGGAGTAAAATATGAGAGTTCAAACAGCCTGGGGCTCCGGGCAGGCGACTGTGGCCAGTCCGCCGGTACCGGGAACCACTTCCTGGTCAGCATCTCCCGCCCCTTGTCCACACCCCCATTGCTGCATTTCCCCCGCTGCACTGAGTTTCCCAGGCAGCAAGACTGTCTGTCCAACTCCGGGGTGAACGTCCAGCCCAGCCCCGAGTGGGATCCCATCAGAGATTTAAAACACAACGCTCTGGAACTCCAACTCCCCGGCGCCCTGCCCGGTTTCCGGGGGTCGGGACTGCGGCATCCCCTGCGGCTGCAGGAGGGAGGCCCCGGGCCCGTTCGAGCGCTTCCCGGGCCACTGTTCCGCTGGAGACACAGGTGCGTCGCTCCCGCCCGAAACCCTGTCGGATTTCGCCCGGCACCTGTCGCGTTGGCAGCGGCAGGACCTGCGCTCACCTCGTTCCGGGGGCCCACGGCCAGTCCCCGCGTCTCTGGGCCCAGCTCCCGCTGCCGTCTCCGCCTGAGCCACAGCCGCGGCCGCCGCCCACTTTCGGTTTCCCCGCACGGCCGAAGCCGCCGCCGCAGCTCGGGAATCACCTCAAGCCCCCGCCCCGCCCTGCTCGGCCCCGCCCCGCTACGCCCCGCCCCGAGGGCAGCCCGGCCTCGGCTCTGCGCACGCGCGGGCAGCCCGGCCTCGTCGACCCACGCCGGCGTCCGCGCGTGGGAAGGAAAACCGACGCCGCCTAGCGGTTTCTGCGCGTGCCCACGCACGGGCCGACGGCGAAGACGGCTGTGGAGTGGGCGCAGGAGCGCCTCCTCGTGGATAACGCAAGTACGGGCGGACCGGGCGGGCCCGGGACCCAGCAGACCTCACCAGTACTTACGCGCTCCTGCTATTGCGTTCCTCCTCCCGCTCGTCAGGCGTTTCATTCAACCCTTGCTCACTTTTTATTCTGCTAGACATCCACCTGGTCCACTCATTTCCTTCAGGTCTTTTCTCAAGCATCACCCCTTCCAGGAGAGTGGCCAAACTCCCAAAAACGTCGGTCTCCTTTCCTCATAATCCCTGTCTCGCTTCTCAGCTTTATCTCTTCTTAGCACCTATCTAGCACACTGGATGTGTTTTATCTTTTCATGTCCACTATCCTCCTCAAATTAAAGCTCTGTGAACACAGGGATCTTTGTCTTGTTCCTCAGTGTATTTCCAGAGCCTAGGATAGTGCCTGGCACGTGATAAGCATGACAAATATTTGTCAGATTCATTCTCCCTAAAATTATTGAACATTTAATATTTATTCATTTATTTTTTCTGCACATAAATTCTAACAGCATTTATTGAGCATATTGATTTATATTCCTTAAGCCAATATTGAATACTTCTCTGCATTCATTCTATACGCATTTACTGAGGGCCTGCTGTTTGTTTAAGCAATATATTTTTTACAACTTTATTGAGGTATAATTGATATACTGTAAGCTACACATGTTTAAAATGTACAATTTTATGTTTTGACATATATATACAGCTGTGAAACTGTCATTGCCATAAAAACCATGAACATATTCACCCCAAAAAGTTTCCTCGTGCCTTTTATAATCCTTATCTCTCGTGCCTCTCTGTCTCCCCCTCTCAACCACGAATTTACTTTCTGTCACTATAGAATTTTTATAGAATTTTATCTAAATGAACTCATAGTATGTGCTGTCCTTTTGGAGTGGGGGAGTCTAACTTCTTTCACTCACATAAGTCTGTTGAGATTCATCTGTATTGTTTGTGCCAATAGTTCATGTCTTTTTATTTTGAGTAGTATTCCATTGTATGGATGTACTAAACCTACCATATGACACAGCAATTCCATTCCCAGGATTTACCCAAGAGAAATGAAAGCATATGTCCACCCAAAGACCTGGACAAGAATATAAATAGCAGCTTTGTTTATAATAGCCAAAAATGGAAACACTAACGTCCATCAGAAGGTGAATGGACAATCAACCAGTATATATTGAACACCTGCTGTTAAATAACAAACTTTCATGGAGTGCCTGCTGTGTTAAGGAATAAGCCTGTGCTTGAAGAGCTTTGATTCAGTGAAAAGATCTAGTAGGTTTGAAGTAGATCATGGAAGCTCTGATAACCCATGCTCAGGAGTTTGGACTTTTTCACAAAGGCAGTGGGGAACTGTTCAAAGCCTTCTTTGAACACAGTTCTCTTTTATACTTCCACATCTAGTCTCCGAGTCTGCCCAAATGTCTCTCCCTGGCACTTCGATCCTGCTGCTGTATTTCAGTCTATTTCAGAGCTTTTTCTCTCTTCTTTCCCCTCCAATCTGCTGCAAACACTGCAGTGGATTTAATATACCTAAAATACAACTAGACCCAATTTGGACTCTGCAATGCTCATAACATCCTTTGGCTCCATCTTTAAGGTGGGAAAGATGTAAAAAGCTACTCCCATTTGAAAGAATGCCAGTGAATCAGGAAATTGGGAGTAACTCCGGAGTCCGATGTGCAAAATAAATCATAGATCAATGTGAGTTGACCCCAAGTCTAAGATCCTTTATCCTTGCAGAGGGGTTCCATGTTTAGACTGTCCTATAAAGAAAGTGATGCTTTGCAGCTAGTTTTTTTTTTTAAATCAGTTTTACTGATGAATAGTTTACATATAATGAAAATTTTAAATGTACAGTTTGATGAATTTTCACAAAATATATTCAGTCTTGTGTCCACCACCACAATCAAGATGTAGAACTAGTTGATCATTTTAAAGTTTCCCTGTGCCCCTTTACAGTTCGTTTCCTCCCCTACATCCAGCCCCTGGCAACCACTGATTTCTGTCACTGTAGCTTTGCCTTTTCTAGAATGTCATGTAAATAGAATAATATAGTATGTATTCTTTTTTGTCTATTTTCTTTCATTTAGCATAGTGCTTTTGGGAGTCACACATATTGTCACATATATCAGTAGTCTGTTCCTTTTTATTGCTGAGTAGGATGCCATCATATGCATCATGGATATATTGCAATATATATTGTTTATCCATTCACATTCGATACACATTTGCATTGTTTCCAGTTTGGGGCTATTATGAATAAAGCTGCTATAAATAGTCACATACAGGTCTTTGTGTGGTCCTATGTTTTTCCTGCATAAAGGCTTGGGAGTAGAATTGCTGGTTGTAGGATAAATGCATGTGTAACTTTATAAGAACTGTCAAACTGTTTTTCTAAAGTGGCTGCACCATTTTGAACTCCTCCTCTCACCCCCTAGCAATGTATGAGAGTTCCAGTTATTCCAAACTCTCTACTACTTGCCGGTCTTTTTAATTTTAGGCATTCTGGTGGATATATAGAAATATCACATTGAGGTTTAAATTTGCATTGCCCATGACTAATGATATTGAGTATTTTTTCATGTTTATTGACCCTTCATATATGTTCCTGGGTAAAGTGTCCATTCTAGGTAGATTTTTAACTAAGACATATCGGGAGGTTCTCAGAAGTCCCTGAGTAGCTGACATGGCAAGGACAGGTTGGGAAGTTGTGTTTGTTTTCTCTGGGGATGGTCCAAGGCCCAAAGAATTCAAGAATTAACTGCCATGCCCTGGATATAATTGGATTTCAAGAGAATTAAGGGACACCGGAGATGACACCAATTGGTTACTCTTTAGGCACAATGGTTCTTACCTTTTTGGAGAGAGGAGGTCAAAATATGTGAAAGTAATGAATAGATACAAAATTCGGCATATGATTTCAGAGAAGGTTTTGCACCCCCTTTCCATGATAACCTCTCTTGGAATGCACATCAAGGCCTAGGTGTGAGGAAGGAAGATGGATTTGTTGCCAGCTTATCGTGGGCTGAGAAAGGTGAAAATATTTCAGGTGTGAAACCTCCATCTAAAGCCCTTCATGCATTTTTGTCCACACCTAGGGAGTCTTGTTCATTTGGAGAGAGCCACGTTGGACACAAACACCAAAACACCTGTACAAGACAGGACCAAAGCCGTTGGCTGAGTTGAATTTCTGTCCCTTCCTCCCTTCTCTCAGCTCAGCAAGTACCATTTAGAATGAAAGGGAGACAGCGACCATGTTCCAAGACCTTATTTGTTCCTCACCTTGTTTTTATTTCACCTGATGGATTTTTTTTTGGTGTTTGCAGTATAGCCCAAGAAAGAGAAACTCCTCATCCTCCCTCTCACAGCCTCTCAGGCTTCACAGCTGCCAGAAGCAGCTTTATCAATGTCTCTTCCACCCTCCAAAATTTAGAGGGCCAATTTTAGACACCTCTGCTTGCCCTGAGGTCGCTCACCTTTGGTTGCCCTGAACTCATGTTTCTTTTCTATACTGTCTTCACAAAGAAAACCAAAACCACGACTCTCATTTCTATCACCTATGTACTACCAAATTAGCTGTAGGGACTTGGCTGTGGCATTATTCGGTGTCTTGAGTGATTCCTTCCTGGGAAATCTTCCCTGAAGCTCCCACCTGAAAGCGATTCCTCTTTTAGCTGAGCTCCCAGAGCACCTGACTTGTTCCTCCAACATTTTTACAACGGAGGAGAATGTAGGAAGCGACTCCATGTCTCATCTTCACTGTGACTCTGTAAAAGAGTTTAGATTTCATTCGTCTTTTTTCTCTGAGTTATTTAATTGAACATAATTTCAGCAATAATAATTTTAACTCCTTTTTGAAGCTAAACAACACGTTCAGAGTTATATGTGTGGCTGACACTCAGCCTCGCAGTACTTTGGCTTACCTAAGGGAAAACAGATCCATGACAAAAGGGATCTTTGGACAGAGCCACTTTTGGTTAATCATTAACATCATGATCACTCCCTCTTCCATCAGCTACTGCCTCACGAAAAAAAATGCAGAGAAATTTCTAGACAATTGCATTTGTTTTAACTGAGTAAGGAGAAAAAAAACCAAACCAAACAAAACAAAAAACAAAAGGGAGAGAGTGCCGGAGCCCTGCTAAAATCCAGGCCGCGGTACCGCTAAGGATATGCTGATCCAGCAAAACTCCCTAATCTGCCCACAAAGGCCTCCAAGGTGAGTCAGCTGAAAGGGGCTAATCCCCAGAAGAGACTGATCCCTAAAGCTGTAGCGTCCACACAGCCACAGAACCCTGGAAAACTGGGTTTAACAAAAGCTTAAAGCGATATTGTGTAGAGAGAGGTCATGGAAGCAAGAGGGGAGGGTCTTGGCTAAGAGATCGCCTCTGCCCCCTCTCGAGTTGTGGGTCATTCACACAGCTCAGCCCTGGACAGGGCCCGGATATCGGGACGATCCCAAGGATGCAGATATTGAGTTGTCAGCAAGTTACGGGCCCAGTTGTGGGGTAACTGGGCATGGAGGTGGGGTAACTAATACTTTAAGCAAGGCAACCAACCACTATTACTGATTCCATAATAGTCGACTAGCTGGTACAAAAATTATACTAAACTAGAGGCTGGGGTGAGGGAAGGAAAAGGCGGTGAGAAGAAACCACATAAGTATATGGCAGCAACCTCATGAGTCATTAACAGAGAGAAAACATGTGAAAATATAAACTGATGCAAAGCCAAAATGCCAGCCGTATGAAAGAAACAGGAGTTCGTGATGTTGAGGAACGAATGTGAGCAGCCTGTCCAAGTGGCACAGAAAGCTACTAACAAGTGAGACCAGGTATGATCGGGCCACTCAGCAACCAAATGAAAAAGAGAAAGGGAGATAGCAGGATGGAGGTTTCCAAGGGGGAAATGATCTGAGTCCCAAGGGATTAAAGAAAGAGGCCCTTAGGAAAATGAAGGAGGCTTAGTTTTCTAAAATGCTGTAATTTGGTCAGGCAAGTTGCCAGGCAGATACCCAATCAACAGTAGGTTAAGTCTTTGGTGGTTCTAGGGATTGGTGCATAGTTGCAGTTATAACCCATATTTTGTTAAATGTAACATATACTCTTTCCCGTAAGTTTTAATTATTTCATTTTCTAAGGTAAAGTACCAAGCATGACTTTTGGAAGTTATTTCCTTTGAAATACTGGTCTCGGTTTTAAGCGAGCCATTGCTTTCACCCGCCATCCCTGTTAACGATGTAAAACTCCTTCTTTCACCCCAGTCTTCCTCACTGGAATGGATGTTCTCATGGGCAGGGCCACATTGTGTCCCAGTCACTGCGTGATGAAGCTACAGTGTTTGGCATAGAACAGAGATGGACGGGTGGGTGAGTGGATGGATGGGTGGGTGGATGAGTAGGTGAATGGATGGATGGATGGATGGATGGATGGATGGATGGATGGATGGATGGATGGTTGGCTGGCTGGCTGGCTGGATAGACGGACGGCTGGGTGGATGGACAGACAGATAGATATATAAGGAAGGAGTCCATACGAAATGAGCCTTTATTTGGGGTAAGTTGAGGATGTCATAAGTACAGGCCCTGGATGGTGTGCACGGAGCTCTTCCAGCTGTCCCTCCAGCACTGAGCCTCCTTTACCAGCAACGTGTTGTCATCATGGATCTTCTTCAGCTCCTCTTCAAATAATACTAAATATTTCTGGGAACAAGGAGGCCACATGAGGAGGGGCTTCTGGACTATGTGCCCTACAGGAGCGGTGTAACCTGCCAGCAGGCAGCTTTAACCCACCCCAGGCACTGGCAAGATTTCCACAAGTCATTTCTCATGTAATTCGCCCAACAGCTCATCAGGCAGGTTCTGTTGTTTTCTTGTTTTATACATGGGGAAACTGAGGCTCAGAGCCTTGCCTGAGGTCACCCAGCTAGAAAGGGGCTGAGCAGGGACTAAAACCCCAGTCTACCGGGCTCTGGACTCTGCGCTCCTTCCTAACCTCTGTCCTGCACTGAGGCGTCCCTGGAACTCAGGCATCCTGGCTTCCTCGGGAGGCTGAGCACTCCAGGCCTTGAGCCCTTACTGAACTCAGCAGGCAGAACTGCCCCCTTCGCCTGGGGCTTGACATGCTGGCCCAGGCCGGCCCTGGGCACACTATAGGTTCTCCCAATACCAGAGTCAGCCTGTCTCTGGGCAAGACAAGGTTTCTCTCTCATGTACCAGGCCCAAAGGTCTACACATCTTCAGGGCTTAGAGGTCCCACAGGTGGCATCTGGGTATAGCCTCTTCTTCAGGTAGGCCCCACGGGTCTCTAACAGGCACTTGGGTTCTAATCCTAGCTCCGCCACTCTGTAGTGGCATAGAAGGGAGCATGTTTCTTTAAGCCTCGGTGTCTTTGTCAGTAACGGGACAATTCTGCCTTCTTCGTGAAATTATTAAGAGGATTCAGTGAGATGCCTCATGTTGAGAACAGAAGCTGCAGTAGGTGCTCAGTAACTGTCAGCTGTTCCATTCATTGCTCCCAGGGCCCCCGTGCCTCTGAGTAACTCTGTCCCCTTGCTCTGATTCAACTATTCCTCCTGAAAGCCTTCTTTCACCCCGCTCCCTAGTCTGGGAGGGGTGTCCCTTGGCTGGGCCCCCATAGCCCTGGGGTTCATGCCATCAGACCCATGCTGTCACTGGCCCTGGACATGACTGTTGGCTCACGTCCACGTGCCTGAGAACATCAACTGCCCTGAGTGTTGACACTGTACTCTGGGGCACCCTGACATGTATTATCTGCTCCACGGGCCAAATGTCAGAGCACCTGTGATGGGAAGATCCCTCCTTCCCCAGCCAGCCAAACTGAGCTGCCCTGCACTCCCTCAGACACGCCCAGCCGAGCCTGTCTCTCCGCTCACCAGGTAGACAGCATCTCGGGCCTCCACGGCTGCCAGGTGGCCCAGGGTTGTTTTGGTGGTGGTGATTGATGATGTTTTCCTGAGGAGGATCTTGTTTTGGATGGTGGCTTCGGTGGGTTTGATTCCGGGCCATTTCCTACAAACAAACATGCATGTAAAAGCCCCAGACTTGACTTCATGCACGTAAAAGCCCCAGACTTGACAGTGCACACACTAACCCTGGCGGGAAGGGTTAGCATTTCTTTAAATGTCTTAATGAAAAGAAAAACCCTTCTGAGCATTTAATGTTAAGCTGCTTCAAGTTATTTTTTGTATTTTCATATTGTTTAAATCGTGTGAATAGACAGTCTTGAGTTCTCCATGAGGAAGGGGAATGTCACACCTCTAATTGCTTCCCTTTTCTGGGCCTTAGTCTCCTCATCAGTTGGCCGCCAGGTGGCAGTCACCAGTTCCTAGTCCCTTTTCCCTGCTGTGCTGTAAAAGCCACCGCTAAGAACTTAGCTGGGCACATCACCATCTTACTTCTTCCAGGGTCACATTCTTAGAACACAAGGACAGGCACCTTGAGAGCTCCCATCACATATGACAGACAGCTGCAGTGGTTCACAGTGCCACCAGTGACCCAGAATGTGCTTCACACTGGGACAGGCCTTCCTTTCTTTGTGGGTCCTTATCACATAAACTAATAGGGGCTAAGCTCTCAGTATGTGCCAGGGGCAGTCCATGTACAATCTCATTTAACTTTCTCTTCATAATGTCATGTGAGGTAGGCTGCCATGCCCATTTCACAGATGAAGAAACTGAGGCTTAGACCATGATGCCTTTCCCAGGGTACCAGGTCAGTTATCCCACTGTACTATCCTCAGCAAATACAGCCATCCATTGTATTCCTCCTGTTCTTGGCTCTCACCTGCTCCCCCGTTCAATCAGGGGCTTCTCACTCTCTTCCTCCAGGGAGAGTCTGGCAAGTTTCCTCCGTATGAGGATTGATGTTTTCTGTTTAGGGGGCTCCATCCCTGGCAGGCAAGAGATAGGTTACTGACCATGGCCTCACCCACGGCCTGAGCTCAAGGGGTCTACTTCGAACCTTACGTTTACAGAAATGAGGGCTCACCTCCCTCCTCCCCACTTGGGAGTCTCCCGTGGGAGGCAGAGCCCCCTCTCACAGAAAAGCTGAATGCACCAGATATGTTGGAGTTCTTATTTTACTATAATATTTATATTGTCTTTGTAATACCAATTTAACAAAACAATATATTTTACTTAATAGTTTAATGGTAAATGGACAACATTTAATAAATGATTTGAGTCTTTGTATAGTTTATAAAAGTAATATGCACATTATAAAAACTTTAAGCATCACTTAACCTGGTAAAATGAAAGACTTCAGAAATCTCTCACAGTCCCAGCCACCAGAGGTGACCACTGTCAACAGGCTGGTTCCTGTCTCTCATACTCTGTCTCTCTCACACAGATTCATTTACACATATGTGAGTACGCATATTTATATCATACGTGTTTTTTTAATAGTATCATAGATAAGTATTGACTGACAACTTGTGTTTTCACATAACAGCATTTCTTCCTGCTGCCTTTCCACACTGGCCCTTACAGACCTCCTGCACCCACATTAACAGCTGCACAGTACTCACTTGTACATCTCGACCACAAAGTATCCATCCAGTCCCCTCTACCTGGTTATTACTGTTGTTTCCAATTCTTTGCAATTTTAGTGCTATTATGAATATGCGTGAAAAATCTTTGAGAAATTGTGCAAGTATTTCTGTTAGGGGAATTCCTAGGGTAATGACTGCTGGGTCAAAGGTGTACACATTCAGACTTTTGACAGGTACTGACAGAGCGTTCTCCAAGAGAGTGGTGTCGATGTTACACTTCTCCAAGGGTCTCTGGCACTTGGGCTTCCTCACATTCTCAGCAGGGCTGGTTACCACTAAGCTTAAAAGCTTAGTGGTAAAAACTGTTGGTGAAAACTGATATCTTAATAACATTTGTTTTCGCATTTTGCATCACTTGTAAAGTCAAGCATCTTTTACATTTACTGCCCCAAGAATTGCTTCTCGTGTTTGTCCATTGTCTCTTTTTACAAATTTGACCTGTTAGAGTTCTTTGTACAACAGGTATATTCGGCCTTCCTCTGCCCTTCAGGTTATTAAGAATATTTTTCCAGTTTGTGGTTGAGCTTTCCATCTTTTAACATTTTTTCCTTTTGTTTTGTTTTGTTTTGTTTTGTTTTGTTTTATTTTGACCACAGAGAAGTGCTAGCCATTTCCTTCATGGTTTCTGGCTCTCATCTCATATTTAAAAAGCTGTCCCTACCCCAAGATTATGAAAATATTTAGTGTTAGAGTTTCATTTTTCACATATAATCTTTGACCCATTTGGGATTTTTTTAAATTTAAAAAGTTACTTTTAATGAAAACAAACAAAAACTCATCAGTCCTCTCAGTGGAGAATCTGTTTTTATTCTGGTGGAATTGGGGGAAAGCAGACCCCTAGGCCCATCAGCCTATGCCTCACTAAACCCCTGGGGCCAGGGTACAAGGCTGGTGGTGCCACTTACTTGCAACCTGGACATCATCGATGGTGACCACTTCATCTAACTGCAGCAGGAACTTCTCGGTGAAGGTGGCCAAGCTGGTAATGAAAAACCGGCCGTACTTCTTGGTAAATTCCTGGAAGAAATTCCTGGTAAATTCCTGGAAGAAAGCCCGGTGTCCAGGGAGAGGAACTTGCCTCCAAAAGCAGGCTGAGGGAGCATATGGAGAGCCAGCAGGCGAGAGAAGACCAAAACCATGTGTCAACTGTGTCCAAGTTAACTGGTATCGAAGATAGGAAATGATTCAGAAATGGCCAAGGGACTATTCACCAAAGAAGCTATAAAACTAGACCTAGATCTTGAAAAACAGTTCTCATTAGTGATTTTATAATTAATTTAGAAATTAAAAAAATACAAGTTAAAACAGCCAATAATGA
>NW_011888904.1:2044715-2052867 GCF_000151845.1 Pteropus vampyrus | reverse complement strand
ACATCATCGATGGTGACCACTTCATCTAACTGCAGCAGGAACTTCTCGGTGAAGGTGGCCAAGCTGGTAATGAAAAACCGGCCGTACTTCTTGGTGAATTCCTGGAAGAAATTCCTGGTAAATTCCTGGAAGAAAGCCCATTGTCTAGGGAGAGGAACTTGCCTCCAAAAGCAGGCTGAGGGAGCATATGGCGAGCCAGCAGGCGAGAGAAGACCAAAACCATGTGTCAACTGTGTCCAAGTTAACTGGCATCGAAGATAGGAAATGATTCAGAAATGGCCATGGGACTATTCACCAAAGAAGATATAAAACTAGATCTAGATCTTAAAAAACAGTTCTCATTAGTGATTTTATAATTAATTTAGAAATTAAAAAAATACAAGTTAAAACAGCCAATAATGACCATCTCCACCTCTAAAATCTGCCCACTTTCATGTCCTGCTTTGGCCAGGGTGCCAGCAAAAAGCCATGCTCAGTGTTGGTGGGCTATCAGTTAGGTTAATCTCTCTGGAGATAATCCCTCAGCACCTGGACTTGGGAGTCAATGGCACCACTGACCTCCAGCTTCTCCCTGGTTGCCGTAATTACGGTGTCCAAATCTTCCTGTCTTTTCTCTTCTACTTGACATAGAGACTCCATTTCTTGAAAATGGGCAGGGTGTCCGAGATTTGGTTGGAGACTCTGGGCATTTTTATCCTTCAATCAAAAGATCCAGAAATCAGCAGGGATTTTGACCCCACTGTCTTGATGTCAAGACCAAAAAGTCACTGGCCTAAGTCCTCTGCCAATTATAGCCATGGCCAGACTGATATGTGCTCTGACCTGGGTGTGTGAAGGGCCGTGTGTGGGCAGAAGAGTGGCAGAGAAGGCAAAATAGGGACATGGTTGGAGCCAACTCTGAGGGTAGGGAGAGGGTGAGTCGAGCATCTGTCCAGCATAATCAGGGCTTTAGTCCAATGAAATCAACAGCATCCACATCCCATGGCTGCAAGGACCAGGTAGACAATCACTGTTTATCTCAGCGACCATGGCCACACAGAACCCAGCCGACCCACCCATTACATCCAACAAGGAGTTTACTGAATGCCTTCTATGAAGAAGCTGTTGTTCCCACTCTCATTTTTCCATTGTCTGGCGTCCCTCAGCCCCCACCTAACAATCCCAAGCCTGGCCCATCGCCTTCCCTGATGGGGAAGTTCTGCCTATGCCCTGCATCCAGGGACCCTGGTCCTAGAAAGGAAGGGCTAGTCCTGGGGCCCTCACCCTTCTTGTCTCCAGTTGCTTCTGATAATCCCAGAACTGTTTCCGGATCTCTTCGATGGAGGCACAAAATTTTTTCCAGTGCTGCTCCTTGAAATTCTCCATCACCAGCCAACACACCTGGGGTAGCAGCTCCTCAAATCTCCTCATCTGGGCTCGTAATTCTGTAGAAATTGGGGGTGGGGGACCAGGGGACAGGACTGAGCAAAGCCAAGTTACTGAGGTGATCTCTACAACAGGGCCCAAAGCAATTTCCCAAAGAGAAAAACTGGTCTTCAATGTGGTAATAGCTATTTCATCAACAGGGGTCCTGTGATCAAACCAATATAGAAAATACTGGATTAAACAAGTTCAAATGACTTCCATATGCTGCGGGATTTTTTGGCTCATTTAAAATGTATTGCGTCTCTCAGCAGTTCTGTCTCATCCCTTATCTCTTCAAATATTGCCTGACTCGAGTCTCCTTCCTCTCCCTTTGGACCTCTAACTATGTGCTAGGCCTCCCCTCTCCTCTATATCTCTTTACCTCTCTCCTCAGTTTCCATCATTGTTTTTCTGTGTTGTATTTTGGATATTTTTGCTGGATCTATCTTTCATTTCACTGATTTCACCTCCAGCAGGGAATAATCTGATAGTAAAGCCTTTCATAATTTTTAAATTTCAACTATTTATTTTCCTAATATAGGAGTTCTGTTTGGTTCTATTTCATATCTACTTGGTCCTCTAATAAATACATTCTTTTATAATCTGTCCGATACATTTAATATCCCAAGTCCTTACTGGCCTCATCCTGCTGCCTCTTGCCTAAGGTTCCTTTTTCCCATGTGTGTGTGTGTTGGGAGTGGGGGTCTATTTTTACTGTGGGCTCTTATTCTGGGCATGAGACTCCCTGAATTGAAAGCGGGTTTTTCTAGAGAGGATTTGTAGTGTCTCTATTAAACAAGTATATGAGCACAACTAACTCAAGGTCACTTTAAGCGGAGGTATCAGCAAGAGGTCTTGTGGATGGTCCACAGAAACAAAGTTGAATTCAGGTTTATCTCAGTGTGACTTCTGGTTTAAAAACCACATAAGGGCTGGCTTATAGTCATGGGTTCTCATTGGAGTTTTTCTGCTGCTTCTTTACCCAGTACCAAGGTTTTGAATAAGCTAGTTTTAGTTTCCTTCCAGTTGTGGGGGTGGGAGGAGTGGTTTTTGTTTCATTCACTTACTCCAGCAGGTGGAGTACCAGTTTTATGTGGCTGTGTTCTTTCAGACTTTCCACTTTGGGAGGTCTGGGACTTTGTCTCCTTTTCCCAATGCCCTAAAGGCCACAAAACAGGGGCTTAAATTCACCTGGGCGTCAGCAAAGCTCTTGGGGCAATAGCCAACATTACTGCTCAATTTTATCTCTTAGAGTTCCTATTTTATTTAATTTGGGAGCCTTATGTGTTTCTTACTTTACAGCTAGCTCAATGCATTTAAAAGAGTTCATCACAAAAATATTCTATCCAGCATTTTTGCATGTTTTCAGTGGGAGAGTCGGTCAGGTAACTGGATTCCCAAACTGTAGGGAATGGAAGTGTCCATTTAGCGTGAACTGTCAATCTTCAGAGAGGGACATAATCTGCAGCATTTCTCCAACCGATTTGTCCACAGAACCTTTCTTTTGAGGAGGATCGTATAGGATGGGATCCCACAGAGTTCATCTAGGGAAATTCTGAGCTAAAGAAACAAAATGCTGTCTGCGGTTTCAATTCTAGTCATTGTCCAACCACAGTAATGAGAACTATGGCAGGCTGTTTCCTTTGTATACAGCAGGTCTATGCAAGGGGCTTGTCCTCAAAAATGCCTTGCATGGTGGTTTTACAGACAAGGAAACTGAGGCTCACAGAGGTGAAGTAACTTGGTCAAGGTCATATAGCTGGGAAATGGCAGTGCTGGGTCTTGACCCCAGGTCTGTCTGTCCCACAATTCTCTCCTTCTTCTACCCATGCTGCCCCTCAACCAACATAACAGTCCTGAGGTTCCCTGCCTCAGAAGCAGGAATAATTAGGACTTATAACTGTACAAAATACACATGGCTATGGACAAAGACACAGAGGAACATGGAGAAATAGACAAAAGGGGGGCTAATGGGCATGTTTTCGCAGCTCCTTTAACGTCATTATAATAAATGTAAATGGAAAGATGTATTCCACCTGCCTGTTTTCATGCCCCTATTCCCCAGGAGGCTGTATCTACCAAGTTCATCATAGCCCAGCACAGGTCAGGCATACAGTAGGTGCTGTGGAAGGATTCTTCAAATGATTAAACAGAGTTACCATATGACCCTGCAATTCCATTCCTAGTTAGACACCTAAGTGAAATGAAAACGTGTCCACACAAAAACAGGTACATGAATGTTCACTGGAGCATTATTCACAATGGCCAAAGGCAGAAACAACCAAGTGTCCATCAATGAATGAACAGATAAACAAAATGTGGTACATGCATACAGTGGAATATGATTCAGCCATAAAAAAGAATGAAGTGCTGATACACACTACAACATGGATGAAGCTTTAAAGAATTATGCAAAATGAAAGGAGCCAGACACAAAAGACCACATAACTATATGATTCCATTCACATGAAAGCCCAGACTAGAGAAATTTAAAATTTCTGGAGACAGAAAGTAGATTAGCGTTGCTTAGGGCTGGAGAAGTGATGGAGAGACAGGGGGTTCTAAGACTGACAGTGGCCATGGTTACACAACTCTGAATATACTAAAATCCACTGAATCGTACATTTTAGATGAGTGAATTGTATGTATGTGAACATCTCAAAAAAGCTGTCAAAAATACCTGTGCAATGAGCAAAACATTTTTAGTGATACAAATCACCATATTTCTCAAGAAAAAAGAAGCTTTGGTGGGGGCGGGGATAGGGGCACCGTTGTTTCTCCTGGTTAAATCTGATCAAGGTTTTCACTTAATTCTAAGATGTCAGCTTTTTACAGGGGGGTGGAGGGAGGGCTCCTCTACCTCCATGGTGACCTCCAGGTCAGGAGGGTAGCATGCAGACCCAGAGGCCCAGGCCTAGATCAATCAGTAGCTCTGTGTCACACCCTCAGCTGGCCTGCCCGCCCGCACCCACCTATGAGGCAGGAGTTGTGGTACTCGTTTGTCTGGCTCTGGTACTCCAGGATCTTCTTGCCGATGTTCTCTGCGCACTGGTCAAAGGTATCGTACATGCAATCAGGCCTGGTGACTGAGCGCTTCTCTTTCCGATAAAACTCCTGCAAGAGAGGGTTGACAGTGTGTGAGCAAGGACTCTCACTGTGGGACTCTTGCTCATGCTCTCAACACCCCCTAGCCTTCTCTCCTGCTGTCCCCTATGCTGGTGGCGCTCTTTCTGCCTGTCTGCCCTTCTCGCCACAGCCGGCATCACAGGCTATGCATGGCACAGGTGAGTGACTGGCAAAATTCTGTTTATCCTTCAAGACCAAAATGGAATCTCATTTCAGTGACCAGGCTGAAAGCTTTCTATGAAACTCCAAGCTGGGTACTAGGCTGTGGGCCACTAATATGGATGATCCAGAGGCCCTGTACTGAAGGCCTTCACAGCCCAGTGGGAGGCAGACATCCCTGTGTTGCATGTGCTGGAACTGGGCACTGGGTAGCTCTGACTGGAGGAACCCCAGGTACCTGCTCCTATCACCCCTCCTGTCTCTCTGTGTTGCCGCCACGTCGGCCCCCCTCTTGCTGGGCACTGACCTCAGGGACAGAGATGGGACTTGTTCACATTGACGCGCTCAGTATCTGACATACAGTTAGTGTCAAAGAAATATTTGGTGGCTGAATAAGTGGATAAATGAATGAATGATGTTTAGCTGCGTAGCCCTGGTCATGGGGGCTGGCATCCCCTTTCCTCAGTTTTACCCACAAGGCCATTATCGGTAGATTGCAGGAGGCAGAGGCAGCTGGGGACATGTGGCCTATGGCTCGCAATGGGGCAGGCAGAGGCCTGTGGGCAGCAGTCCTCACCTCTGCAACATTCAGCAGATGGTCGTTGTCCTCCCAGAGGAGGGTCAGGATGATCCCTTTAAAATCCCTGCAACACACGAGACAGATCCCTGAAGGGCCTGGTGCAATCACACCAAATACTGTGGACAGAACATTCCGAGGACTCAGCAGCCCAGCCAGGATTGGAATAGGACTGTTCATGGGATGCCCAAGCATGAGCCCACCTAATACTTCCATTGTCAAGTTTAACGCCTCTTGTAAGTGACGAGATAGGTCTGGCCCCTTCCAAGGATCTCTACTCTCTTTTGGCCCCACCACTCCTTGTAATTACTCACTCCCACCCCAGGACCTTTGCATATACTGAGTCTTCTCCAGAGAATACAACTAATTTTCCTCTTGGTCACACTTGTTCCTGCTCGTCCTCAGATACTGGCTCAGTGCCAGATCCTGACTGCCTTGTTCTGATGCTCCCAGAGTGGGCCTCAGTCCCACTGCATTCCACAAAGGGGGAGGGGGGAAGGCTTGTTTGGGATTGCTCCGCGTGACTGGCTGATTAACCTCCATTTCTCCCTGCAGATGATAAAGCCCATCAGAACATGACCTGTGTGTGTCTCTTTCCTTCACCAGGGAATCCCCAGCCCCCATGCAGTGCCTGCACTTATACACTCCTCACTATTGGCTGAAAGAAGAAATAATGATTTCTTATAAATAGCAATCAAATGAGCAGGACTTCCTGTAGGACCAAACATTCTCCTTCCAGCACCTCTGGCCTTTCGGTGGCTGTGCACAGACTGGGGCTTTATTAAACAAATTTACACAGATCTAGTGGATATTCCTGGCCAGTTAGGTCAACCATCTCAACAGTAAGACTGAAGTAAAGAACAGATGTATTAGAACTACATGTAGCTGCAGGACACTTAATTTTTCACGATTTCTGTAAAGTGATGGCGGCGACTACTGTAAACACACTGTTGTTGGCCAATATCTAAAATACATGTAAATACGTTCCTTGATCTTTCATTTTAAAATTCCTTCGTCGTAATTAAAGAAAATTGAAAATATGCTGAAAAACAAGAAGGAAAAATGAATGATGACATTTTATTGTATTTCTATTTGTTCACGTGTATGTTTCATTCTGTTCTTCTTTCCTTGAACAAGAGGAGGAACCAATGAAGACTCTCCTTGACCAAACTTTAGACAGGCTCCTCTGAGCCCACTTTCCAACCAGGCCTCATCCTTGGGCATTGTTTTTGGCCTGCTGGGTTCCGCTTTAGCAAGAACCCTACTAAGTCAGTTTAGAGATAATCCCCCATGCTTGGTAGCTGATGCCCCTGGGCTGCCTGCAGCGAGAATCCAGTTAAGTAAGTTTACCATGAACCCCACTACCATTGAATTTTCCATCCACTGACCCCCCTCACTCTGCACACTGGCTATATATTCCCATGGTCCCTGTTACATTGTGAGTGGAGCCCCATCTCTCCCCTACTGCAACAGTCCTGACACCTAATGCAATAGTCCCACTTAAAGTTTTCCGTACTGTTTTAACGAGTGTCAAAATAATTGTTTCTTTAACACCTCCCACCTGCAGTGCTTCGGAGGAACCATCACCACCCTCCCTTGATACACTGGGAACTTCCACTAAACTCTATTCATATATTGGTTAATCTCAAGCAAAATACGGAATGGACCTGTTTCCCTTTCACTTCTTTGCATTCTACTGGGAGTGTTTGCTCCTAACTTTATTTTCTCCTTCGGGCATGGTCTCTTCAAATTTTTCCCTTACTCTACCGAGTTCTCAAGATTTCCTAAATGATTTGCTTGAGGATGGGGAGGGAGCCAATTTTTAAAGGTCTTTTTCTTTGTTGTCCTTATCTACCACCATTGTTTCATGGCCGGTTGTTATCTAACTTTTAATTGCATTTTAAACTCCAGAGGAGTTTAAAAATTTGTTTGCCAAGTGTTTCCATCTTTTTCCTTGTGATTTTTTTCTGATGCTTCTCAGTGTGACAATCTTATATTAAGGGAGGCCTATGGGTAACACTTGGGAACTTGTTGGCTCCTCTCTGTAGCTCTAAGGGGAGGGTTCTCTTCAACCTACCGTGCAGAGGGCAAGACTGAGGCTTGGGGAGAAGTCCCAGTTTGGAGGTAAAAACATGATCAGTCTGATTCTATTTTCTGAGCAATTAACTACTGTGTTAGTCCAAGAAAGTCTCCCCGCTTTGAGAGATTTAATAAGTGCTTGATTTATTTATTTCCTGTCTAGCTGATGATTTTTCTTTTTAATCACTAAAAACACTGTGGTGCTTCCACATCGTGGAAATATCATTCATACCATTCAGCCATACAACAGAGGAAACTGTTGACACACTTGACAACTTGGATGGATCTCAAGGACATTATGTTGAGTGCCAAAAGCCACCCTGAAAAGATTATATACTGTATGAGAACACTTATGTGACATTTCTGAAATGACAAAATTATAGGGATGGAAAACAGATTGGTGGTTGCTCATTCTAGGGTTGGCGAGGGAGCGGGGTGAATGTGGCTGTAAGGAGCAGCAGGAGGATCTTAGTGGCGGTGGAAGAGTTCTGTTACTGGATTGTGGTGATGGTTACACAAGCCTACACATGGGATAAAATGACAGAAGTATGCAAAACTGAGAGAAGGAGTCAAGGTTTTAATGATGTGGAATGTCAAGGGGTGTGTGAGGCAAGGAAGCGTCTAGCTGCTGATTTGAACACGACTTCTGGGCTGTCTGATGTCAAAGCCACCCTTCTCTGCATGTTCACAAACCCCCGGCGATGAGACCTTTGGTGCAAAAAGACTGATTAGTGGGGGGTGCTGTGATGGTGGGGTTCCCTGATTACAGGGAGGGGGGCCAGTTGTACACCTGGACTTTTCTCTGAG
>NW_011888904.1:2040122-2042602 GCF_000151845.1 Pteropus vampyrus | reverse complement strand
GAGTCACTCAGCAGCAATGAGTACAGATATGACTAAAGCCAGCATCAGAGCTGGCTCTTCACTGGGTCCCATGGAATCTTGGAGCTGTGAGCACAGGCAGCACATTCTGAGGACAGACTCCAGTAAAGTAACAGGGTGGTCTCTGGCCTCCATTCAGGGACACAGGGTAGGGGTCTGGGAAGGGGAGATCCTGGGAAGCCCGGCATCCCTACCTCCCTGCCGAGGTGGCACTGCCACTGGACAAGGCCTTGATGAAGTGTTCTCCCCGGTTCCGGTGTCGCTTCGCGCCTTTGGGTGACGATTGCCCAGGATAAGAGCAGAGGACCCAAGGTAAGAATGGGCCAGGTATCACCACTGGCTTCCCCACCACCGGTACCCTGAGACTCACAGGCCTGTTTGCCTTTACCTGTCTGGGATCGGACTTTGTCACATGGGGTGACTGTGCATTTTGAGTCGTGAAGTCTGAAACCAAAGGAAGGGAGGTGAGCTTTTACCCAGTGACCATGAGAACAGCTCAGGCCAGGCACTGGGCACCATCCTGGTTGTCACACAACACCACATGACTCCATCCTGTCAGGAGCCCCACTTCAGAGGAGGAAACTGGGGCTCTGAGAGGAGAAGTCCCTTGCTCAAGGTCACAGGTTTTCAGGGGTGGGCTGACATGGGAACCCAGTGTGTGGGACCACAAAGCTGGTCCCTGAAGGCTCAGGGCTTGGGCCATGGTGGCAGGGCCCCATTGTGCACCCCAGGGCCACTCACTGCAGGATATTCTTGACCACCTCTACAGCCGGGTCTTCAATCATGGGCTTCCCCATGCGGCTCGGCTGGGCGAAAGACTCAGGGGTGACTACATCTATCTTGGCCTCCTCTTCAAAGGTTTCTGAAGATACCAGCATGTCACTCTCCATCTCCAGGTTGGTCAAAATGTTTTCCTAAAGGCCAGAGAGAAGGGCCCGAGTATGTGGGCCCAGCCTAGGTGCCAGGGAGACCGGCGGGCTGGGTTCACATTCCAGTACCACCCTGCCCAAGTACTGTGGCTGGAGGCCAGATGCCTGAATTCTTTGAGCTTGTATTCTCCCTTCTATAAAACAGTAATGGTCGTATCTCTTTTAGAGGGCCATGAATTCATTCATGCATATATGCTGCTAACCTTCAAAACTGTTTCCTGAGTGCCTGCTCTCTGCAAGGCTCTGCCTGGGTCCTGGGACATGGCATGAAGAGGTCACATGTGACTCTTGTCTTCATGGACCTTATAGTTTAGTCCAAGAGACAGACATACATTTAATATGCACTTATGCACATAAATGTTTGGTCAAACCTGGGACCAGTGCTGTAAAGGAAAAGTTCCAGTGTCTTCTATGAGACCAAGGGTCACAGACCTGTCAGGCTGGCCTGTGGATGTGCTTTCTGATTAACGGGTGAGTGAATGAACAGATGCATGGATGAGTGAGTGGCTACCTCCCCCTTGAGTTGGCCCTCAGAGTGGCAGCTCGCGATGAGCACTTAGGCTGTTCCTTGTTTTATTCTGAGTCTTGTCTTAGCGGTAGATCTTAAGGGGGAGGGACCCCGGCTGGAACCCTGAGTTCCATCTCGTAGGCACAGTACTGGTGGTGTGATGGAGGCTTAGTGTTGGTGGCATAGTGGGAAGAGCCTCTCCACAGAAGGAAGGGCTGGTTCAAAACAAGGCAGTGAGAGGCAGGGCCTGAGGGTGACCGGAGCCCATTTGTGCTGCCATTGGTTGTATGACCCCCCTCCCCCGCTGTCTGAAGTTGGTTGACAGTCTTTGGTGTTAAAGCCTGGTGTGAGGAGCTGAATGTGGGGTGAGGAAAACACAGGCTCTTTGGCCCTCTTGGGGTGCACAGTCTAGAGGAGATAGCCCCTAAAATGGAGACCTCACTGTATGGTCTGAGGGATCACGGGGAAGTGAGAGGTGCCAGGAAACCTGACCAGACCAGGGGTAAGAGAAGGCCTAGGGCGAAGTGACATCTTCGGGGCAGGGGCGGAGAAATGAAGAGGCCATGGAGGGTAGACCGCAGATGCTGCCGCACAGGTCTGATTAAAGAGTCTGGATTTTGCCCAGAGGGCAAGAGAGTGATATGATCAGGCTGGCCTTTTCTAGTGTTTGGTCTGGCTGCAGCTCAGGGAATGGATCATGGGCGGACGTGAGAAGGTAAGTCAGGTGGTCAAGAGACTAGGGGGCTTGGATGGGGTGGTAGAAATGGGTAGGGAGAAGCTAGTGGCTGCTCATGGGTGTGGGTGGGAGGGAAGAGGCGGAGAGGTAAGGCTGCCCTGAGAGCAGGCAGGAGAGGTGAACTAAGGGTCTTGACAGGGCTAAGGAGGTGAGACCAATGCAGCGAAATGGCCCATTCCAGGATTTGAACCCAGATCTGACTGAACAGCCCGTGGTCTTTCCAAAGCATCCCAGGAGGCCTGAAGTCTAGCAGGGGCCTGGGAGCCCCTCTTCCCTTGAGCTCTGTTGA
>NW_011888904.1:2037633-2039307 GCF_000151845.1 Pteropus vampyrus | reverse complement strand
GCCTTCTTCACACGTCCCACACGACACTGAGCAATCCTCACACACTGACCCTAAATGGGTCACTGACCTAGTAGATGATCCAGGCCAGGAGGTGCCTTGGCCTCTTCTGCTTCCTTCATTTCCAATGCACTCTGAGTCCTGCCAATTACCCCTACCACTCAGCTCTGAAAATGGAACATGTCCCTGCGAGCACCTTGTCCAGGCCATTATTCTCTCTGCCTCAGCCCCAGCACCCTGCCTCTCTCCTACCAACTTCCCTTTTAGCAACCAGAAAGCCCTCCTCAATGTGGCACTGAGCAAGCACATGGCCGTGGCCATACCATCCCTGGTCCCCGCTGCCTTTACCACACATCTGATGCATCTATCCCGTCTCCTGATCACTGCTCTAGAGAAGTGTCCAACCAGTGTCCCCCATCACTAGAGGATTGCCTGCCCGCCTGAGCTCATGCTCCCCCAACCTGGCCGTAAGGCTCTACAATGCCCCCCACATGCCCATCCCCCTCTCCCGCACCCTGCTGATGCCCTGATACCAACAGAAGGCAGGAAGTGGGGTTGTGAGGTGAGGGAATGTGAGAGAGCCAACATTTCTACCCTGGAGAGCCAGGGTGGTCCCTAAAGGGCCTGTGAAGGGGTCACAGCAGATTAACTGGGGATGTGTAGAAACATCTGCATAAAGACACAGAGGTCCCAAGGGGCTATACAGGAAATGAGAATAACATGAGAGATGTGTATTCTCCACTCTGTACTTTGTGGATATTGGCACTATTTTCAAGAAGCACACATTACTATGCAAGAAAAGGCAATAAAGATAGAAAAATAACTGTCCTCCAGTGAAACCCTAACTCACTTAAGTCACTGAAATGGAAGAGAAAAGACACTCTCACCGGACTCCACCTGCCTGCCTGGGAGGCGCTGGGTGGGGACTGGGGGAGGCAGCTGGTTTCTCTCCTCTTCCTTAATTTCATTGAATAAAACAGGGGTTATGGAGGAAGACTCAGGGGCCCCTTTGGTGCTGGAGACATCTTAACTACAGATGTAAGTTTATTTCTGGTTTATGATTCCAGCACGGTGCGTCTTTACTATTCACAGCTTAGCATTCACTGAGCACTTACCTTTTTATCTCCCTTTGAGCTTCGACACATTTCTACTTTGCTTTGAAGCTGTTCCAGAGAAGAATTTAATCCATCTGCTTGCAAATTGGATTTTGCCACCTAGAAAAAACCAGAGATTCTGAGATTTGTTTCTAGAATACCTATTTTGACTGGGAAAATGTTCAACAAAAAACAGATGGATTAAGTACTGGAAAATTGAAATCGGGGGGGAAAAATGCACATTCTTATCAGAAACTGAATCAATGAAAATTTAAAAGATTTTTTTTTTTTTTACTGTCAAATAAATAAGGTTTGGAAATAAAATTAGTGACTCACAGTACTGGTCGAGAGCATAGGTGTAGTTCTAGGAATTTATCCATTTCTTAAAGGTTATGCGATTTGTTGGCATATAATAATAGGCCATACAGTCTCTTCTGATCCTTTGTATTTCTGTGATATCAGTTGCAATGTCTTCTCTTTAATTTCTGATTTTATTTATCTTGTCTCTTTTTCTTAGTTAGTCTAGCTAAAGATTTGTCAATTTTGTTTATCTTCAGAAAACCAGCTCTTAGCTTCGTTGATC
>NW_011888904.1:2034685-2036406 GCF_000151845.1 Pteropus vampyrus | reverse complement strand
TAATAGGCCATACAGTCTCTTCTGATCCTTTGTATTTCTGTGATATCAGTTGCAATGTCTTCTCTTTAATTTCTGATTTTATTTATCTTGTCTCTTTTTTTCTTAGTTAGTCTAGCTAAAGATTTGTCAATTTTGTTTATCTTCAGAAAACCAGCTCTTAGCTTCGTTGATCTTTTCTACTGTTTTTCTGGTCTCTATTTCATATATTTCTGATCTGACTTTATTTCCTTCATTCTGCTAACTTTGGGTTTCATTTGTTCTTCTTTTCTACTTCCTTGAGATATACAACTGGGTTGTTTATTTGTGATCTTTGACCTGGAGTCACATTTTGGCTCCATCACTTAAGAGCTCTCTGTTTTTGACTAAGTCACTTAATTATTTTCTGCCTCAGTTTCTTTATCTCTAAAATGGGGATTAAAAACAGTACTTACTTCATACCGTTCTTGTGAGGACTAACATAGCTAATCAAAAGACATCAGTAGGAAGCATGCATAAGAACTCAATGAATGCTAGTGGCTGTTATGTTTTAATCTCTATCTTCCTGGCTGGAGTGCAAGTCCCACTGTAGAGACCACATCAGTATCCCCAGCACCTGGGACAGTGCTGGCATGCAGGTGTGTGTGATGAACACTCACCAGATGAAGAATAAAGCTGTCCTACCTCGCATTTGATGTTCACTTGCAGATTTGTCATCAACCGCTGGATTTTCTCTAAGAAAATAAGGTCCACAGACAGGTTATGGAATTTACTTTCAAACTTGTTGATGACATCATTGGCCTGTAAAGAAACAGAAAAAGTAAAAGAGGGGGGCTTAACTGGGAACTTGTGGGCTTCAGAAGCAGAAGAGGACAGGCTCAATTAATGGTCGGAAAGGGGGCTTGACTGTTCCCCTTGACCCTGTCACTACATGTCCCAGGAGCCTGGCTGGAAGTCGGGGGTGGGGCTCCCCCACCTGGTCCAGGTACTCGCTCTCCATCTTCTCCATGTTGATCATGATTAAGCTTTCAACAAACTCTATCCGGGCAGCTTCCTTTTCCAGTCGATGACATAGTAAGTCAATTTCTTCAGAAGAAAAGTTGCCTCCCTCTGAAAACAGTCTGTAAGTAATTTGGGACAAATAAAAGCCACTGATCAGACCTGAGCCTTTCCATTCACCCCAAACACTGTGGTTAACAAGGATTTAGATTAAAAGTATAAGATCAAGGGAAAATGAATGGAGGTAGTTCAAGGACAGAAGCAAGAAAACCACCCAAATGTCCACTGAGGGGCGAATGGATAAACGAAGTGTAGCATCTGTGTACAATGGAACCGTATTCAGCCTTAAGAAGGAGTGAAATTCTGATACATGCTACCACATGCATAACCAATGAAGACGTTGTGCTAAGTGAAATAAGCCAGACACATAAAAGGACAAATGTTGTGTGACCACACGACATGTTGTGTGAGGGGCACATAGGGTAGTCAAATTTACAGAGGCAGAAAGTGAAATGGTGGTTGTCAGGGGCGACGAGAGGAGAACGGAAGTACACGTTTAATGGGTTCAGAGTTTCAGTTTGTGGAGAGGGATGGTGGTGATGGTAGCATAGCAATGTGATTGTACTCACTGCCACCGAGCTACACACCTAAAAATGGTTAAAATGGACAATTTTCTGTTATGTATATTTTGTCGCAATAAAAAATCTGAAAACACTTATTCATAAAGATATATATATATACCTATG
>NW_011888904.1:2031857-2033835 GCF_000151845.1 Pteropus vampyrus | reverse complement strand
CTGGATGACATCAACGTAGCTAAGCAGCTCCCGGTGCAGTGTGTTGCTGAGAATGACCAGCCTGGGGGACATGGGAGGGGCAGGGTAGTGATCTGGGCATGGAAGAGCAACCTGGAAGGCTGAGCTCCATTGCCGTACCCAGCTGTGGGGCCACCAGAACCACTGCCCATCTTCTCTGGGTGGAATAAGAGACATTAGAAGGAAGTCCAAAATGCTAGCATGTGTAGGACAGCGTGGAACTCTGTGTGCTGGATCAGAGAGTGACCCTCTCCTCGTTCTGGCTACTGCCACCAATTGGTAAAAGAATCCCCAGGCCCTCCGACATGCTCACTCTAACTTCCAGCAATGTAGCTACTGTGCCCCGGGGCTCTCCTGAAAGAGCACCTTGCAAGTTTCCCCTTCACACCCGAGTCCACCCTCACCAGCTGCCTCTGTGTACCTGACCACCGTATAGACACCTGTGAGGGCTCCTCACCTGTTACCTGACTGAGGTTTCCCTGGAACCCCTTGCTCTGCCCTGAGCACATTCCCACCTCAAGCTGTGCCAGGGCTCCTTCCTGATGGGAGAATTCTGCTCCCTCCCCACCTTTTTCCATCCTAGACCCGGGAGTCCCTCCTATAGGAAACTCTTCCTGACTTCCCCTGAAGGAAGTGGCCTTTCCTACAATGGACATTTTGGGGCACACCATTTGCATCCCTGCACTCTGATCATGAGCATCCTTTTTTTCTCCCTGGCTGCTCACCCAGCCCCAGCACCTAGTCTCCAGCCCCCAGACAGATGTTTCACACCGCTGGACTCTGACTCTTGTGAAGATCTGAACTGAAAAGAGAAAGTTGCTCTGGGGCGTGGAAAACATGACTCTTATCCATTGGGGCCGGGGGCGGGGAACGCCTCCTCTGAGAGCAGCTCTCCGCTCTAGGCTGGATTCTAGGCCCACGAGGCTAGGGTGGGGACTCCAGGGCCCTTACTTCTGGCTCTTGGTGGCGTTCAGGAAGGTGTGTTCCATGTCGTAAATCTTGCGGCGGAAGTTTTTACTCCTTGCATTCTGCTCCTCTTGGAACTGGCAGAACATCAGTCTCTCCTTCCTCAGCGTCTCCATCACCCCGGCACAGTGGTTGTCCAGCTGCTTTTGATGGAGCAAGAGCTCAGCTGAAAAGGATGAAGGGAGCTGAGGTCTTTTGTGATCCTGAGTCACCTCAGGACATTCCTTTCCTAGATGGTGATGGCTGAAGAGCAGAGACCATTCAGGCCCATAGCCCTTATCCTGCCCCGCTGCCCTCACCAAGGTCTGGCATGGGACTTGCCACAGATCACAGACCTCAGGGAGGCCACTCTGAGACTGCCCCCAGGGTCTCTATCTGGAGAGGCTCTACCTAGCTGTGAGTCGGGAGGTCCCTACTGGTGGAGGCACTCTGCCTGCAGCTGAAGGGAACAAAGCCTGGGAGATGGAGATTCCCAGGAGAGCAACCCTGGGAGCAGGTGGGATGGTGGGAGGGTGTTGGAGAGGGTGGGGATCTTGGTGAGAGGGTCTGAGAGAAAACAATGAGCACACAGCTGGGCAGTCGGGGTTTTTTCCTAATATCAGTGGCTACTTACTTCCAATGAGCCTGAAGTCTAACTGACTTCCAAGGTGGAGTAAAAAGAACCAGGATTTAGCTTCGAGAGCTCCATCACAGGCCTTTAGAACTGGCAGAAGGCCTCAGATCGCCCTCTCTGAACTCCCTACTGCTGGGAGTGGTCAAAGTGCTCTGCCAAAAATGAATGGTGTGACTCTAGGATGTCGTTTCTCTGGCCTCAATTTCCACACCGTGCATTGGGCCAGGGAGCCAAGGAAGAGGAAGGAAACCAGCCTTCAGAAAGCACCTTATTTGTATTTATATTGAAGGTACATTTTCCAGACGAAGGCAGCGAGGTTCCGAAAGCCAAGCAGGTCTCCTCAGGCCATAGGCACTGGGACTCCTGGCCAGGTCACTGACT
>NW_011888904.1:2025508-2030927 GCF_000151845.1 Pteropus vampyrus | reverse complement strand
GGGTAGGACAGCCTTCCCAAGCAGGGTCTGTACCTGCCCTGACATTGTGGATGTCCCTTTCAACGTGCTGGACTCTTGGCTGGTGCAGGTGTAGACGCAGCTCCAGTTCCGAATCCAGCTGATCAATCTTAGTGGCCATGATGACCTGGGCATTGAGGGTGCACTGGTCAAACCACTTCTCTAAGTGCTCAAAAAAGCCAGCTCGAAGTCTAAGGAAGAGAACAGTGAGGGTCACTCCTGACAACAATCATTACCAGGAAGAGGTTTTCCATGTAAACATATAAAGGTCTCTCCCCACCCCCTTTGCTCCTTCTTCCTTGTTTTATTTGCTACTACAATGTATTTTTTGGTCTAGGTGGACGATACCCCTGCTGGAGGACGTAGGGTGGTTTCCAACCGTTTGTTCTTGCAAAGAAGGCTGCAATGAATAACCTTGTGCATATGTCTAGTGTAGAAGCATTTCTATAGGATAAATTCTGTGAACTGGAATTGTCAATTTGTATTTCTATGTAAATTTGATATCAGTTCATCGGTTTCCATAAGAAGACCTCTGCTGTGATTTTTTTTGTTGTTGTTGTTATCTCATCGAATCTATAGAAAATCCTACTTAAAACCACAGCGAAGCACCACTACACACATACCGGAATGGTAAAAAATAAAAACTGCTGATGATACCGAGTATTGGTGAAGCAACTGGAACTCTCACACACTATTATAAACTGTTAAAACAAAACCACTTTTGAAAACTCTTCAGTAGTATCTTTTGGTTGTATCCCCTCCAGACGGACACACGTATAACACTATGTCCCAACAATTCCACTCTTAGTTCTATATCTAACAGAAATGTGTATATAGGTTCACCAAAAGATTTGTACATACACGAATGTTCAGAGCAGCATTGTTGGTATACCCCCAAATGGGAAACAACTCAAAGGTGCATCAGTAGTAGAATGGATTAACAAGAAGGGTTATATTTTTTATAATTGAACTCTACAGAAACAAACAATGAGCTACAGCCACGTTCAAAAATATATTTGAATCTTACAGCCAATGAAGGAAGCCTGACATAAAACAGTATATTCTGTATGAGTCCATTGAAATAAAGTTAAAAAAAAAAAACTCATTCAGAAGTTAGAATATTGCTATCCTTGGGGAGGAGAGGACAGTGACTTAGGACAGGTACATGAGGGAAACTCCTGGAGAGCTGGTAATGTTCTGCTTCTTGTGGGTACTGGTTACTAGGTATGTTCCTTTTGGATAATTCACTGGACTATATACACACTCATGATTTCCATACTTTTGGGTATGTAAGACCCTGCAACACACAAATCCAGTTGAATACAGAACTATTTTTTCTGGTTAGTCTCAAGGCTAGCTGGCATAATGTTTGGTTCAAGACTGGAATGACAGGGTCTGAAATGCATATCTAACCACCTCTCATCTCCGAGATCTTATTCAAGTTACTAACTCTTTGAGCTTCAGTTTCTTCATCTGGAAAATGGGCTAATTGCTGTACCCCTCATAGTTATTAAGAGTATTAAATCCCCTCAATAAATATTAGCTCTCGTGGGGGTCTTTGCTTTTCTTCGTTCTGTGGACTATGGAGAAGACAGACAATGGCCTGTAATAGAGGAAGGAGAAAGATGAGGTTCGAGCCAAGAGACATTTTCAAGGTGAGACGAGGCTGAGGTGATGGAGAAAAGAGTACAGAGGACCGACTTTACTCTTTGATTCCCTGCACATGTACAAACATGGGAGGTGATCCTGAGCTGAGTAGTCTCAACTATGACATTGTTGAGTCAGGAGGGCAGTGGAAATGTTATCCCAAAGCCAAATGCAAATTTCCACATTTGGTCCAAATTCAAACACAAAGGGCCAGAAACTTGGGAGTTAGGGGAGCTAAATTCTCAATGGTAGTAGAATTATGGGTTATTTGTATATTCTTTATTTTCCTTTTCTCAATTTTCTAATTTTCTACAATAACCGTGTTACATAATCTGAGCCAAATACCATAGTGATACACTCACACCTATGATCTGTATCTATAAAATTGAAAAAAAAAAAAAGAAGAGAAGGAGGAGGAGGAGGAGGAGGAGGAGAAGAAGAAGAAGAAGAAGAAGAAGAAGAAGAAGAAGAAGAAGAAGAAGAAGAAGAAGAAGAAGAAGAAGAAAGAAACCCTAAGATTACTCATGGACCAGGATCTAGAAACATCTTGCAGAGAAAACACTGTGTCCTACATACAAGGCCTAAGACAGCAAGGCATCCTGGGACAGGTGGAGGGGTCACTCTCACAGCAGATAACTATGACTGCAAATAACTCCTGGACATTTGCTATTTTGTATTGTGTTTCTCATCTCTGCCTTCAGTTACCTACACATTTCCTTTCTCCAGTTGAAATGAGTCCAATTTTTGTTAAAATATTTCATCTTGTTAATAAAACTCGGGACAAGAGAATGAAAATTAAAGAGTATTTTACTCACTGTTTCTTAATTTCTAAAACTAGCGTGGGTGGAATTATCGCTTGTTCTAGGAACGTGGCACTGGAAGTGTCATTGATGAGAATGGAAGAAAGTTCGAACTGGGGCCTCTTGCGTTCCTCTTCATGTTCCAAGGGTAGGAAGACAAAATAAGTGTTCCCACTGGAGGTAGTGAAGGACTCCATGTCCTCATAGCAAATGTCCTCCAGACACTCTTCCTGAAAACCAGACTTTAGATTTGACATCAAAAGACATGGGAAGCACAAACCACAGGTTCCTTGACATCTGAGGTTGTTAACTATGTGGGCAGAATCTTGCCTATAACTGCTTCCGCCCCCCATCTCCCCTCCCCCTGCCACGTAATGCTTTTAAAATCAGGAAATTCTACATTTCTGATGTCTCTGAGCCTACAGCCCCACATGGCATCATAGGCTGGAGCTCCATAATGCCTGCACAGTTGCCACAGACTGAATGTTGGATGTCCCTCCAAAATTCATATCCCCAATTCGAGTCTGGGTTCGCTGCTTGAAAAGAAGTCTCATGTGCCAATTCTTCCAAAGCAACATAGGAAAAGAGAGTCTTTTGCAATTTTGTGATCATGAAATTCAAGTTACTGTTCTGTGAGTTGGAACATGTTTTGAGGACAAGATTTAATATGAAAGTAACTTTCCTGCACGCTAAGGAGAGCTCTGTCTGCTAACTTGGATGTGGATCTTTTGTGTTGATCTGCACAATAAAGAGCTAGGAAAGAGGGAGGACCAGGGAAGGGCAAGGAGAGCCATACAGTAGAGAGATGACTTCAGAGTAGGTTGTAGGATGTGAGGAGAGGAAGGTGAATTTTAAAAAGCGTAGCTGTGAGATAAGAACTGGGTTCCTGTTGACAGAAACGAAAGGTCTGCATGCCTTTGCAATTCTTTATACGTATCCCCTAAGGACACTGCGCCACTGGGGACCCCGGCTTGTATTAGTGATACACAGAGTGAACACAGCACACTTTCCCCAAGCGCAAGAGTGAATCCACTGCTGGCCTACCTCCACCACGGACAGACTTGCGGGCTCCTCCACCTCCTCTTCCTCCACCTCTTCCTGCTCCTCCACCTCCTCTTCCTCCACCTCTTCCTGCTCCTCCACCTCCTCCTCCTCTACGTCTTCCTGCTCCTCCTTCTTTGCCACCTTCCGTTCCTTCTCCTTCCTCTTCTCCTCCTTTTCTTCTCCCTTCTTCTTCTCCTCCCCTTCTGCTTCCTCCTCTTTCTTCTCCTTCTCGTCTCGAACCATCACATTTTCCGGGTTCAGAGATGGTTTTAAGGAGATGTCTCTTTCTACCTGCGTTTCTTCCAACTCCTGTAGAGAGTCCTCTTTCAACTCATCTATCTTGTCACTCAACTCGGATTTTTCCTGCTGGGTCACTGCCCCCTCTTCAATTGTAGAGGACTCAGTGTCTTGAGATCTTTCTTCTCCCATCTCTTCTGCTGGCCCAGAGGAACTTGTCCCTCTACTTATGCTTTCCTCACTTTTGTTCATTTCCACTTTAGCCCTTCGGTTTCTCCTCAGTTTTCTCATTTTCTCCTGGAAGCGCTTTTCACACGCTCCTGTTGAGGACCAACCACAAAGTACAAGGAAAAGAACAGGTTACCAGAATAACCTGGTTTGGGCATCCCCAGCCCACAAATATACAAGAGTGAAGTCAGGGAGAGTCAGACTTGACTCGTTAAAGGTTTACCTGGTTTCCTGAATCTGAAAATGACCTCCCCATTCAAGTTCTACAAGGAAAAAACACAGGACACTGAGTGAGCAGTGCTGCCTTCCTTCAAGTGCCACTTCTAAGAGTGTCTTTTTTCTTTTAAATAAAAGGATCCCCCCAAAAAAACATCTTTTGCAGGCATTGACCTTTATTTCACTGGGGGAAATCAGGACGTTCCCAATATAGAGAATCAGTTTTCTTTCATCCCAAGCAGACTAGCAAACCCTTTTGTCACACGATGGGCATTCACAGACTAAAGTCTCATTCTGGCACATTTTTGGTAGTGATTTGGGTGTAAAGAGCAAGAGGGTGTAAAGTGAGGGATTCGAACAAAGGGGCAGAAACTTGCTGCACCCAGTTCATTCTGGGTTCATAAACATACAGAATGAACATGATTTACAAGATCTGGGAGCCCCCTACTTAATGCGGCCGGTTCCCTGGTTGAAGTTGTGGGTGCAGTGTGCCATAGGTAATGGTGTGGGCTGTGGAGTTGGCAGGTTTGGATTCAAATGCCTACTCCTTAAAAGCTGGGTGACTTTGGGCAAGCCACTTAAACCCTATGGGGCTCTGTGTTCCCCTCATGACATAGAGACCGTGATAATGCCTATTCTTTAATCTAATCAGACTGATCTCAAAGGGCAGCTTTGAGCTCACCCTCTGACAGCTTGAGCTCTAACTCAACCCAGGAGCATTTATGAGCAATTGGAACAGTGATTCCTGCCAAGAGGAGGCATTCTCTGAGGAGCCAGAGACCTTATGTATATGGAAAAACTTCAGCCAGGTTCAGTGTCAACTACAAGTATTTTCGGCTCTGGCCATGCAGGACTCTGGTTGGGTGTGTGGAAAACAGCCAAACTGAGAAAGTCAGATCAGGACATTTCAGGTATTCATGCATTTACCTAGGGGCATTCATTGTGTGTGAATCACATATAAGACACTGTGCTAAGTAAGGGCAATCTAAATCGAATAAAAATTAGTAAGTCAACCTGCTCTTCAGGGAAACACTTTGACAGGGTCTCTGAACTCCAGTATTTGACAGCAACCAACATATAAGCATGCTCAGAGAGAGGAGAGGTGACAGGCTGAGGAAGGTGATATGGGTGGTACAGGCTGAGTGGATGAGGTACTTGTAACTGGTAGTGGAATGGAAGTATGGACGGGTTTAGGATGTGTGCAGACAGGCAGATGAGGCAGACAGGGG
>NW_011888904.1:2022998-2025458 GCF_000151845.1 Pteropus vampyrus | reverse complement strand
GTTCCCAATATAGAGAATCAGTTTTCTTTCATCCCAAGCAGACTAGCAAACCCTTTTGTCACACGATGGGCATTCACAGACTAAAGTCTCATTCTGGCACATTTTTGGTAGTGATTTGGGTGTAAAGAGCAAGAGGGTGTAAAGTGAGGGATTCGAACAAAGGGGCAGAAACTTGCTGCACCCAGTTCATTCTGGGTTCATAAACATACAGAATGAACATGATTTACAAGATCTGGGAGCCCCCTACTTAATGCGGCCGGTTCCCTGGTTGAAGTTGTGGGTGCAGTGTGCCATAGGTAATGGTGTGGGCTGTGGAGTTGGCAGGTTTGGATTCAGATGCCAACTCCTTAAAAGCTGGGTGACTTTGGGCAAGCCACTTAAACCCTATGGGGCTCTGTGTTCCCCTCATGACATAGAGACCGTGATAATGCCTATTCTTTAATCTAATCAGACTGATCTCAAAGGGCAGCTTTGAGCTCACCCTCTGACAGCTTGAGCTCTAACTCAACCCAGGAGCATTTATGAGCAATTGGAACAGTGATTCCTGCCAAGAGGAGGCATTCTCTGAGGAGCCAGAGACCTTATGTATATGGAAAAACTTCAGCCAGGTTCAGTGTCAACTACAAGTATTTTCGGCTCTGGCCATGCAGGACTCTGGTTGGGTGTGTGGAAAACAGCCAAACTGAGAAAGTCAGATCAGGACATTTCAGGTATTCATGCATTTACCTAGGGGCATTCATTGTGTGTGAATCACATATAAGACACTGTGCTAAGTAAGGGCAATCTAAATCGAATAAAAATTAGTAAGTCAACCTGCTCTTCAGGGAAACACTTTGACAGGGTCTCTGAACTCCAGTATTTGACAGCAACCAACATATAAGCATGCTCAGAGAGAGGAGAGGTGACAGGCTGAGGAAGGTGATATGGGTGGTACAGGCTGAGTGGATGAGGTACTTGTAACTGGTAGTGGAATGGAAGTATGGACGGGTTTAGGATGTGTGCAGACAGGCAGATGAGGCAGACAGGGGTAGGATGAGGAAGGGCAGAATGGCAGGGGCACATGCAGGAAGACTGAGAACTTTGCTGAAGCAGGGAGAGTCAGGGTGGCAACCAGATGTGGGGGCATCTGTGGTCATCTAGGGACTGTGCTGGATTCAGTTAAGGGTTGCAGAGTTGGTGAGGGCCTTCTGAGCAGGAGAGTGGATAGGTCAGGGCTGTATTTTAGGAGGATTACGTGGCAGTGGTAGATTGGAAGAATGGAACTCAAAGAGTCATATAAATTTGCCTTTTTATTATAGCTCCATTCAAACCTTGGGGTCTGAATACTGAGCCCTTCAACCTCTTTTAATCTGAGAAAGAGGCAGTCTCTTTTAGAAATGCTTTCAGTTTCTTATCTTTGATGTTCTGACATAGGTTCTAACTCTATACATGTTAGGGGAGGTGTTCAAAGTTGAAGCAAATCAAAACTAGAAATCAACGTTTGCTTCTTGTGAGTGGCTGGGCATTTTGTATCCCTCTCCATACCTGTTCAAAGATTTCACGAACATAGAAGTGTCGGCTGAGGTTGAAGCTGTAGGAGCAGAGTTCTTTCATTATGATTACTGGGTACTCCATCACTTCTTTTGTCAGGAGGACATTAAAATATTCATACCTGGGAGGGAGGGAGGTAAGACCATCATCTAAGAAGGGTTTGGCTGAGTGTGGAAGACCCAGCCAAAAATCATGCCCCTGACCCCATAGAGGTGGGCTGGAATTTGGCATTTAGCTCTGCACAGAGCTGCCATATAGGTTTCTTTTTAAAATAACAGTTTTGGGGTTGTTTTGCCATTTTTCTAATCATACAAGGAATACATACTCTTTGTAGAACATTTAGAAAACACACATGAGAGAGTTCTCTGCTTGTTTTTAACACGGTACCCATTTCCTTTCTACTGTTCTCTGTCCTTGAACTTCATCTATATTATCCCATCAAACCCTCTAATGTCCCAAGACCCAGACTTTTATCTGTATCCTAGGTAAAGAGACCAAGGCTCAAGGGATTACTTATTTGCCTTAAGACACACTTCTGAATCTAAGTACTGTAATCAATTGGCAGTGCAATTCCATTTCTGTGAATGGTCCTAACAGAATTAGTTGTACAAAGGCACAAAGATACAGATACTTCACAGAGAACTCTTCTTCACGTCGAGAAACTAGAACTGACCTTAAAAAGCTAATCAACTGGGGGATGGTTAAATCATTATGAAGCAACCATACTAATAAGTTCTATGTGGTCATTTAAAAATGGAAATATAGCTGCAGTTACAGAACAATTTGCATAGTAAAATCCAACCTTTATTTAAGAAACTGTATATGTGTATATATCCACATACATAAATGTACATTTCCACAAAAAGGAATGAGGGGGAAATTTCTACGTTTGTATTGGTTAACTTTTTCTTTCTTTAACAAAGAGCATGT
>NW_011888904.1:2014959-2022948 GCF_000151845.1 Pteropus vampyrus | reverse complement strand
TGTTCTCTGTCCTTGAACTTCATCTATATTATCCCATCAAACCCTCTAATGTCCCAAGACCCAGACTTTTATCTGTATCCTAGGTAAAGAGACCAAGGCTCAAGGGATTACTTATTTGCCTTAAGACACACTTCTGAATCTAAGTACTGTAATCAATTGGCAGTGCAATTCCATTTCTGTGAATGGTCCTAACAGAATTAGTTGTACAAAGGCACAAAGATACAGATACTTCACAGAGAACTCTTCTTCACGTCGAGAAACTAGAACTGACCTTAAAAAGCTAATCAACTGGGGGATGGTTAAATCATTATGAAGCAACCATACTAATAAGTTCTATGTGGTCATTTAAAAATGGAAATATAGCTGCAGTTACAGAACAATTTGCATAGTAAAATCCAACCTTTATTTAAGAAACTGTATATGTGTATATATCCACATACATAAATGTACATTTCCACAAAAAGGAATGAGGGGGAAATTTCTACGTTTGTATTGGTTAACTTTTTCTTTCTTTAACAAAGAGCATGTATGTTTTAAATTTTTAAAGGTAGGGGAGGGCTCATGCTCTTGACCTTTAAACTACATGGCCTTGAAACCTCCTTCCATAAACTTTTCAGATCAAAGTTCTCCCCGAAAGTTTCTATGTCGGTGGAGAGCAGAGCTGCAAAGGATCACAATGTTCTCCAAATTTAGAAGCAACATTTTAATCTTGAGCTTGCTGGGCACACCCCCAGGCTCAAAAGCGGGCAGCCTTTGATCTTAAATATGAGTTCCAGGTCATCTTCTTGTGTCTTACAGGGTCTGGTCTGCCTACCTGCATTTTATTTTCTTCAGAAAATCTTTGGCCTTTTCCAAGTGGGACTTCAGTGTTTCCTCACTGCTTTGCTGCCTCAGTTTGTCCAAGAGCTCATCGAGTTGGGCCTCCTGGGCCTGGCAGCCACCCCCAAAACAGAAGGAAGCAGACGGGAGTTACCAGAGCTCACAATGTAAGTGACATGCAGTGATCCTGCTACTGAAACTGAGGTCCAGACACTCAGGGCAGGCCCGGGACCCTCTTTTCTACAAAAAGTATGCTGCTCCAGGCCTCCGGGATCTTCTCTCTGCCTGGAATGTTCTTCTTTGTCCACTTTACATCCTCAGAGACCTAGCTCAGATGGGACTCCTCAGGGACTCGACCCTCATACCTACCCAGCCTGGCCCTTGTCACACCTTCCTGTGGCACCTGCTCCTCACTCTCACCAGTCTTACTTGAAATCGGATGCTGAATATACCCCCTCTACCCCTTAGGCTGTGTGAAGGCAGCTGGGGTGGTGGCCAGCTCATGTCCTGTAGGGACAAGGTGACTGCCAGGGGTGGATGCTCCATACCCTTAGTCTGTCTCCCATGCACATTCTCTTACAGACACGTTTGGATCCAGGGACCCACTATACAGCCCAGGCCTGACTCAGGTAGATTTCTTCAACTCTCATCTAGTCCTACAACCAAGGTGAGCCTCAATTTCCCGATCTGCTCAAGGTTATAGCTTGAGGTTTTAAATTTGAGATTAATTGTTGTTTATAGCATGAAGCATGGATCGAATTTTTTTTTTTTCCATCTGAATGCTGGCTGAGTTTGCAGGCCACCAAGCAGAGCCATCAGACAGCTGACAATCCAGGTATGGCCCTTCCCTCAACCCCCGTGGTGGCTACCCTGGGCGCCAGGGGCCACACCTGGTTTTCCAAGTTGTGCTCCTCGCGCTGCTGCTCCATCCGCTTCTCAAGCTCCAGCTCCTGCACAGACAGCATGCTCTGATGTGTCTCCCACAGCTGTATGGCCTCCTGGAAGTAGCTGAAGAGGGCCAAGCTCTGCCACTCCGACTGGTTCGCCAGGGCCTCAAAGGATTTCTGCAGTGGCAGAACCCAGAGAAGGGGCCCTGAGTGCTGAGCGCCCCAGGGCGAGGAGGAGGACCCTACTCACAGGGCTGCCTCACAGGACTGGCCGTCCCTGCCTGAGCACCACCCCTCACTTTGGCTCATGGCCCTTTCTCTTCCGGGACAGCATTCTGAGTCTGCCCAAGGCCATGGCACTGGTCTGGCTGATCCTGAAGTCCCATGTCAGGACCTTTTCCATGTCTATTGAAGTCACTAACAGGAAGAAGAAAGAGAAATAGCCTGGGCCCTCACGTGGCCACACCCAGCTCGGCCGGGGGCATCTTTCCTTCTTCGGACTTCCCTGACTCTCACCATCTAACCAAGCACCACAGCCTGCTGTTGAATCTTCGCCTCCCCTGCCCGCCTTTTAAAAAACATATGTGTCTTTTGCTCTCATCAGAGTCGGGGGTCAGCGAACTTGGCCTGTGGGTTAAATGTGGCCCTTTGTCCTTTTCTGTTTGGCCCTGGGAGCTAAGCACAAATTTTAGATTTTTAAATGGCTGGGAAAAAATCAGAAGAAGATGTTTAATGCTGTGAAAATTATATGAAATTCATATTTCAGTGCCCACGAATAAATTTTATGGCATCACAGCTGATATTTCTGAATTGCCTAGATCTGCTTTTGTGTAACAACAGCAGGGAGAACTTTTTAGAGATCTGACGGCCCATGGAACCTGAAATACTTGTCTGATTCCTTATGGAAAATGTTTGTTGACCCCGCTCCAAATTCTAAGTATCTTGGGGCATGGGATTATTGCTTTTTGTGGCCCTTCAGCACCTAGCCTTAGCAAGGGCTCTGGGAGCACTGCTCGACACTGTTCCCATGGAGTGTCATGGGTGCCAGCGGGCGGCTGGGGAGTCAGGGTGAGCCTGGAGTGCCCATCACAGAGGGACTGCTCCGAGGAGCTGGCCACGACGAGAGAAATGGGCTCAATTAGCGACAGGAAAATTGGAGGCCCCTGGAATCCCATTCTTCTCACAGCCTAGCACCCTGGGTGATCCCCACTCCGTTCCCCAGCTGCGTGGGTCCCGAGCTACGCACATCCAGGAACTCCAGCTCCTCCTCCACCTTGCTCTGGAGTACTCCCATTGTCTGGAAGAAGGATGGGCTCACTAGGCTCTCTGCCTCCTCCTCAGTGAAGGCTTTCCAGTCCAGCAGCTGATTCTGGAGGGGGAAAAGGCAGAGCCTGGCTTAGGGCCGGTGGGGGCTTCCCCTCAGGGCCTGGCCCTACCCACCGCAATTTGCCTCCCACTCATCCCTGAGAAACTTCGGGGAAACACTCACGGCAGTGGAGATGGTGCATCTTTATGGTCCGCTTGCTCTGTCCAGGTGCTGTGTGCTGCCCCCCACCCTTGTCTCACTGACTCCCCCAGAGGTGTTCTTATTAGCCCCATTTTGACAGATCAGGAAACCCGGCTCAGAGAAGTGAAGGAACTTGCTGGAGACCGCACAGTTGGCGAGTGGTGGGGCCAGAATCTGAACTCAGAACTGTCATATTTTACAGGCATAACCCACCATCCTATATGGCCTCAGCATTGCTGCAAGTCAAACAGGGCTCCCATTTCCTGTAACTGAATTAGTATCAACCAGAAAGTGGACTCTCTATATAAATAAAGCCTCGGTTTATGCACAAAATCTAAAATAAACCAACCTTCCCCAAATTAAAAATCTGTCTGTAGTAGTTTGTTTCCAATGCTGCTGAATCAGAATACCAGGTGCCCTCTGTCAGACACACACTCTCGGAGTGTGTGCTGACTTCAGCACTCATTCCCTGCATGTGCCAGACAAAAGAAAGACAGAGTGGGCACAAGGTGTCAGCACTCAGGGCCATCAGGCTCCAGGAGAGATCCCAGGCAGCAGGAGGGTGGGGGAGGTGAGTTCTAGCGGGTGCTCTCAGAGGACACAAGGTTTCCCTCTCCTCTCTTCCTCCGGGCTTTCCTTCTGAGGTTGGATGCCCCTAAAGAGCTGACTGAGAGGCACATGGCTGTCCCTAAGGCCACAGAGCAAATGGACAGAGCCCTGTGGGCCTGGGCAGCCCCGGGCCTTTCGCAAACTTGATTTTCTCATTTCCAGATGAGGCTGGTGACACCTACTCTGTAGGACCTTGTAGGATTCAATGGCAGAGTATGCAAGTAGGTGGCATAGGCCATAGAAACGACAGCACTTGGACCATGCATCGTACTGTAAAGCACTGCTCACTCACCTCAGGGTCTTGATGGCAGAGCAAAAGCTGGACAGACACGTGAGGGGTAGAGTAGCAAGAGCTTCTTGGGGACCACAGGTGGGGCCCTCAGAGTTCGGGGACTCTTACTGCCACAGGTGGCAAGTTAGACCAATCTCAAAATGATTAGGCTTTTTAAGGTTTTTTCCTCTAAATAGTTTTACTGAGGAGGCAGGGAAGGGGCATTTTGATAAAATAGTCCCTTGTACCCCAGAATACCAGACATTTTAACTGAAAGGATAGGCTCACCCTCTAACAGAGAGAAAAGTTGGGTGTGATGGCAGTGGCAGCACTATTTATAAAAGTGAAGCGCTGGAAATCACCTCCGTGATACAACCTCCGCTGAATAAATAATATCGAGTGCTGTAAGTGATACAGAGGGTCAAGGATGAAGCCTGAGGTGATCAGAGAGTGTATAACTTTGTCTGCGAGATCAGGGAAGGCTTCCTGGAGGTGGTCATTAATGGGCTGGAACCTGAGGGATAGGTGGGAAAAGCTGGGGAGAAGGGAGTCCAGGCGGAGGAAACAGCTTCAGAATACCCAGAATCTAGTGATGGCCTGGGACGTGTAAGGAAGGAAAGCAGGGGAACCAGGCTGGAGAGAGGCAGGGGCGGGCCAGGGACAGGGCTCCAGGCCCACTCCCTGTGTTCCTCTCCTTAGGCCTGCAGGGAGGGGTGTCCACCTTGCACTTTTGCACATAGGCCAGGCACTCCTGCCACGTCTTCTCATACTGCAAGCGGATCCGCATCATGCATTCCATGTGGTAGGTGTCTACATGGGCAGAAACAAACCACGTCAGCATGGCAGCTGCTCTTCCAGGAGAAAGAGAGATTAGAAAGAGGAGTTTCCCCTTCACGAGGGGAAGCATCTTCTCCCCAGCAAAGTGCCTGGATAGTGGGGATAATATAGGTGAGCTCAGTGGTCTCAATTCAGTTCAGGGGCAGGAGTCTCACAAAGTTCCCAACACACTGAGTTAAGGATCTCCAAAGAGGAGTTATCTTGATCTGTTCTGAATCCATTCTGATCCTGATTCTTGATTCAGTTTCAAGGCTGGTGAAATTGTTTTGGGGAGTTGTACCAAGTCACAAAACAATAACAAGGGTGCAAATTAACGAGCGTTTACAGATCATGTCTGTGGTTAATTTCTTAAGAAGTAAATAGATTAGCAGGACATTCAGAAGCTTATTGATTTTCTCCTCTACCTCCTCTTTATTGTGTCCCAATTTATAATCAACTCAATGTTGACTCTTGGTGTCTAAGATAAGCAACTGAAGTTGAATGTGCCTGGCAGGTCTGGAAACTGAAAGACAAAGATTTTGTGGTGGCTGTTCTTTAACAAAGGCTCGGGTGGGGCCGGGTGGATGGCAGTGGGGTGTAGATTTAGGACACTGTGGAGGGTGATACGCAGTGGAACTGTCCAGGAAAAGCTCTAAAGCTGGTTTCTCCCAGCCCCAGAGCCACTTCCTAGGCCAGCAAGGTGATGAACTCTCCCCGCCTGGCGTTTTCAGTCCTATACCTCTCTGATTTTCCCCCTCTAACTCCATCACTCCCAGCTTAACCTCTTCCACTGGGTCCTCACTGCCCTGAGGATAAAGTCCAGCCTTACTCTGTGGCCATGTGGCTAGCACAGTCTGGCCCCTGGGCATCTTCCAGCCTCCCCTGCTACCTTCTCCGTTCTCCGAAAGCCTCAGCGCTGCCCCGCCTCTGAGCCTCCCCACATGCTATTCTTTCTGCTTGGAAAGCTCCCCAACCCCTGGGCTTGGCTCACTCTTACTTTCTTTGCAGGTCTGAACCAGATGATCTGTTCCTTGGCAAGGTCTTGCATGACCCTTAACCAGGCTGTGTCCCCTAATAAATGCTCATATAGATGGTCGCCTGTCTGCTCCCTGCTGTCATATCCTGCATGATCTGACTTCAGCTCTGGACTGGAAGCTCTGGACCCACGGGGAGATCTACCCTGCTGGTTGGCAGGGCCCAGCACCATGCATGTTCCTAGGATGCACCTGATGAATGGCAGCCGTTGCTATTATTTCTGATCTCGGGACTCTTAGCCTTGGCATAATAACATAATTAATTATAATACATTTGGATTTATAAACCGGAGAGCCCTGAGAGCAATGGTGGGTACTACTAGTCAAAAAACCCAGGTCAAGTCCAACTGTGACACATCATTTGCTGGGTGACCTTGGGCTGGATACTTCGTCTCTCCATTGCCTCTGAGTCCTTCTTTGTCCCAGGGTGACAATGACCCCACTGATTTCACTAGGTTACTATGAGTCTCATAAGAGATGGAAATATATCTTCTAGGGCAAGGATTGGCAGACTTTTTCAATAAAGGGCCAGATAGTAGATATTTCTGGCTTTGTCAACCACGTAGTCTCTGTCACTATACTTATTTCTGCTGCTGTAGAGCAGAAGCAGCCAGAGACAATATGTAAACAAATAAGCATAGCTATGTTCCAGTGAAACTTACTTACAAACAGGCAGTGACTCATGGGCCAGAGTTTGAGGGCCCTGGTTATAGAGAAGTCTCAAATACAGTCATTTATTATTTAGCACTCTCCATGTAAGCCAGGTACTGAACTAGGACTAGACCACAGAATCACATGTAGATTATTACATCAACTCCACAAGGTAGGTGCCTTTATTACACTCCTCTTGAGGTCCCTATTTTATGGAGGAGGAATTTGAGGTCAAGAAAGGCCATGACCTCCCCAAGGTCACAGAGCTGGGAAAGCGTAAAGCTGGGACTGCAAGAGCTGTCCGTCAAGCCCACATCTCTCTGACTACAATACCGTGTGCATAACTTCACATGCCCAGGACCTGGCCCCTGAGCTGTCCTACGGGTGGTCATCAAAGTCATCCCTCTGGCTCCATGCTGGGGTCAGAGGACAGGGGTCAGAGTGTGTGGCTAGCACTGCGGCCACTTGAGCAGTGACTTGGGAGGCTGTGGGAGGAAGGTAGGGCTCTGCCAGGCAAGGTCTTGGAGGTTCGATATGAGCCTCAGAACTTACTCTTCCCACTGCACCCCATTGTTTTCCCCAGGAGACACTTGCCACTCACTCCTGAGTTTATAACAAACTCGCAGGTAAATGATTGATCAACAGGCTGAAACTGTTACAAAGATACTACTAGAACAGAGTTTGGAGAGAGCAAGTGAAATCTCACAAACCTCACTTACCGAGGCGCTTATTTTGGGAGTTGAGAATAGAATACCATTCGGTTAGCTGAGCCTTGCTGTAATTGGGGGGCAGAAGGTCACTGGGGAAGGAAGATATGACAAGTAAGCCACACTTAAGTAAAACGTTCACTTACCAAAATTGGTAGCAGCTTTAAGGAACGTCTATGTAAATACTAAAAACAAATTGACTTGCTGGGGATTTCGTGGTGTCAAATACACACCTCATGAAAAGGTCTATTCACATTAACGAGCCTGTTACTTTGAAAATAAAACTGAATTTTCCTAATGGGAAAAAATCAAATGGCTTACAGCACTTCTAGGAACCTAATCCAAGTAACAAAATGCACACCGAGTTACATATTAAGATCGTTGCTTAACATTACTGTTTATAAACAAACAAAAAAAATATCGCAAACAACCTTCATATCCAATAATAGCAAATTGTCTAAATAAACTACAGTGAATTCTCTTGTGAAGTTATTAAAAAAGTGTGGCAGAGTAAAAAATGGCCACATAGCATTAGTGTCTTCCATTAGGAGGTGGAGCCTATTTCCCCACCCTGGATCTGGGCTTGGCTATGAATTTGCTTTGGCCAATGGGACATTAGCAAAAGCAACATCAGGGGCTGGGAAAGGCCTTGCTGTTGTATTCCGCTTGTCCTCTCCTGTTGTAGAGT
>NW_011888904.1:2003193-2013930 GCF_000151845.1 Pteropus vampyrus | reverse complement strand
TGATATCCTAACTGTGAACTTAGGCTCTGTGGTAGGGAGATAAGAACAACCCGAGTCCCCGGCTTACCAGGGTGGGAGGCCCAACGAAGAGGAGCGGCACATTAAGAGTCTCTAGCTTGCAGGACCACACAGACCCCATCCTGCTGCTGAGAGTGGATGCTACAGACTCCCCGAACAGTGGGCTTCTAGGGTCGCTAACATTCAGTGTACCTCCCACCAAACAGATTATGGGATCAGCGCTGGGTGGACCCAGGTCTGAGGGTGGTGTCCACAGCCCCTCACAGGTCCCTTGTCTGATGATGGCAGCTGTCTTCTCACCAACCTTCCGGCCTCCAGCCTCAGATCCCTGCAACTCACCCTCTAAACTGCAAAGCTGATGGCGCCACTCTGCTTTCCACTGCCCTCAGGAAAAAAGTCTAACCCCTGAACCTGCCCCCTCCCTCCCCCCACTCTCCCCTTGCCATTGACTCCTCTTAAATTCTTTGGCACAGTCACACTAAACTTCTTTCTGCAGTAAGTATATGTTCTTTGTTGCCGCTGGGGCTGGAACGCCCCAGCATGTAGCCCCAGGTGGCCAGCCCAGGACCAGAAAACCAGGAGATGGCCTGGTCTGGAGGATGCCTCAGAAGAAAGGACAATGGTATGCCTGCCTCCCCCACGGACCTCCAGAGGCGGCCCTCCCCAGGGATGCCTCCTGCTGTACCAGATGGTGCAGAGATGCTGCAGTCGCTTTTGCTGCAGGGCTTTCTGATTCTTCAGCATGTTCTCCACCTCCTTCTTCACGGCTGGAGGAACCTGGATCCGCTCAGTGGCCATGAACTCACTGGGTGTCCACATGTTGGTACCATGAAGAGGAGAGGAAGGGCAAGGTGGATGGGAGAGAGGGGATGAGACCTATGGTGAGAACATTCGGAACCCCAGCATTCTTCTATCATTCCCAGCCCCTTCCTCTCCATCCTGGGCCTCTGGGACACTGAGGAAAGGAGGAAAGGTCGGGGAGAAGAATCGAGGTTACCGCCAGTGAGACTCTGCTGCTAAGAGCATGGTCCCAGCAGGCACAGATCTGCGTATGGGTCCTGACTCTTGCCTGCCAGCTCTGTGACCTTGGGCAAGTCACTCCCCTGACTCCGAATCTGTTTCCTCTTTCGTAATGAAGCTAATGGTGAGGACCCAACAAGATATTGCATGCAAGCGAAAGCCTTAGCACGGTGCCTGACTCATGGGAAATGCCCAATAAGGGTCCGCCGCTGCTATCGCTGTTGATGATTACTGACATTTGTAACAACCTCCCAGTCCCAGACCAGGCACCTTCCCTGCAGTATCTTATTGATCATCACTGGTCCCTCATATCATGGTGCCTGCTTTGCACAGGGAGAGAAAGGCCCCAAATTTTCAAGCATTTGACCAGGGTCACAGGGAAAGTACAGGTGGATCCAGGTCTCGGTATACTTTCCTTCGTCCCCAGGATCAGACTCTGGAGCTCCCCATTTGGAAATGCAGAGGTACAGAGGGGCCTCCCACCCCCAGGCTTGCAGCACAGACGGATGGACACTCTGGTATCCTCAGACATCTTGAACCAAGATGTCCCTTTCTTAGCAAAAGAAAGTCTTGCTTATTGGCCAAAAGGTGCAGGTCTCTTTGTGTCAGTATTAATGAAAGTGACACCTGGCAAAGGAAGCGTGGAGACAGGCCGTCTCTTCATCCTTCCTCCCATGGGTGAAATTTGCTACCGGAAGGTGGGAAGTATCAAAGCCTGAGGGACAGCTGTTCTCCTTGGTCCAGTAACACAGGGCTATGTGTAATAGTAAAGAGTGGAAATTGGGCAGACGGTCAGACCAAATATTTCCTAACAGTTTGTATTGTTCTCAGAAAATGCTTATGAAGAAAATAAGATACAAATCTACCTATGCAGTGTGGGTCTAAAAAATCCTGGGAGAAAATATACCAAATATCAGCTGTGCTTCTCACTGTGGTGAGGGATTAGTGGCGATTTTAAATTTCTTCTTTATGCTCTTACCTATTTTAACTTAAAAAAAGAGCACTATTACTTTTTTTGTATATTCCTCTTACCACCAGAAAAACAACAGCATTTTAAAGTGATGACAGAGAGGGAGAATGCCTGCTGTCCTTGTGCCTGCCATTGCTGAGCCCTCTTTTTCCTTGTGCCTGCTGTCCCCGTGACCGTAGGCAGTGTGAGCAGCCACTGACCTGAAACTCAGCACCAGGGCCTCCTTCTTGAGAGCCTTCCAGGAATCGACCAGGCCCTGCCAGCGGCAGCGGCTCTCGAGCTCCTGCTTCAGCGTGACCTCCCTCAGATTGACAAACAGCTGCGCGATGGCCCTCCGGTTGCCCAGCAGGGCGTGGTTTATGACCTGTGGTCGCAGGCAGACGACCTTTAGATGGCGCGGGGGCTCTCGAAGGTCAGAACAAGGCTCAGCTGGATAGGGGCAGTGAGAGGCTGGAGAGGGGCCAGGTGAGGGGCAGGCTGAGGGCCTGGGGCACAAGGGGCCATGGCCGAACGGAGTGGTGGCACTGTCTGAGGAGTCCTGAGGGGGTCGCTGGGCACTTAGAGAAGCTGTCTGGGACTCAACAGCCATGGACAGTGACAAAGGTCTATCCTGAAGGCTTAACCATGAACCTTGATGATATAATCTTCAACCCAGCTCCAAAGCCACCTGATTGTTTGCTAAAAAAGCTGATTTTAGTTCACTGGAGTTAAGCACTCCAGTGGACTCTGTGTTTAACTGTTTTTTGTTGTTTTTCAATAAATTTGTTCCAAAAGCAGAGTGTTCATGCCATCAAGGACCTGCCACATATGGTTGTGATGAGAACCAGGACCCAATTACCAAATGAGGCCAGAGCTAGAACATTCTTTGGCAGTCTTCCCAGTAGTTCTCTCCTGGGCACCGTTGGCATGGCAGTGGGGATAATTCTTCATTGTGTGGTACTGTCCTGTCATTGAGCATCCCTGCCACCTTCGATGGGAGCAGCCTTTCCATATCCCCAGGGACTGTAACAGCCCAAAATGCCTGCACGCACTTCCCAAACCCTTCTAGGCACTACCCTGGGGCAGAGCTGAGAACCTGCCAAGCTCAGTGAGGAGAACTCTCTGTAACATTTGTCATTGGAACCTGAGGTTTGATGCCTGCTGTACTTTCTAACATTGGCAAGTATCTCCTGAACCTCCAATTCTGCAGCCATAATATGACAATAATGCTACTTAAAACATAGGGAATTTGTGGAATTGAATAAGATAAATGCACATAGAGCAAGTAGCATATGCACGTTGTTATAATGCACAAAATAAGCATAGGAAAGTCAGACAATGAAACATAACGGGGCACCGCTAACTCTGACTCCCCCAGTAGATCAAATGGATAAAATTTAGGAACTCTTCCTTGGCTCAAAATGAGAGCTGCCATTGCTGAGCCCTCTTTTATCATCTTCCCAACAAGTACTGACAGTTAAGTATCATTATCCCCATTTTATGGACAGGAAGTTCCAGGTTCAGAGGCTGAGTTACTTCGGGAGCTTTCATGTCTGAGCAGTGAAGAGGAAGGTCTATGCTCACTCCCCGTCTGCGCTTTGTCCAGACTCCAAGGCACAGACCAGAGCTGGAGCCCATCTGTGATTCTGAACACTGTACTCCCTTCACCCTGTGTGCTGCCAGGAGGGCTGCTATCTGGCTGCCAGTTTTTTGCATGGGACCTAGAAACCCGTGCAAGCAAAATGCACCTCTGAGTAGCCAAAAGAGCTGTTCTTTCACGCCGCGGAAGAGTCAGACTTAACTCTGACTTTGGAGACATCATGAACTACCTTGAATTTCTTGTGTTTTTGTTGTTGTTGTTGTTGTTGTTTGTTTTATCCTGAAGAAAGCAGCTGGAGTATGGACAGGGAAGCAGTAGGGACAGAGCCAGGGGGCAGGCATGGTTCAGCAACAGGCACTGACAGCCAGCGAGAGAAGAGATAAGAATCACTAGAAAAACTAGAAAAACAGAGCAGGCTGGGGTCACTGATCAGGGCGCAAACCAACCTGAGACCCTGATGGCCACGAGATGATGCCTCCACAGTGCAGCCCCTATCGCTCTGCACAATAGTAGCTGAGACATGGCCCAGTAGGCGCTTATAAAATCAGTGTGCTCAAAACCATGATGCTGTGTCAGGTACACTGTGATTAAGACGGCAGGGAAGTACAAAATGTACTTTAGAAAGATTTCTATTGAAAATACTTTACCAAGACTCTGCTTCTGAACCTAAGTGGCCAATCTGAGTTACTTGGAAATGTCACCTATGATAAGCCCTTCATTCCTGAGACACCAGGCTCTGGGGCACCCGAAGGTTCTGGCTCCTTCTTCCATAGGCTGATCCCCAGCACATAAAAACCACTCACCAAGGCTTCTTTGTTTATCAGCCTGTACACGTCAGGCTGCATGAGGTAGGAAGTTTTCTCTATGATCACCACATATTTCTTTAACACGCTTTTTAGCTAGAAATGACAAAGTGCTATAGTTAGTGACTCTCTTTTCCTGGAGAACTAAAAGGAAACAGATGATGCATATAAATCCCAAGTGAGAATCATCAAGAGCCCATCTGTAGGCCAACTCACTTTATCTGTCCGGGAGAATTCGAGTGAGTGCAGTGTCTCATCCAGCTCCTTAATCCCTTGCTTCTGGAGCAGGAACTTCTCAGCCACCTTATCCCACAGCTCCAGCAGGGTCTATGCCGAGAACTTTGGGTCAGGCTGGGAGAACAGAGGGCAGGAGAAGGACCAGGGGGTGTCGACCAGCCCACAAGGGGACCCCTACTTGGATGGTATAGTCCTCGAGGTTGTCGTCGTTTTCCACCTCTTTGAAGAGATTGTCAATGTTTTCATCAAACTCAGCCAGCTTTTTTAAAAGAAGTACTCCTGGTTCCAAGATGAGAGGTTCCATTTCCTAAAACAGACCAGGAGGGTGATGGCTTTGGTATCAGGAGGACCACCCCTCTCATATAACGAGGAAGTGTCAGCCACGGTCCTGTCTCAAAAATAATAATCGTTATCTAGACGTAAGGAGTTAAGACTTACTAATTAGTTCACAACTAGAGTACAAGGGCAGCCACCATTTGGGGCACATGCCATGTGCCAGACGCTCTGCTCTGTGCTGAGCTTAGCCCTTATTCTTGGACTTACTTGGTCCTTGTCACAGCCTGTGAAGTAGGTACTGACATCTGACCAGGCCCATGGCTGGGGCTCAACAAATATTCATTAAAGAAGTAGCCAATGAAAGAATTCCAAGTTTACTTCAGATGAATAGACTGGGGCTCAGTTATGTCGTGTGACCAAAGCCCCAGAGCTCATGGGTAAAACAGAGCTCACGTCCAGTTGGGATGTGTTAGGAAAGTGAGGAGCTGGCTAGAGGGGCACCCCAATGATGCCTTTGAGAACAGAGCCAGCTCCAAGAACCCCGGGGAGCAACATAGTCAGAGAAGACACAGGAAGAAAGTGGTGACTGCAATCTGGGGCTCAGAGAGGACCCAGAAGGACCAAGACGGGTCTCATTTAGGGAACATTCTGGGACTAGTATGGCTAGGGATGAAGTCTCTGGAGAGGAACAGGGAGTGAAGAGGGGGCAGTACCTAAGGGACAGGTTGTCAATGGGTCAGGCCGTTTGGCCCCTTATGAATAGGACTGAGCAGGGAGATCAAAGTCTGAGTGTTGGTGTCAGACCTGGAGTCCCGTTCCCACTCGGCTGCTTCCATGCCAAGTCAGACAAGACTTTGTGGGCTCGCCTGTAAAACGGGAGTAATAACGGAACCTGACTTATAGGGCTATGTTATAACAAGTTCTCGTAACCAGCCACTCAAACATAGTTACTATGTATAGTTCTGTCAACACCACAGTGAGCCACTGAGAACCTCTGAGCTGGAGCGAAGGCAGTGACAAATCGCCTTCGGAACGGCCCAGGGACAGAAGGGGATCAAGGGCAAGGATTCTCACCATCCCAATCTGAGCGATTTCTTCCTTAAAGCTCCCCAGAGCGTTCTCGTAGCACCTTCTCTTGTAGTCTCCTTGAAGGGCGATGTTGCTGACCCTCTCAGGAACTGGGGGAGAACAACAGAGCTGATGAGTCTGCCCTCAGAGCTCCAAGGTGACGGAAGGGGACCCAGGAAAAGGCAGCCAGGCAGAAAGTGCCCTGGTTCAGGAAATGGATCCCCAAACCAGGCCAGCAGTGTCATAGGCATAAGGCAAAAAAAGATGTAGATGATCCATAAGTGCTATAGAGAATCGAGTCTCACATACACAGTTAAATGCTGGCAAAAAGTTCCAAAATGGTTATGTATGGAATGGGTCCATATATATATATATATATATTTTTTTTTAAGTTTTATAGAAGGAAGTACATACATAGATAAAGTAAGCGACATTTACATAGCACGTAACGTGTACCAGGCTTTGTTCTAACTCAGTTACTTATCAGCCGCATTTTACAAGTTAGGACACTGAGGCATGGGACTCAAAGAACAAAGGCAGGAAGTGGCTGAGCAGGGATTTGGATGTGGGCCCTCTGCTCTAGGGTCTGCGATCTCGCTCTGCTCTCCCACCCCCGAACCTATGTGGGATACCCCATGATTTCATGGGGGTGGGCACTCTTGGGAGGAGAAGGGGTGCTACTGTGGAGGGGTAGTTTTTACTTTCTGCTTATCTCCTTCCTTTGTTTTTCTATAGGGAGCCTGTATTACATTTTTAGTCATAAAGAAAAAGAGCCTCTATACTGGGATAAAGCCAAAGTAAGAAAACGTGATATGAGGGAAGAAAATGTAGATTGAGAAAGCCTCTTGTGAAATCGCAGTAAAGCGAGCAACACCTTTTGCCAACTGCTTTTCATCAGTAAATACTGACAGTGCAGGCAACCCCTTCTTCCTCCAGCTCCCTGCTCTGGGAGAAGGCTGAGGGGAGCAGGCCCAGGGCAGACGGCTGAGTGAGGCACACAGTGTGAGCTTCATGTGCTTCTACATTAGAGCTCCTGGGAGATCCCCTGGCTCTCCCTCGGGCCCAGGCCAGGCCCACCGGCATGGCTGATCAGAGGCTCACCGACTGTGTCCATGAGGCCCCGGACTTCTCGGGCAGCAATGGTGCTCTCACTCTCTTGAGCCTTTTCCTTCTTAATTGTTTGCTTTTCCCTAAGACCGAAGCAGAAGAGAATACTGAACCTCTGGACCCCTTACTCCCAGGGAAGTAGCACATGGGGGAGTCTCTAGAGGGACCCTAGGCATTGCCAATGGCCTGGGCCCACTGATTCCAGCATGTCCCAAGGCTGTGCCATTCTCCAGCAAATACTGCCTGGGCATCTGCTGCCAGCAGACACCACAGATCCTAGACAAGAGGTGGGGCCCTGCCCTTGGGGAGCTTGCTTCTGCTCTGGCTGCAAACCAAGTGTAGGTGATGAGCAGGAACCATTTTCCACAGGCGGAAACTGAAGACCAGCCGGGGTATGACCAGGCTGGGAAAGCCAGATTGGTGCTAAGAATTCAGCATGCTCCTCATCTGCTCTTTCAGCAGCCCATCCAGGATGGGAGAAGGGGCTTAGAGAAGTCACTGTATGAAGCAGAACTGATATTCTTAGACCCGTGCACGTGACACCAAGGTCCATGGTACATGAAGTTTGAGTATAGGAGGAGAGAGATGGGATCCCAGGACAAACGATCTCAGCAGGGAGGACCAGGGTGGGTGAGCATGGAATACAAATCTCTAAGGGCACTGTCCACAGGGCAGGCACCACAGAAATGCAGCAGTTCTCAGCGACTCCTGCTCTTCCTTGGGGCCCCCACATGTGCAGCCCTTACTGGCATTTTCTTATATAGTCCTCACCAGGGACCTACCAGCAAGGAAGACTGCAAGGCCTGGGCTGCAGCTGATGGGGCCCAGAGCCAGTCCTCCAGAGGTGGGCCTTTTAGTCTCATCAACCAAATGCCTCTGGACTAAGGCAGCCCCACAGAAGTCCGGGCCCCCTGACTATAGCAGCTGCCGATGGCTCTGGCTTCTTGGCCACTCGCCCAGGGGACTTGGGAGCTTGGTTTACACTGGTGGTGATCTATGCCTCTCTTGGCTCCTTTTCCACTCCCCCAGAGGCCCCACCCTGCATGAATGAACACATAAATTGACTGGATTTGGCTGGCTGAATTTCCAAGAGGGGAACCCAGAGAGAGGCTGATGCTGAGTTAGTGACCCCAGTCATTTTGAGGGTGGCAGGGACTGATAGTTTACAAACACATCTCTGTTCCTGCCACGGGCCACGGGGAGCTGTGCTCTGGATCTGCATCTAGGGCAGAGCTGGCCTTGTATACCGGTCCCAGGAGGCCAGCACGGCACAACACCAGAGCCCTTCGGGAGAAGTGCCTCTCCAAAAACACTGTCCTGCAGGGGGTGCCAAGAGCTCCAGACTGATGCTGGCTCTGGTAATGAGGATGATGGGTGAGGCTAAACCCTGGGGAAGAGGGGACCCTCAGGAGGCATAGAAAGATGTTGGTAGACCCTGGACCAGGATAAGACAGGTCAGCTGAGAGAGGGCTGGGACCTTTATGGAGCCAGAGTCATGGCCAGGCTGGGAGACCAACTTCTTGGGAGGAGGACAGAGCATAGATAGGCCTCAACTGTCTGTGCCTCTGAATCCCTGCATCAGGCACTAGGGACATGGGCTGGAGAACGCTGACCTCCAGTATGGGCTTGGGCAGCTAGTGGGTTGCCCATCTATAGGTAATTAAGGGTACAGAACATCAGAAGCCTCAGGGGACCTTTCTCTGGGAAAAGTTAAAAGTCAGGTCAGGGTGGAGACCTTTACCTAGCATTGGGTTAACCCCTGCTCTAAAGGGGGTGAAACAGAAAACAAAAGCAGGTAGAGGAGGGCTGACTTCCTGCTCCAGAGTCCCAGACCCGAGAGGGTTAATGGCTGGGCAGAGCTTGAAGAGCGGAAGAGAAGCCCAGCTTCTGCTACGTTCTCCCAAGCGCCTGTGAGGAAGATGCACCCGCTGCTTTCCTTCCCTTTCTTTTTTCCCTACCGAGGACTCTGAGCTCACGGAGCTGAAATGGCATGCTCAAGAATCTCAAGTTCGACTTCTGAACTTGGAAGTTCAGAAGGAACTCCTGATCTCCTGCTCCAACCCCATCTACTCTCGTCTCAGGAAATGGCACCTCTGCTGTGCATTCAAGCATGCAGGCCAAAGACCTAGGATGCTCAGGGCATCTCTCCTTCCATTCAATCCATCACCTGGTCCATGGGTTCTGCCTCCAAAATACACCTGCGGTGCCCTACTCTCCCTTTCACGGTCCCACCAAGCTTACATGGACTGCTGTGGCCTCTTCCCTGCCGCTCTTTGCAGCTCCCCAGATTCTGCACACGGCACCCTGGAGGCCTTAAAACTGCAAATCAGCTGATCACTTTAGTAATGTCCAAAATACTGCCTATGGCCTACAAGCCTCTCCTAGCCTCATCTCTAGCCCCTCTCCCCAGGCCCACTGACTTCTTCAGCCTCCTGGAGTGGGCCGAGCCCACCTGCCTCAGAACCTTGCCCCATGCTTTCCTTCTCTCACTCTGATCTCAGTTGAGGCCCTTCCTTAGAGAGCTTTCCTGACTCCTGTCCCACCACCCATCTTCTGTGTCAGAGGAACCAGCTTACTTATTTACCGTAGAGGCCTCAAATTCCAGGAGGGTGGGATCTTCATACCTAGTGCCTGGCCCTAGACGCTCCATCAATAATTACTGAGGGGGGAGGGGAAGGAAGGGAAGGAGAAGCAAACAATCCTGCAAAGTAGGTGTTTTTACCTCCCTCTTTCAGTGGAGGTACCTAGGACTTGATTCCTACCTGGCATTCATCTTGTGTGAGCTCTTTTCGAGTTTTCGAAGGTTCTGATGCACCCCCAGTATGTGGGGGTGTGGCCTGAACGGCAGGACCTACCTGTAGAGAACAGGGTTTTCCGTGATCCAGTCATTGGGTAGGCTGTGCACCCACTTCCGCTGCCGAGGAGACATCATCTCCCCTTCAGGAATATCCACCTTCTTTATCAAGGGCTTGCTGCCATTCTTTGGGGTCATGGAACGCTCTGCAGCAGGCTTCCTAGAGGCTGCCAGGGATTGGACCAGTTGCACCTGAATCCACGGAAGATCTAGGTTGGTGGGGGGTGGAGGAGTCAGAGTGCAGACTCCTCAGCACCCCTAGTCTATGTCATAGAAGGTCAAGTTGGAACCGGCCAGCAGGAAGGCATTTTGCAGGGGAGCTTTCAACCCCAGACAGGGTACAGCATACACAGGGGGTTCTCCATTCCCCATTACAGCCATTCAGCCACTTCTAGGAAGGCATCTCGTAAATTTTAATGAGGACCAAGATGCTCATCCCAGCAGTTTTTATAATCACAAGGAATTAGAAAAATGGAATTGTCCAGTAATAGGGAACTGGCTGAGTAAACATGGTATCCCCCTTCAATAGAATGTTAAGCATTTATTAAAAATAAGTCTTAGGATTTTTTATGACATGGAGAAATGCTTATGGTATACCATAAAACATATTAATTAAAAGCATAAATTAAGAAGTATAATCAAAATTATACAACATGATCTCAAAATTTTAAATGCATAGAAAAATGACTGGGAGAAAAATATGCCAAACGGTTAAGAATGGTGTGTTGTTTCCTGGGGGCAGGATCATATGAATAATTTATTTTTTTGGTTTCTTTGTCAAGCCTTCTACAAAGAGCACTATTTA
>NW_011888904.1:2000295-2003143 GCF_000151845.1 Pteropus vampyrus | reverse complement strand
GCCGAGCCCACCTGCCTCAGAACCTTGCCCCATGCTTTCCTTCTCTCACTCTGATCTCAGTTGAGGCCCTTCCTTAGAGAGCTTTCCTGACTCCTGTCCCACCACCCATCTTCTGTGTCAGAGGAACCAGCTTACTTATTTACCATAGAGGCCTCAAATTCCAGGAGGGTGGGATCTTCATACCTAGTGCCTGGCCCTAGACGCTCCATCAATAATTACTGAGGGGGGAGGGGAAGGAAGGGAAGGAGAAGCAAACAATCCTGCAAAGTAGGTGTCTTTACCTCCCTCTTTCAGTGGAGGTACCTAGGACTTGATTCCTACCTGGCATTCATCTTGTGTGAGCTCTTTTCGAGTTTTCGAAGGTTCTGATGCACCCCCAGTATATGGGGGTGTGGCCTGAACGGCAGGACCTACCTGTAGAGAACAGGGTTTTCCGTGATCCAGTCATTGGGTAGGCTGTGCACCCACTTCCGCTGCCGAGGAGACATCATCTCCCCTTCAGGAATATCCACCTTCTTTATCAAGGGCTTGCTGCCATTCTTTGGGGTCATGGAACGCTCTGCAGCAGGCTTCCTAGAGGCTGCCAGGGATTGGACCAGTTGCACCTGAATCCACGGAAGATCTAGGTTGGTGGGGGGTGGAGGAGTCAGAGTGCAGACTCCTCAGCACCCCTAGTCTATGTCATAGAAGGTCAAGTTGGAACCGGCCAGCAGGAAGGCATTTTGCAGGGGAGCTTTCAACCCCAGACAGGGTACAGCATACACAGGGGGTTCTCCATTCCCCATTACAGCCATTCAGCCACTTCTAGGAAGGCATCTCGTAAATTTTAATGAGGACCAAGATGCTCATCCCAGCAGTTTTTATAATCACAAGGAATTAGAAAAATGGAATTGTCCAGTAATAGGGAACTGGCTGAGTAAACATGGTATCCCCCTTCAATAGAATGTTAAGCATTTATTAAAAATAAGTCTTAGGATTTTTTATGACATGGAGAAATGCTTATGGTATACCATAAAACATATTAATTAAAAGCATAAATTAAGAAGTATAATCAAAATTATACAACATGATCTCAAAATTTTAAATGCATAGAAAAATGACTGGGAGAAAAATATGCCAAACGGTTAAGAATGGTGTGTTGTTTCCTGGGGGCAGGATCATATGAATAATTTATTTTTTTGGTTTCTTTGTCAAGCCTTCTACAAAGAGCACTATTTAAGGCTTGAAGCAAGAATGCAAATTATTTTTAAATAAGCAGTACAAAACTTCAAAGGAAGGATTTGAGTCTGTGCATTTCTTTTAAGTTATATTTTGTCTGTACAACCATATAGGCAATTCCAACAACGTATCTGGTTGTCAGGAGGGTGTCACTTTAATACATTATGGGAAATCCTAGATCAACAACTAGGCAGCCACTAGTACACATCACGAAGTACACAAATGTCCACTAATGTGATATTCTGTTAACAGAGAAAAAGCAGTTTTCAAAACACGAGTTTAAAATCAAACCTGGTTTTTAAACAGAAAAATTAGAAATACTTTTACGCATAGGAAAAAGACCAGGACATGCAGTGATTAATTCCGGCTATTTCTGAGTCATTTAAATTTAATTACATGACTTTCAAGTGAGTCATTTCAATTTAATTAAAACTTTAAATTTTCTAATTTTCAAGAATAGACATTCTAATTTTATATTCCCACGTTTTAAGAACTAATAAGAATTTTCAAATCAAAGCAACTTTCAAAGCCCTTATTTCATTAGATTCCCAGGCAAAGAAGCCTTCAGAGGGAGGAAGGTTTGAGGGAAGCAAAATTTAGAGAGCACAGGAAAGTTTGGGAAGCAGAAAAAAGGGGGACAGCAGGACAGACATATACCTCAGCCTCAAAGATCTGCTGGTAGACTTTCCCGCTGGGGACCTGGGTCACCTTCCCCACTGAGGACATCGTGGCCGCTGGCTGGACGCCCCTGTCAGGAAGCAGTTATCCAGGAATTGGGTCTGCGGGTTCTGGAGGTTGAGAGATCAATGCCCTCCCACTCCTCCTAAGGATAAGCCCTTCCCAGAGGACAGAACCCTGCAGGTAGCCTGGGGCCGTGGCCTCTCTGCTCTGTGAGAAAGCATCTAGCCTGTCTTCAGCCTCAGAGTTTTTATTTTAAACAAAAAGACTGGAGGGGAGGAAGAAGCAAAAAGGAAACAAACCTTAGGCAAGAACTGAACTCACGGAGAAGGCTGGCTGGCCCAGTCGCCCAGTCGCGCAAATCTGAGAGGGACTTTGAGGCAAATTATAATATATGATTATTGTTTGTTCTTCACTCTCCCAAGCTCTTCTGGGAAAAGTCAACATGCCCAAGGTGTCAGCTGAGATTTCAACCCAATCTTAAACCCCTAACCTGGCATCGAACGCGGTTCCAGGACTCTCTCCCCATCCCTTCCCGGAGTGGACACAACGAGGGGTAAGTGGAGGGACAGAGCAGCCTGACTCTGGCCAAGCTAATTAGCGACCTATTGTATGCTGAGACCAGCACGCTCCTCTCAAACCCCACTGCCAACCCCTGCTCTCAGCCCCCCAAGGAGCAAAAACAGCCCCTGGACCTCCCCTCTGAGTCCGGCCGAGTGGAGGGCAGCCCTGAGCCCAGGGACCCGGCCTCATCAAAACCTGCAGAAAGCACTGCTCAAGTCAGCCAGGGACTGTCCAGCTTCAACTGCAAGTGGACACACTTCGTCTCCAAGGCAACGAGGGAAGGCAGCCCCGTTGGCCCCGCCCTCACTTCCTTTCCTACTGGGTATCAGGGTTGCCCTTAGCAACTGGAGCGCGCACGCTCCTCCCCCCAACCTCCTACGTGGAGTTG
>NW_011888904.1:1993364-2000245 GCF_000151845.1 Pteropus vampyrus | reverse complement strand
AGGACAGAACCCTGCAGGTAGCCTGGGGCCGTGGCCTCTCTGCTCTGTGAGAAAGCATCTAGCCTGTCTTCAGCCTCAGAGTTTTTATTTTAAACAAAAAGACTGGAGGGGAGGAAGAAGCAAAAAGGAAACAAACCTTAGGCAAGAACTGAACTCACGGAGAAGGCTGGCTGGCCCAGTCGCCCAGTCGCGCAAATCTGAGAGGGACTTTGAGGCAAATTATAATATATGATTATTGTTTGTTCTTCACTCTCCCAAGCTCTTCTGGGAAAAGTCAACATGCCCAAGGTGTCAGCTGAGATTTCAACCCAATCTTAAACCCCTAACCTGGCATCGAACGCGGTTCCAGGACTCTCTCCCCATCCCTTCCCGGAGTGGACACAACGAGGGGTAAGTGGAGGGACAGAGCAGCCTGACTCTGGCCAAGCTAATTAGCGACCTATTGTATGCTGAGACCAGCACGCTCCTCTCAAACCCCACTGCCAACCCCTGCTCTCAGCCCCCCAAGGAGCAAAAACAGCCCCTGGACCTCCCCTCTGAGTCCGGCCGAGTGGAGGGCAGCCCTGAGCCCAGGGACCCGGCCTCATCAAAACCTGCAGAAAGCACTGCTCAAGTCAGCCAGGGACTGTCCAGCTTCAACTGCAAGTGGACACACTTCGTCTCCAAGGCAACGAGGGAAGGCAGCCCCGTTGGCCCCGCCCTCACTTCCTTTCCTACTGGGTATCAGGGTTGCCCTTAGCAACTGGAGCGCGCACGCTCCTCCCCACAACCTCCTACGTGGAGTTGTAAAACTATTAGTCAACCCCTTCCCTCTAGGCCAGTTCCTCCGTGCAGAGGTTATCTCGGGGCTGTCAGGAGGGTTCAGAGCAGCACACTAAATGTTCTGAAAACTAGTAGGAGACAGGAAACGGAGCTCTGAGCCATTAATTATGGCCTAGAAAATCCATCCTATCTTTGCCTTGACTAAAACCAACCTGTGCTGGGAAGCAGCAGAATAATGCTTAACTATAAGAATCAGCATCTCTAAGAGAGACTGTGTCTTTCTCAGTTTCTCAATTTTGAAGAAATTGAAGGGGTCAGAATTCAGACCCCAAGGTTTGATGGAGTTATGATAAAAAGGCTAATTTATATGGCCCTTTGAATTCATCTACCATTGCCACCTAATCCTCCTAAAATTCAGCTCTGACCTTCCCACTGTCCTGCTCAGAAGGCCCTCACCAACTCTGCAGCCCTTACTGAATCCAGCACAGTCCCTAGATGACCACAGAGGCCCCCACATCTGGTTGCCACCCTGACTCTCCCTGCTTCAGCAAAGTTCTCAGTCTTCCTGCATATGCCCCTGCCACCCTGCCCTTCCTCATCCTACCCCTGTCTGCCTCATCTGCCTGTCTGCACACATCCTAAACCCGTCCATACTTCCATTCCACTACCAGTTACAAGTACCTCATCCACTCAGCCTGTACCACCCATATCACCTTCCTCAGCCTGTCACCTCTCCTCTCTCTGAGCATGCTTATATGTTGGTTGCTGTCAAATACAGGAGTTCAGAGAAGCCATCGAAGGTGTTTGCTGCAGGACAGATATGTCTCTCTAACTTTTATTCAGCTTGGATTGCCTTTAGCAGAAGGCTGTTCTCAGAAAGCCAGGCCCCAGCTGCTGATCCTGTCTTCACTGCCTTTCCAAGGAAAGGGGCACCCTGCTTGCACCAGTGATGGGCACTGCAGGGGAATCCCACAGGCCAGGCGGACAAAAGGGCTGCCTTGGGTCAGAATGGCCGGATGAGGGACAAATAGGTGTGCATTCTGCAACTCCCCTCTCTGCCCCTATAGCAGTCACTGTTAATCACAGGATTTTCGCCTGGGTGTCTAGTTGGCAATGACATGTGCCCTAGATAGCTTTTAAGTCTGGGAAACTGATGGATTGATTCTTAGTGGATCCTTCCTGAATAAAAGTCATAAGCTTCATGAAAAGAGGAAGCAAAGTGTTACCACCTTGTGCCCTGGTTACCCCTTACACTGTCAGTGAGGAGGACACCTCTGGAGTCTCCTTCCTGAGTGGATAAAGACTGCTGTGCAAAGGGGTGTCCGAGTAAAGCCATTGGCACGGCCCCAGGCCCAGCCGGCGGGGCAGAGACCCCAGTGGGGGTAGGGTAGGAAGGCATTGCTCAACCAGGCTCCGGAGACACCCATCCCTTTCTATCCATGGCTCGGCCCAGCTGGGGACCTAGACACACATCGAGAGCCTAGAGGACAGGACTCTGGTCAGTGGTGGGGATGAGGCAGGGTGAAGGCAGCTGGGATGGGGCCTCTGGCTAGAGAGAAAGCAACTTTTTCTCTGTGGGGCTCTGAAAAAGTCACTGCCCTTCTTTGGGCCTCTGCCTCATCTGAAAAACAGAGGGTGATAATCCTGTGGTGCAGGCCTCACAGCGTGGTGGCATGGTTCAAGAGAAGAAAGGAATGTGCTAGAGCTTTCTGCCCCAATCTGCCTACAGGTTTGAGGGGAGAACAATGATGACAGTAATAAGACATGAAGTCCTGGGAGACCTTGTGAGGTAGGTGGAATTTTCACACTTTCCAGATAAGGAAACAGGCTCAGGGAAGCCAGGCCCCAGGCCCCAGGCCACACACTAGAGCTGGAATTGTTCTAGAATTAAGAGCACACGGGAGGGCGGAGTAGCATTGGCAGCGACTGGGGTCAGATGTCCAGGGTCAGAGGAGATTAAAAGTTCTGGGGGGAATGGGGTGAGGGGAGTATGGCCTCAGTGACCCTGTCCTGGATCCTGGCAGCAGCAGCCTTGCAAGTGTACGATCCTGGAGATGATCCCCTAGAGAGCCCAGAAGAGGCAGCAGCAGCATCAGATGAGTGTGCCTGTGGGGTCAGAGGTGGGGGGCTCCTCCCTCCCAGCTGGAGGCCTCCAGACTAAGGGAGAAGGGGCTTCCTCCCGCAGGCCTGCCTCCTGCTGCCACAGCGCCTGATATCCTCCCTTATAAGTGACCGGGAAGAGGGCCTGAAGAGCTGGGTGCAGGATTGATTTGGGGCCAGGGAGGGGCCTTGGGATCACATATCCTGTGATTTGCCAAAAGCAGACCCAGGGAGGTGATCAGGAGGAGTCTGGTTTTCTTGGAGCAGGAGGGAAACGCAGAATTGAGGGAGGCTGCTAAGGGTTCTAGGGAGCTCCCCATGGGCCAGGAGGTTGAGGGTGAATTTTCAGAGGAGGGTAGCGGGGACACCTGAGAGTAGAGGCTCACCACTGCTCCCACTCTGATTGCTGTGTCCTTCCTTGGCACATTCTTCCCTGACTTGGCGACGCGGACACTGTGATGGAGGGTTATCCGGAGGTGAGTGAGACTGAGGGTGGGGCAGCAGGAACCTGGATCCTGAGACTTGGTAGGAGAGGCCCCCACACTAAGCCCTGGGTTCTCGGCACTTGGCAAACCTCCTTTCATGACAGCCTCATAGCCACCCCTGTGAGCTGGGAGGCCATGCCTGTCTTAGGGATGAGTGAACGGAGGCTTCGCATAAGACACCCGTGGTTCCCCTGACCGGTGAAGCAGTAGAGCTGTCTGAATGCAAAGCTGTGGGAGGTTTCGTTGGAGTTGGACTCAACTTCTCCCTCAGACAGTGCCCACGGAGGAGAGAGAGGTTAGGTTCCTCCAAGTCAGGTAGCACATGAGTGGCTGACTGGTTCCTTCCTGCCTGAGGCCTCCCCGATTGTCATCAGGGAGGGTTGGCCTAGCTGGTCCCTGAGCCTCAGCTCCCACATTCTCCCAACTCTGGATCCTGTCTGGCCTAGGTCCCAGTCCTGTTTTCTGTGTGTGCCCTGCCCCCTAGAGGATCCTGAGATAGTGCAACATGAGAAGGGGTGAAGATGGGGGACTAGTTGTGGGCTAGAGGGCTCCTTCTGATGGACCTGGCTCTCTGCTTCCCAGGGGAATCAGGTCAACCTCCAGGAAAGGAACAAGGTGAGCAGCTATGGCACTCACTGCAGGGGATGGTAGGGAAGTGGAATTCAGAGACCCCCTAGGAAAGACACTCCTTGCTCCATCTCTGCTTCTTACATTTATTGGAAGAGTTTCATAACATAAACTCTGGAGCCAAGGGAGAAGTCTGTAACTGCCCTCATCCGACTCCTGCCCAGCCTTACCTCTCATTCTCACTAAGCTGTTCTGTATCCTGAAACCAGGCCCCAAATTGCTCCTCAGGCTTGAGACTGTAATAATTTGCAGCCACCTAGAGCAGCATGATCTCTCATCATTTTTTTGTTCCTGGGCCAAAGGGATGGATAGGCTGCCAACAGGGCCTGGATAGATGCTGCAGGGGCCTCATCGGGGGTGAGGAGGGAGTGAGGGGGCTGGTCCTGGGTCTTTGCACATATGGAAGCCCTCCATCCCTGAGAGTAGGACCATCTAGGTCCTAACTGTCCTTAGATATGGGTAAAGAGCCCCTCCCCCAGGAAGTTGTACTTGATGCCAGCCTCCGCCCGTAATTTAATGGGTCTCCTACTTCTCTGCATGTGGAAAGGACAAGGCCAAAGGAAGATAATCTGCACGTGGGCTAAGGGCAGGCAGGATTTTCCATCTATAGTCCCTCTAGGGGCCCCATGATTATTCTTTACCTAGATTTGAAGCCCTCTGGGATCCTTGTCCATGACCTCTGAATTCCTGCTTGTTTCACATCCAGGGGAAAGACTGGTGATGTATCTTTTAAGGCTACAGCTGGGCCTCATTCCATAAACATTCATGCTACCTATGAACAAAGATTTCCAGCATCCCTGCCCACACAATTCTTTTTAAGACAAATTCCCTAGAGGACCCCAGACTCTCTGTCAGGGACATCATTGCCACTTCTCCCTGGCTGGGACCTGGTAGATGTGAATGAGTTCTGCTTTGCCAGGAAAAGGGTCCATATACTTGGTCACAGAAAGACCCCCACACTCTCCTTTGCTAACCAAGGTGACTTCTGGGGCCAAGTTTATTAATAGGTCTATAAGCAAAGGGCTGGTGGGTGTGAGTTCTGAGAATCAGCAGTAATTTGCAAGAAAACTACCTCAGGGGAGACCATTACGGGCCCCTTTCTTCACGGAGCTGAGCATAGTGAGAGGTGGGCAGACATTAATCAGATCACCACAAAGTATAACATTACAAATAGCCATGATTGATATTTATTGAGAATTCGGGATATCTCAGGCACGAGCTTAGGAGTGTTCATATGTATTAACTCATTCTATTCTCAAAATAATTGTGGGTGTTGCAGGTATTACCTCTTTTTATATGTAAGGAAAGGAAGCACAGAAAGGCAAAGTAATTCAGCCAATGTCACACAGCTAGGAAGTGGTGGTGTGGGGCTCCCAACACTCTGAGTCCCAGTTTTCTCAGTTTTTCTAAAAGTGGAATGACAAAACTTAGCTGTGGAGATCAAGTTAAAGGAAATGTCTGGCAAACACACCTAGCAACAGGACTGGGTTTACAGTCCTGTAATAATGATTACTGAAATTCGGTGGCTCTGTAAGGTGGATGGGGACTTCCCTTACCCTGTTGGTGGGTCCTCCTGGCGTTTGCACAGGCTTCATGAGTGACTCTGAATGGTCAGACTTTGTATAAGTCCCAGACCACCAGAGACCTCATGTATGCGTGTGAAGAATTTGGAAGAAGTAGTGGGCCCTCTGCACAAAGAGAAATGGCCAGGCTCCCAGCCTGGCATCTGGGCCTCCTTGGATGGTCTAACCAGGCCCCAGCACCCTGCACTGCAGACACCTGAGGGCTCACCCTCCTTAAACATGCTTGTGTCTTTCCTTCCCCCGTACCTTTGCTCTTATTGTCCCCCACCTAGAATACCTGCATAGCCTGTCTATGCCTCTTCAGTTTTCCCAGGGGATTCCCCCCTTGCCAGAGAGAATTTGTACATCATCTTTGTGTACAGGTCACTTCTGATCTGTTCCTCATCCCAGTTGGCTGTGGCAGAGAGAGCTCAGTGTGTGCCTGCTCACCCTACCAGATTAGAGTCTGGATCATGGATTTCCTTCTCTCTACCACAAGGCCTGGAAAGGAGGAAGCAATGAGGACCATACTTTCCTCCAGAGGAAAACTGCATCCGATGGTTAAAGAAAAATTGCATCAGAAGAACAAGGACACAAGGCCTTTCTGATATAGAAATCTAACCACCTCTTCAGTGATACAGAGTTCTGCCCTGTGGTCAAAACTATGTGCTTCTCAACATGGAATTCCCCAAGGCTGCCCGCTAACTATGGAGAGCAGACATCATGGTTGGGCAAAGTTTGTTCAATAGACATTCTTTTTAGTTCTTGATCTTTTTGCCTAGGGAGCAAATTAGACCTGAGACTTTATTGTTCAAGTCAGATGCCATCCCGTGAGCGGCTGGTGCTGTGTGCCATCTACGTGGACAGTGGCTGTGCATTCCATGTACTGCAAGGGCAGCTGCTGGATAGCCTGGGTCTTCTCTCGGGGGGGCAGTCATCCTGGAATGGCCTTGGAGCAGTGTTGGAGGTCAGTGTCAGCTCTCTGAGCAAGTCAGCAGAGTCTGGGTAAACTCCCGGGAGCCATGACTTGGTTTTGATTTTCTGAGCATGACCAGTCTGGGGTTGTTGATCAGAGTCTGCAGCAGGAGCCACCTTGTCCTAGACCTAGCTGAGATGCGGTGACCTAGGATAGAATCAGAGCAGCTAGACTAGGGGAAGAGGGCAATTCTCTCTGTCCTTCTCAGAGGCTGTAAGAAAAACTGCCCAGGAAGTGTGAAGTGTGGGATAAAAGTGAGAGAAGAAGCTACACCAGAACTCCTGGGGACATGAAAGTGACTGGAGGGATGTGTGTTTGTCCCACAGAGCTGGGTGTTATCTGTAGTGTTAGGAATAATGGTGAACACAG
>NW_011888904.1:1989369-1993314 GCF_000151845.1 Pteropus vampyrus | reverse complement strand
GTGAGCGGCTGGTGCTGTGTGCCATCTACGTGGACAGTGGCTGTGCATTCCATGTACTGCAAGGGCAGCTGCTGGATAGCCTGGGTCTTCTCTCGGGGGGGCAGTCATCCTGGAATGGCCTTGGAGCAGTGTTGGAGGTCAGTGTCAGCTCTCTGAGCAAGTCAGCAGAGTCTGGGTAAACTCCCGGGAGCCATGACTTGGTTTTGATTTTCTGAGCATGACCAGTCTGGGGTTGTTGATCAGAGTCTGCAGCAGGAGCCACCTTGTCCTAGACCTAGCTGAGATGCGGTGACCTAGGATAGAATCAGAGCAGCTAGACTAGGGGAAGAGGGCAATTCTCTCTGTCCTTCTCAGAGGCTGTAAGAAAAACTGCCCAGGAAGTGTGAAGTGTGGGATAAAAGTGAGAGAAGAAGCTACACCAGAACTCCTGGGGACATGAAAGTGACTGGAGGGATGTGTGTTTGTCCCACAGAGCTGGGTGTTATCTGTAGTGTTAGGAATAATGGTGAACACAGCCCAGATTGGTGCTGACAAGACATGGCTAACTGGGGGCTTCCCAGCAGAAAGCAGAGCAGAATAATAATGGTGGGAGGGGTGGGAGTAGACAGTATAAAGCCTTGAGGGGACAGGAGTTGGCGGCCAGGAGAGCTGCAGTACGTACAACTGAGCACCATCTTGGAGGGCACCTGGCCTGAAGCCTGGGATATGCATGGAGTCTCAAAAACTGGGAAATGGAAGACTCAGCAGAATTAGAGCTCATTTCTGGGAACAAGGGAGGAGTCCAGTTAGAAGGACAAGGACACAAGGCCTCAGGGGTCCCCTTACCAGGCTGACTGGGAGCTAAGGCTCTTTATCTCCTGGGTAGAAGATTCCCCAGGGCATGGAGTGCGGAGGAAGTGGGGCAGGGAAGAGGGAACCTGGACATCTCAGGGATCCCAGAAAACCTGTAGGATATCTGTTTCCTGGTATCCAACCCCAGGATAGGTTCAGAAAGGAGACTCACCTGGCGACTGATTTAGGTACCCATATTTGATGGCCTGCTGCAGACTTCTCTCCCTGTGGCCTGTGATCAGGATGTGACAAAAGCTGACGAGCACCGGGTTGGTATGATAATGGTCCACAAAGAGCATGCCAATCCAAGCCCTGAACCCTGAAATCCAGAAGGCAAGCCAGGCTATGCAGCACATCCCAGGGTGGCCCAGCTTATGCTTTTTATGACTTAAGTGTAGCATCGCTTTGTTCCTAAACTGTTCCCATGTCTTCGCTGAGAATCTAGAAAATTAAGTATAAAGAGCTGAAAGACTTCTTAAAGATCACATTCTAATCTGTCCATTTTATGGAGAACTAGAAGCTCAAAGGAGCTAGGAGCCACTGTGGCTAATATGGAGAAGCCATCAGTCTTATAATGAATGAATGTGTGAATGAATGGACACAGGCCAGAAATAGAACAAAAACGATTTTTGCTTTACAGAAATGGCTTTGATTTTGGAGTATTTCAACTGAACAGACTGTTAACGAAGTTTCCAACTAATAACCAATAATTCTTAGATGTGATCTTTCTCAAAATTTTCAGGGCCATGCGTTCATAAATTATCTTCTCACTGTGCAGATCGAATTCCATGATCTCTTACTGCCCACCGTTATACCTCCAAGGTCTGTCAAATACACAGGTATTTAATAGCCTGAATTCCTTCTGGCGATTGGGCTAAATGTTTTCTTTGTTCCTATTCAGTGTTCTAGCCTCCTTGGGAAGATCAGCTCTAAGGACCAGTGAAGAGTGAACTCTAGGCCTCTGCTACTCGACCTCCAGGCAGCTTCTACAAAGGTGGCAAGTCCAGCCCTCTGCAGAGGTGTAGGCCACTTACCCATGTCTGCTCTCTCGTAGCCACTCTGCATGATGGTCCTGTCGATGCGGGCGATCAGCCACGTGCCCAGGATGCAGCTGGTGAGCAGCCTGGAGAGGCAGGCGCTCAGGCCCAGCAGCACGTTGTAGAAGAACAGAAAGTAGCTGAAGTTGTGGAACACTTTCCTGCAAGTGAAAGCAGGTGGAGGGGTGGCACCCTTTCAGTATGAGAAAGTGGCCAAGCAGGAGGACTCAGGGCACCCCCAGACCTATGGTCGAATCCTATATCTCCCGGCTTCTAGTGGTATGATCCTATGTTGTACATGGGAACTGACTGTCCCGACCTCACAGCACTGGTGCGAAGCCTGGCTGAGACAGAGCATGGGGGACTCTGAGCATAGTGCAGGACGAATGTTGGTGGCAACTGTAATGTCTGATGGGATCCTTGAGTTTTGAGGACTCTTGTATGATAAGAAATCTCACGTGGCCACAGCTGGTTTTGTGGTTATAACAGAGGTTGTGGCTTTCCCACTGTCTGTTGTAACAGTGACCTGTCCCCAGCTGGAACTGCTCCAAGTCCTCCAGATGAAATTTCCCAAATGACCACTTGATCATGTGGTTTCCTGTTGCCTATGGGATAAAGCCCAAACTTGCATCTTGAATTTCTGGGCCATCTTTGAGAGGGCCTCTTCTGGCATCGTTACCTTGTGCCTCTTCCCTGGACCTCACCATCTAAGGCTACTGCATGGCCACCATATCGGATTCTCACTTTTCGTCCTGCCCCTTCATGGCTTTCCACCTTCACCTGTGCAGTGCGGGCTGCCAGCCATGCGGGTCCTCATCTCCACCTGTAGGAATCCTAACATCCCGCTGACCTCGGCTGAAACCTCCCACGTACAGCGGCGTTAACCACTCCTGCCTCTCCTCCTATTACTCGTGTTTCTCTTGTAATCCTTGCACACCCTCTGGAATCTACCGACCCTGGATATCTGTGTCTGTCAGCTCCAGTGGAACATGAGCTTCTCAGAGGGGATATCTCTTTATCCTCAGTGCTCATGTTTTCTCCATGAGTGGATGGCTTTGAATTAATGAGTCAGAAAAAAATTACCACAGGCCAGGTGCTATTGTTCTAAGTTCATATTTGAACACATTTTATCTTCAGAATGCCTTTGAGGTATGCACAATTATTTGTAAAATGAGGAAACTGAGGTTGACAAGTGTCTAGTAAGGTCACGCAAGGTCACACAGCTCGGAAGAGCAGAGCCAGAATTTGGACCCAAGCAGTTTGGCTCCAGAGCCCCCTCCGGAACCACCACCCTTCGCCCTCTCAGAGAGCGTAGGGTCCACCAAAGAGCATGTCAATGATGAAGAGAGAGGAACGAGAGACTGCTGAGGCCAAAGTCCTACCATCGCCATTCCCTTCTCTGCCCTCACCTGTTGTTGAGCGCCAATGGCTTCTGCTTGTCAGCTGTGCCCATCTTCGGCTGCAGGAAGAGGCTGGCAGCGACCCATACCTGCAGGATCATGAGACCCAGGACGATGGATATGGTGAGGCTGAAACACAGGGCGAGACCATCCTGAGGTGGCCTTGTCCACTCTTCGCCAGCCCTTCTCGAATGCCCAGTGGAAAAGAGGAGTGAGATGACCCGCAGGGCCCACAGGAGCATGAGCTCTGTGCTTTATGCCTACAGAGCATTCGCACGCCCACTGTGCAGATGAGAAAACTGAGGCTCCCAAAGGGGAGATGACTTTCTTAAAGGCACATGGTCAGGTCTTCTGTCTCTAGACCACAACTCCAGATTTAATTACGTCCTTTCGTCCAGGGGTGGCAACTGGGATGAGTGGTTCAACAGCATGGAGATCGAAGAAAGGAATGGGATTTTCAGAAGAGCTCATGAATGCCGTGCAAGAGTGGACAGGGCAGGCTCTGCCCCAGACTCACAGGTAGCTCTGGGTGAGTATGGAAGCAAGGAGCTCAGAGCAGGGAGGTCCCCAAAGAGCATCTATGAGCGGCAGGGTGAGGTAGTGGTTAGACGAGACTTTGTTTTCAGATTGCCCAGCTCTCAGCTATAAAACAGACATGTGTGTGTTTTATAGACAGA
>NW_011888904.1:1982917-1989174 GCF_000151845.1 Pteropus vampyrus | reverse complement strand
GGGCATTTAGAACAGCAGCTATAAGGGCCCACCAGCTCCCAGGCCCTGGGCAATGACAGAAAGCCCACGTAGCACTTACATTCCGACGCCCAGTCCTTGTAGCATCTCCAGGCTCCGGTTGTGGATGATGGGCAACACCAGGCTGTACATGATCGCCACGCCACACAGGGTCTGTACCACGTGGATGATGAGGTAGCCTATGGGCCAAAGGAGCTGGTTGTCACTCAAGGCCCTTTGTGGTCCAGTCACACTTGTTCCTGCCAGCAGTCTCCACTCTATCTTCCTCCTACCAGAGGTCCTGTCACCTTTGCTAATGCTGTTTCTTCTGTTTGGCATGCCTTTCCTTTTCTTCCTGTTGACTGTCTGCTCACTCTGCCAGGTGCAGTTCAAATGTCAACTCCACAAGACTGTATTCATGCCTGCCCCAGGTGTGGACAGTTACTTTCTCCTCTGGGTCACCACTGCCCTGTGGGCTCAGGATAGATGATGATAATGACCTATATGGGTATGTGATTCTCCTCCTTTCTCAAGGTCCCTCAGGGCAGGAGCTAGGGCTGTCTCTGCCTTGCCTCTCCTCCCTACCCGCACGAGGATTCCACAGGTGCCCAGGACACGGGTGTTGAATTGAATGGGTCACATGATGGCACTTACCCCACAGAATGTAGGCTATTTGCCAGCCAGAGTACCTTGCAATGGCCACCTAAAATTTAAAAAGTAAAGGGGTCTCAGAGGGGAGAAAACCTTGATCACCTCTAACATGTGTCCAGCATTCCTGTCTCATCTGAGATTCACCCACTGACCCACTGAGGCAAGAGTTGTGACTGTCCTCATTTTACAGAAGAAACCAACTGATGGCCGCGTGGAGAGAATGACTGTCTTGAGTCACCCAGCAGCAGAGTGTACTAGGATTGAGGTCTCTGGATTCCCAGTCTGAGGGTCCTTCTCCCCCAGCATGCTGCCCCGTCTGAGGTGCAGGGGAGCAGGTTTTGATAAATCATTTAGTCTCGCAGCAGAAAGAGGCCTCTACAGACTTACCACACTCTCCGACGAGGAAGGATTATGGAACTTCAGAGGGAGAAAGTGTTTATTTCCTGCCCACAATCTCTTCATGTGCTTTCTAGAGAAAAGGCGGAAACTTAGTAATGTTCATAACGAAAGCTCCTCATGCACTTAGAGTTGAACAGGTTTAAAGGCCTGAGGACGGAGCTCAGCTTCCCATGTTGTCCACAGCTCATGGGATGGTTCTGATTAGCCTTAAAGATCTTAAATTTAACATATTTTGTAAAAATAATATATAGTTATCTAGTCTTAATGGTGAATAAATGTGATCATTGAGACTGTACGCGTGGCTTTTATTTTCTTCATTTTGCTCTATTTTCTTATTTTTTCTACAATGAACATGAATTACTTATGTAATAATAACTTAGATAAAAACAGAAAAACATTTTTAATGATAGCCCCGGCTTATAACAACATAAAGGGGAATGATAAAGGGGCCATGACCGCCCACAATCCCAGCATCCCAAGAAATCACTGAATATTTTTCCCATGTGTTAGTCTAGGCCTAGACTTTTGCATAAAGATTAGGTTGGTGTAGCTATGGTCACAGTCCAAATTCACATCTGGGCCCTGCTTTTTTCTTAACATTCCATCTCCAGCATTTTCCAGGATGTTTTGCAATTTCATGACCACCGAATTGGGAAGACTTAGTATGAAGTAAAGAATGTAAATATCTCGCTAATAGTTTGTATATTTATTATATGTTGAAATGATGGTAATTGTGTTATGTTGAGTTAAATAAAATATATCATTAAATTGTTTTTATTTCTCTTCTTTTTAAATATTGTCTACTAGAAAATTCAAAATCGCATCTGTGGCTTTCACTGTATTTCTGTTTGATGGCACTGGAGTAAAGTGTGCTACCAGGAATACAAACACACACAGATATAGTGGCATAGAAATTTTCTGGAAGGATGCTCAGAAAGTGGATATCAGTGTTAACTCTGGGGCAACAAAATAGGGTTTGAATGGAAGACTTCCTTTATGCTAAGCATTTTTGTAACTTTTTTTTTAAAAGAGTTTGTATGTACGTTTGAACAATGCTAAGAAAAATAAAAATACTGGCACAGTGCTAGTGCTTCCTAGTTTGCAGTGTGGGAGGGAAGGGCCAGTCTGGACAGAAATGAGGCCTCCTCATAGCAGGTGCCTTCTCTACCCTGTGCCCTCAGCTGCCCTCCACCCATGTCCATGCAGCCCACTCTGCACAGCAATTGTCCCTGGTTGTGGTCAAATGTCTCAGTGAAAATCTCCCAGCCTAACGAAAAAAGGAGTGAGCAGATATCTCCCTGTATCAGATAGGACACAGGACAGTAGCAGTGTCCAGTCCACCCATGAGATCCAGGGAGAAGAAAGTGAACAGAGGGAGCAAAGTAGGGTGAGGATCAGGAGCTTGGGCCCCTTCATGCCAGGAGAGTCTTCTCTTAGATGCCGACAGCAAGAGATCTACCCTTTGGGTAGCCAGATGAGAAGGATGTAAAGGCAGGATGCTCTGAAGGGGTGAGAATTGGTCTTGGGCTTCCTGTGAGCCAATGGAAAAGTGAATTAGAGACTGAGACAAAAAAAGAGAAAGAGAGAGACAGAGAGACAGAGAGACAGAGAGACAGAGAGAGAGAGAGAGACAGAGAGAGAGAGAGAGAGAGAGAGACACAAAGGCAGAGAGAGAAAAGAAAGCAGTAGATACCTAAAATTCAACTACTGTCTACATACAAATGCTTGCTATGTATTGAAGGCCAGCTCCACCTCCTGTTCTTGAGACTGAGGCACCTAGCCCCCTTGACCCAATCTCCTTGGATGTCCCCTTGAGCCACATTATCTGCTAGGAGCCCAGTGTGATGAGTCCTGGAGAGTGAGGCAGGTCTGACACCTAATAGGTGCCGGAATATACAAGAAATGACAAGGTCTCTGGGGTCAGAAGACGTGATCGGCTGCTAATTGCTTAAGCAAGAGATTTTGCTGAATCTCAGCTTTCTCAGCTATAAACATGAAGATGAAAGTACCCCTCAAAGTTGTAGTGAAAATCAAAAGATTCTAACACAATTTCTAGATTGCAGTAGAAGCTCAAATCAGCAGCTTTTTTTTTTCTTTTTCCTTATTAACAATAGATGTGGTTGTCCCTGGACCTTGTACACACTCCTGGTTCCAGTTTGGGCACTGCTGGCACTGCTTGGGACTTCTTAGAAAATTCTGTCAGACACTTTCCTGGCTGAAGACACACAAATGACTCCCAGTGCTCTCTTACCTGTAACAAGCCAAAATGTGGAATAGATAGCTTATACACGTGAGGGAGGCAGGAAAAATGGTCACCACCCAGACTCCTGAAACAGAAATGGTGATAGGAGAAGCCTCAGAAGATGAACCAGAAACAGTATTTTTCAAAATGCAGAAACCCACCTCAGATCAGGAAGGTCTGGGCAAAAACTATACTTCCTTTAATATGTTTCTCGTATAACTAAATTTTTGCTTATATTTCTTTTTCATTTTAGCCACACAGCCTTGATATACTTTGTTTCCTGCACAATCCACTCCTTTGGTATTAATATTTTCAATCCCATGAGTAACAGAAAGAGAAAAATTACAGAGTATGTACATCATAGGTAGCACCTGTCCTTGTAAAACATCATTAATAGTTGAATTTCTAATTGCCACTTTTTGAGGGGTGACTCACTCCGTTAAACAGTGACCATGTGCAAGGATGGTTTTACCTTTGGTGACATTCATCAGCTCTTTCACCTGCAGGATGACTGGGGCCAGGGTCCCCGTCTGGTTCTTGGAGGTGATGTAGCTCTCCAACTCACCCTCAAACACATTCAGCTCATCTCTCACATACATGAATATGCAGAACTCAATGATGATGAACTGGAGACACAGAGAAAATGATCCAAGGTCTCACCTGAGTTCACCTTAGTATTTGAACAACATATGGTTCTCTTTGATTTTTAATTCAAAAGTCTTTGAATTTCAAAACTCATCTGAAATAAGGCTCTCTGGACACGCTATATCGAGATGAGTGGGATTGTGACTTCTTTGGAGACAGGAGTCACCCCAAACTCTATTCTTCACACTACAGTATAGAAGACAAGGCCCCACAAGGACTCAAAGAACATCTTCAAACGTTAATCATATCGGAGTGAAATGAATGCCTAACTTTGGATGAGGGGTAACCTTGGAAATGATTCCAGCCCTCTCTCTCCTGCTCGCCTTTTTGCATCTTGGTGATAATCAAATTGGAGAAGGTACTGTTGCCTGTACGCATGTCATGCTCGCTCACTCCTATCATCCTGTCATGATGCCATCATGCCCCCCCATCATGCCATTGCTTCCAGAGTTCCTGACGCTATTTTATTTCACCAACTGAATTTTGTTTCTCTATGAACGTGAAGCTCGACTGCTATCGCTTTCAGGCAGCTTCTAATCTAGAATAATTCACTAATAGTTCACTTCCAGATGCTTTCACTTTTCCTCTTTCTCTCTTTAGATGGCAGGTACTCCATACCATATCTAATCTCCTTCTTTTAGAATATGGCTTCTCCCAGGCCAAGACTCTCTCACATCAACTCTCTTCTATTCCAAGTCTTAGCATAGTGCTTAGCATACAGTAAATAACCAACAAAGACTCAGAAAACAAATAACTCCAAGTGAATTATTCGCTGTTGCAGAGAACTCTAGCTGTCCATTAAAATCCATTCTCTGCTTCTTTTGGCACAAAGCTGCATTACATTTCCCAGCCTCCCTTGAGTTAAATGTGGCCACATGACAAGGTTCTTGCCAATGGAAGATGAGCAGAAGGAATGTGTGCTACTTCCATGCGGGCCTTTGACTTAGTGTTAAGTCACGGAAATATAGGGGTTTACGTGGTACTTCAGCCTAACTTAACTAATACATTTGCTTAAAACTTAGTCACAGGATTAATTTACATAGGTATCTGAGTACATTTAAAATGAGCCAAAGACAATTTGGCCTTGCCATTTTTATCCCCCCATTTTGACCCAGACATTTTACCTCAGATAACTTTGACCACATGTTTTGATTTTGTGCTTAATAAAATGTATAGTGAAGTCTGATTATGCCATTGAATTCTTTTTGTTGTTGAGAAAGAAATTTAGAGCAAAATGAAAACAGACATTTTAAGTTTTGATCCTTTTTTTGAAATATAGTAAGTTTATCCACTTTTATTTTTAATTCACTGAAATTATTTGCCAAGATCAATTATTTTATATTTAAGTGACCGGATTTTTGCTCACAACATAATTTGCTGACCATAGATTCTGCTGCTGTAAGTTCCCTGTAGGTATCATCATTTCTACCAAGTCAACATCCCTGGGTCAAATTTTGCATATTAAAATGTTTTCAAATATATTTTTCTCCCATCAATTTTTCAATAATAAATTATACCATGTGCAGGCTTAACCATTATCAGTATGATTTAGTGTGTAATTTTTTTTTACTTGCATAGCATCCCTCATTATCGCTGTCCCCCACCAGAGTGGTACATGTGTTACGAGTAATGCACCAACACTGAAATGCCATTATCACCCAAAGTCCATGGTTTACATCAGGGTCCTTTCTTGGTATTGTACATTCTATGGATTTGGACAAATGTCTAATGACATGTATCTACCATCACAAAAAGTATTTTTACTGCCCCCAAAATCTTCTATGCTCCACTTATTCAACCCTCCCTTTCTCTTAACCCCTGGCAACCACTGATCTTTTACTGCCTCCATAATGTTAGCCTTTTTCAAAATGTCATACAGGTGGAATCATATAGTATGTCACCTTTTCAGATTTGCATCTTCACTTAGTAATATACGTTTAAGTTTCCTTCATGTATTTTCGTGGCTTGATAGTTCATTTCTTTTTAACACTGAATTGCATTCCATTGTCCTGATATACCACAGATTATTTATCCATTCAATTACTAAAGGACTCTTGTTCACTTTCACATTTTGGCAATTATGCATAAAAGTGCTATAAACATCTATGTGCAAGTTTCTGTGTGGACATACATTTTCAATGCATTTGGGTAAATACCAAGAAGGATGATTGCTGGATCACATGGTAAGAGCATGTTTACTTTTGTTCGGGCCCAAAACTGTCTTCCAAAGTGGCTATACCATTTTGTATTTCTACCAGCAATGAATGAGAGTTACTATTGCTCCACATCCTCACCAGCATTTGGTGCTGTCAGTATTCTGAAT
>NW_011888904.1:1966954-1982867 GCF_000151845.1 Pteropus vampyrus | reverse complement strand
GGCCACTCAAATAGGTGTATAGTAGTATGTCCTTGTTTTAATTTCCATTTCCCTTGTGATATATATCATGTCAGCACCAATCTGGACTGTATTTCCTGAGGTAGAAACTTAATTATTGATTTTAGATTTTTCTTCATTTCTAACATATACATTCAATGCTATAAATTTCCCTCTAAGCACCACTTTTGCTGCCTCCCACATATTTTGATAAGCCGTGTTTTCCTTTTCATTTAGTTCAAACTATTTTTAATTTCTCTTGAGATTTTTTTCTTTTACCCATATGTTCCTTAGAACTGTGCTGTTTAATTTTCATTATTTCGGGATTTTTCCAGTTATCTTTCTGTTATTGATATCTATTTTAATTCCATTATGGTCTCAAAGTGACATTGCATAACTTCTAGTCTTTTAAATTTGTTAAGGTGTATTTTATGGTCCAAGATATGGTCTATGTTGGTGAATTTTCCATGTAATCTTGAGAAGAATGCATCTTCTACTGTTGTTGATGAAGTAGTCTGTAGATGTCCAAAATACCCAATTATTGATGGTGTCTACAGTTCAGATTTTCCTGCCCCAGCACTGGTTCCCATGGAGTTTCTGCTCCATTCTGTTGTAATTCTCTATATTTACCTGTCTCTCCAATTTTAAAAGTAATGGTTTGCCCTGTGACCTCACTTCTCATATGGATCTAAAAAGAGCTGTTGATTTTTCAGTTTGTTCATATTTTTTACTTGTTGTTAGGAGTGGCACCTTGCAAGCCTTTTACATGTAGAATTGGCAACTGGAAGTCTCCATAAATAATTTGATTTATTAGTAATATTCACTACATGGCTATTTAGAAATCAAAATTAAAAGGTCAAAGAATTGTACGTCTTTGACTTAAAGAGATTAAATTTTGACCCAGCATTTTAAGAACAACCCCTATCCTAGCCTCATCTCATTTATAAAATAGAAAAGGGTTTTCTCAGATCTACTTACAAGGTACAGGCAGATGAAAGCCAACACAGTGGTTCCAATCATTCTGCTTGGGAACTGAAAGCAGGGGTCCCATTCATATATCCTGGTTTCGAACCAAGACTTTTTTTTCTCCCTGTGAATGAATAAGCACCAAGAAAAGACAGGTTGTAGTTGGTAAAAAAAATACTTGAGTCTTCTGAAAATAACCACATATCCTCCTGTTCATCTTAGAGTTTTGTGAAGAGAAAGATCACTGGTAGATTCCAGTTTTCATTCTCTCCTTACTCTTAAGAACAAAGACTCAGTTTTATTTGGTGCGGCACTTCACCAAACTAAAAGGCTGTAGTTTCTGACCTCTCTTATAGCTAAGAGTGACCAAGATTAAGTACAGGCCAATTAGCTGTGACCAGAAGTATGATGTAGGACTTTGGAGAGGGTGCTTAGGTAGAACCAGCACAGCTAGAAGGGACCTCACTGCCCTTCCTTCTTTTCTCCTGCCTGCCATCTGAAATGCTGATATAGTGGCTGGTCCAGGGTAGAGCTTCAGAATCTGTCTTGGACCATGAACAGCCTCCATGATGGAAACCACTAAGGTACTCGAGACCAAAGGCAGATGATTGGTAAACTGCCGAGGTGAGCAGTCCAGGGTCAGTATGAACTGCAGCCTCCAGAATTCTTTTACATGAGAAATAAATCTCTCTCTTGTTTATACCATTATTATTTTGTTTTCTCCTACATGTAGCCAAATGTAGTTCACACAAAAGTACTAGCTTTGCCACTGTGTGACCTTGAATAGACACGTCTCTTCTCTGGGACATGTCCCCTTGTACATAGTGGCAGTGGCAGGGGTATAGTGACCTGTATGATTACTGAAGACCAGGTGGTTTTACCTAGCTAAGAGCTGTGTCTTCTTTTATTGGTAAACAGCATATGAGTTTTCTCTGGGAACCTGTTCCTCCCCCATCATCATTCCTGGTGGTTAAGTGAGGCTGAACTACTTCCCGATTCCAGTAGTAAACATGTGACCTAAGCTTAACAATGGCTTTACTCTGATCTCCTAGCCACAGTAATTGGTTCTGGGATGGCATGTGGTCCAATCTGACCCAAAGAAATACATTCGTGAAAATTTTGTTCAAATCATTAGGAAAATTTTTCTTTACTGTGAGGTTAAACCAGGAGGATCTGAGCTTAGAGATTCTGGGGGCCACCATGGGAAGGGAGCCCATCTAACTAGGAGTCTAACCCAGATAAAAGCAGAGCTAAGGAGAGATGCAGAGAAAAGATCTAGTTCTCATTATATCAATTAAGCCCCTGGGCTATCTGTATCTGAAACTGACTACCTCTAGACTTTTAAATGACATAAGGCCATGTTTCCTTTTTCTCTTTAATCCAGTTTGAGTTGAGTTTCTGTTATTAGCAAACAAGAGTCCTGACAAATACGGTGCCCCTGTAGTCATCTCAGGGTCTCTCACTGTTAGGGCTCATTCGTACTAATGCAAACACCAATGGTGGGTGAATCAAACCGTGGCTTACTGCAGTGGGGGCTTCCTCAGGAGCTGTTTGACATGCTCTGCCTGGTGAACTTCCAGGAAAGGCTTTTCTTCCTGTGAGAAAAGAGAGAGGTATATGCTTTGGCTCACAAATTCTTGTTAGAGTTTTGGTGTCTTTGAGGGATTATTGCCAGAGAGAGCAGGAATTTGGGTAAAATTTGCTCTCTTGGATTCAGCCATTCCTAGACACTGGTAATTTACTGAGGAGAGGGGCGATGTCCAGTTTCCTGTTTATCAAGCATTTGCTTTCATGAAGTACCACAGGGATGGCCTTCCTTGACTCTTTTGCTTACAAATTGCACCAGTCATTGTTCTGTGAAGGCTTTTTTTTCTCTTTGAGATTTGGTGATATCCCATCATAGTTCAAAACATTGTTTTAGGAATGAAACATCCAAAATCCCAGCATTTTCACTTCTTATGAATAAGAGTTTCTTTTGTTCATTTCTTATTTTGCAGTATTTACAGAAATAAACTTTAACAGTATATTTTAAAATGTTTTCTCAAAGTGTAATGAGCTTTCCACAATGGTCACCCATTTATATGCTACATAGATTGATTATGTGAATTTTACATGCTATGGGATGAAGTCTCATATTTTGCAGATGTTGGGTAGAGTACAAAAGATCTGGCTAAAATCCTGACTGGTGAGTGACGTAAAAAGAATGGAGAAATGGGGGGGTTCCAACCCTCATGCCCACTCAGAGACACCAATTTTGACGACCACCTACAGATGACAGTATTCTTGTGGGAGCCCAAGAGTGCACCTGGGAGGTTCCAGAACCCCAATCAAGCTAAACCTCTGAGAATAGATGCATTAAAGAGGGTAAGAAGAACAGTTTCATTTTACTCATTCTCCACAGAGAGACCCCCTTAGCCTACAAATTCTCCCATGGGGGAAAGTGAGACTAAAGCTGTAGAGGTTTTCTATGTAATTAAAGTAAGTGGTTATCAACTTAAAAGAGACTGTTATAACTATAAGGTATTTTATGTAAGCCTCATGGTAATCACAAAGAAAAAGCCTGTATAAAAAAAAGATAAAGAAAAAGAAATGAAAACATACCAACATACCACTAAAAAAAAATCATGTCACAAAGAAAGCAAGAAAAGAATAACAAAACAGTCAGAAAACTAACAAAATGACAATTTGAAGTCCTTAGCTATCAATAATTTATCTAAATGTAAATGGATTAAATTCTCCAATCAAAAAACATAGAGTGGCTGAATGGATTTTTTAAAATTCCAAATATTGGTTAACCATAAGAGGCTAATTTTAGCTTTAAGGACACACACAGGCTGAGAGTAAATGAATAAGAAAAGATATTTCATACAAATGGTTACCAAAATAGAGTAGGGGTGGATATACTTATATGAGACAAAATAGACTGTCAAAAACTGTCACAAGAGACCAAAAAAAGTCATTATATAATGATAAAGGAGTCAATTCCTCAAGAGAATATAACAATTGAAAAATACATGTGCACCCAACATCAGAGCACCTAAATATATAAAATAAATATTAACAGAACTGAAGGGATAAACAGCAACACAATAATAGTAGTGAATTTCAACATCACACTTACAACAATGGGTAGATAATCCAGTCAGAAAATCAATAAGGAAACAGCTGACTTGAACAACGCTATAGACCAATGGACTAAATAAACATATATAGAACATTCCATGCGACAGCAGCAGAATATATATTCTTCTCAAGAGCACATGGAATATTCTCCAGGATGGCTCATTTCCTGGAGAATGTTTAGGCCACAAAACAAGTCTTAACAAATTTAAGTACCAAGTATCTTTTCTGACCACAATGGCATAAAGATAGAAATCAATAACAAGAAGAAAACTGGAAAATTCACAAATATGTGGAAGTCAAACAATACACTTCTGAACAACCAATGAGTCAAAGAACAAACCAAAAGAGAAATAAAAAAATATCTTAAGTGAAAATGCAAATACAACACACCAAAACTTACGGGATGCGGCAAAAACAGTTCTAAGAAGGAAGTTTGTAGTGGTAAAGATCTACATTAAGAAAAAGAAAGCTCTTAAATAAACAACCTAACTTTACACCTCCAGGAATTAGAAAAAAAAAAAGAACAGAGGTTAAGAGAGAGCCCCAACAACAAATTGTCTGGGTTCCTGTTGTGGCTCTGCTGCAGACTACGTACATGACCTTGGGCAACATAAGTCACCTCTTTGGGTCCACGTTTCCTAACACAGAATGGGAGGAGTAATAATAGTACCAACCTCACAGGACTGTTGTGAAGACTAAACCTGTTGGGACACACACAGTCCTCATACTTATACTCACCATCTGGAGTTCCCAGCCCAAGTGGACCCTCAGAGACTTGACAAACATGTGCAGGAAGCGGCCCAGCAGGAAGGACAGGCACAGCAGTGAGGGCCAGTAGAATATGACAGCCTCATACTTCCCCCAAAACTGTAACAGAAGCAGATCACTGGGCGCTGGATGTAGGTGGATCAGGACCAGGCCCCTGGTGAAGCTGTAGACAGGAATCTGCGTGCCCCGGCCTGGTCCCACCAAGTCCCACCCTCTCAGAGCTTGGCTCTCTGCCCCATCAGCCCCATGTCACTAGAATAATCAGTGGACTTGGAGTCCAGTGGCCCTGGATTTGAATCTTAGCACCCCCATTTTATTTTACATAAAGGGCTTTCATGGCTTTTTTTTCTGATTAAGTATTAAATGCTCCTTTTGGAGGGAGAGAAGGAGGGAGAATATGAGGGAGAGAGAAGGGGAGGGGATAGACAGTAGACAGAGAAGGGAAGGATGGAGAGAAGAAAGAAGGAGGGAGGGAGGGCGAGAGGAAGAGAGAGGAAGAGAGAAGAAGAGAGAGGAAGAGAGATGAAGAGAGAAGAAGGGATAGGAAGGGAGAGGGAGAGGGAGGAAAGAAGGGAGGATGAGTGGGCCCATAACTGCCATCATGTTGGCAGCAAAACAAGCTCCCATAAGTAAAAGGTCTCTCAAGGTTGTACTCACAGTTTTTGTGTTTTTAGTTTCATTTTGATGGGGAAAAAAAAGTATTTTTCCACTGTTTTAAGACAAATAATATTGTGACACCTTTCACAATTTACTGGTTGGTTTCATATTTTATTATATTTCCCTCCATGGTGTTAGGGTGCAAGATAGTGATGTGCTAAGATGTGGAGGGCTCATGTCTTCCCTTCATCCTCCTCTCCAACCTACGTTTATAGCTTAGACATATCCACTGTCAAAATTTCAATGTCTCTCATTTGTATCTATATCCAAATATCGACATCTATTATAAACTGAGATTGTACCAAACATATAGGTCTGTATACATCATAATCATTTTCCCACATGGTTACAGATTATTTGCAAACATCACTTGTAATGCTGTATAATAGTGCATTCTTTAGATGAACCAAATTTATTTAAGCTTTCTCCTAATATCTGATATTTTAGACTCTTTCCAATGTCTCATTTTTATAAATAATGCTTCCATAAATACATGTGAAAACACGAGACCAAATCTTTATTATCATCTAGATATTAGTCTGGACTCCAGTCCCATGATTTTTCATGAGTAAGTGATGTTAGCCTTGAGCCTCACTTCCTTATCGGTGAACTGGGGATGGCACTAACACACTGTCTTCAAAGCGTCTTGAGGATTCTACAGTTAGTGATTGAGACTGAGCGGAGAACAACTGACATACAATGGTTCTTAAAGTCAGTGACTCTGAGCAAAGAAGTAAGACTCTGCCCTTTCCTCCAATTAATCATGAACATTCTGAATTTCAGAAGAACCTTTGGAAGACTGAAAATGCTCCCTGACTCCACAGAAACACCTGTGCCCTGGAATCGCAGACACTGTGAACCGTGTGAAGGAGGGCATCTACTTGGGAGAGAGGTTTACCAGAATGCTCTCAATCCCAGGGCAGAGATGCAGAGGGAAGGCCCAGCTCCCAAGGCTCATTTTCTGGCTCCCCAGACTCTCTTTATAACACACCTTTTAATCCTGTACAGTTATTGAAGCCCTGGAAAGGCTTTGGCAAGGCTCTAGTGGGCTCCTGGCCCAGGTGGCCTCCTTGTGCTCCCCCACTTTCCCATCCTGCTCCTTTTCCTGGGGTACAGGGCTAAACAGATGAACCAGTTTCTCCCAGTTCTGAGAAGGACAATGCATAACAAAGCTGGGAGGGTTCATCTAATCTGAGTCTCCTTTTCTATAGGCAGAGAAACAGAGGCAACATGAAGGAGTGGAAAGAAATGAGCTTTGGAATCAGCCAGACCTGGTCACAACTCCTAGATCTGCTACTTCCTAAGAGTTACCTCATATACTTGGACCTCAGTTGCCTTACCTGTAAAATGAATTTGCTGAGAGATTCCCCACCTTGAGGGGCTGCTATGAGCACGGACTGAGAGAACATCTGTCTGAGAATAAGCACCTTGCTAAACATAAGATGCTATCAATGAAAGTATCGTGAATGGCTCCAACTTCTCTTTTGTACACAGGAAGAAGCTGAGGCCCAGAGAGTGGCAGAGGTTTGTCCAAGGCTGCACAGAGAGTTGGCCATGGTGACAGGACTGAATACCCTGAATGTAGCTCAGTAGAGACTCACCTGCCCATGGGGACACTGTGTGATGTGAAGGATGGTAATGGCAAACCTACAAGAGAGAAACAGGCCTTGGGGTACTGGGGTCCTTCCTTTCTCACTGTGAAAAAAGCCAGATCTCATCAACTTGGAGTTATCTCACCCTCCCATCCTCCTTAGGAGGGTTGGTTCCCAGGCCTCCATGTACATCTCGCCCAGATTTGGCACCTGGTCATGCCAAAATACATGCAACTAAATTCATTTAACATGCCCTCATTTAGGACACATTCCCAGAATCCACAATGGCACAATGGCCTGAGAGATCTCATCCTCCCTCCCCTATCTCTCAGATAGGGAGACAGTTTACAGAAATGAGTTTTTTCTATATCTCTGACTACTAGAAATAGTCTAGTTGTAAGCAGCTTCATGTGAAGCACACAGAATGCTGACCTGAGCTTCTGAAGCCTGAAATGCAGACCAAGGAGAGGTTGCACTGAGACCGTGGACCGCCCAGCCTGGGCCTCAGTTCTGGGCAAACGTGCCCTCCTAAGGAGAGCTCTCAGGACACCTCTAGCCCTTTGTCCAGAGTTTAGCCATAGCCAAAGGAATCATGGGAGGGCAGGCAGGTAGAGTCTGTCTTACCAGACCAGAGAGTAGCTGAAGCCCAGGACAGAACTGACCAGCCGGAACTCCGATGAGAGGCAGGCAAAGAAGGGGAAGTGGGACAGGCCGACTTCAATGCCTCCGATCAGAAGCACAAAGGCTGGGAGAGACAGGGTCAGAGAGGCTGTGAGTTCCTCTGCTCATGGGCTCAGGGGAGTCTCAGGGAAGCTATGGGGTTTCATGCTGACTTGCAGTCATGGACCTCAGGACCCCAGGAGATAAGTGGACAAGCACCAGCTAAGCACAAGGAGGAATGCAGGAATATCTTTCATCCGGTCATAAAACAGACCCTTCCTGGTATCTCTTCCATGCCAGGCACTGAGCTGTCTGTTGAGATGAAGAAGATTTGGTCCCTACCCTTGAATAGTTCACAGTATAATGGGTGGAAACAGATCACTAAATGAACAAACAAATGAACAAACAAAAATTACTGAGAGTAAAGCACGGCAAGTGTACCATAGCAACACAAAGAGTGGTGATGTGTGGTGTGCAAAAGCCTCTTGTAAACTATTATATTCTTTACACATAAGGCAATGATAATATTATTTCTGTCACTAACTAGCGCTGAGATACGCTAACAGCATCCAATAAAATTTAATCATGCAAGGTGACCTTTACTAAGAGTCTGCTTTGAGCTGGGTTCTGGACCTGGGGTCTGTGTATTCAGGGAAGGCTTCCTGGAGCTGGTGACATTTCGCATGGCCATGAATATAAGCAGGCACATGTAAGATGGAGAGAAGGGAATGAAAGGCAAAGGATAGGAGATGGCTGATTGGGGCTAGTCAGTAATTTGTGTGAATGTGAATGTTACAGGACTGGGAGGAAAGGACAATATAAAAGAAATAGTTGCTGTGAGGATAGAAGCTGCAACAGTATAATTTTTAAAATTTACCTGAATTCCCTCTGACGTGGAAGTAGACAGAACTAAGATAGCAAAACCAAAACCCACAGACAATATCTACGACAAATCTACGTGACAAGACCCATGTGATATCAACACCTGAGTAAGAGGAAGCAGAGGGAAAGCAATAGAATGGCTGAAGGCCCAAGAACAGAGAAACCCAAAATTGCCAGCAGAGACTCATAGGATATTGAAGCTGAAATAACAGCTAGAACTGGGGGAGGCTGTGATTCATAGGTTTGGATAAGCATGTATTTAGTAAGGTCTGAAGATGCTGGAGTTGTCTGGGTCCCATGAACTCTCTATAATTAGTATCTAAGTCCTCATCCAGGACAGAGTCCCACATAGAGGAGGACTGCCTGTAGTAAGAATCCAAAATAAGGATAGAACATTAGGAGCTGCGAAATAGTGAGTCCAGAAAATATGAGAGGGAAGAAGCCAAGAGAAAGTATTGAGGATGCAATGAGGGTATATATTGTTCTTGCCTAGCCAAATGCCAACATCATTAGTTTTTAGGGAAATGTAAATCAAGACAATAATTAGATACTACTTCACACTTATTAAGATGGCTATAATTAAAAAAAAAAATAAAAAAAACCACCAGAAAATAACAAGTGTTGGCTAGGATGTGGAGAAATTGGAACCTCTGCACATCGCAGGTCAATGGAACAGAATAGAGCCCAGAAATAGACCCATACATATGTAGCCAACTGATTTTCCACAAAGGTGCAAAGGCAATTTAGTGGGCAAAGGACAGGTTTTTTGTACCAAATAGTGCCGAAACAAATGGATATCCAAAGGTAAAAAAAAAAGGAAATTCAATCCATATCTCACACTATATGCAAAAAAATTAACTCAAAATGTATCACAGACCTAAATGCAAAACATCCGGAAACTATAAAACTTCTAGAAAAAACACAGGAGAAAATCTGTAACCTTAGCTTAAGCAAAAATTTCTTATATGCTTTCTTATAAGCATGATTTCTCATAATCATACTTCCTTATAAGCATAATTCATAAAAGAAGAAATGAATAAACTGAATTTCATCAAAATTTTAAATGTCAGCCTTGCAAAAGAAACTGATATTAGAATGAAAATACAAGCCACAGACTGGAGAAAATATTTGTAGTTCATATATCTGATAAAGGACTTACACACAGATTATGTAAAGAACTCTCGAAACTTAAGAAGAAAACAAAAAACCCAATTATAAAAAATAGGCAAATGATTTGAACAGACACTTCACCAAAGAAGGTATAGGGATAGCAAATAAGCACATGAAAATATACTCAATATCATTAGTCATTATGAAAATGCAAATTAACACCACAAGACACCATTACATGCCTCTTAGAATGGCTACAAATTAAAAAGATTGACCCGTCATTGTCAAGGATACAGAGAAACTGGAACTCTCATAAACTGATGATGGTAATTTAAAATGGAGCAATCACTTTGGAAAACAGTTTGACAGTTTCTTAAAAAATATCATCTGCTATATGATCTATATAATTCAGCCATTCCACTTGGGTATTTACCCAAGAAAAATGGAAACACATGTACGTACAAAGACTTGTAATGTTAATAGAGACTTTATCTGTAATAGCCAAAAACTGTAAATAAATCAAATGTCTATCAACAGGTGACTGGATAAGCATACTGTGTTATCCACATATAATGGAATACTACTCAATAATGAAAAAGGAATTAATTTCTGATGCATGCTAAACACATAAGAACCTCAGAATAACTATACTGTGTGGAAGATTCCAGACCCGCACCCCCCCCCCAAAATGAGTACATTTGTATGTATGTATGATTCCATACATGTAGATTCCACATGTGTATGATTCCATTTATATGACTGCCTGGGGGTGGGGACAGTGACAGGATAAGGGGAGGAAGAAGAGATTACAAAGGGGAACAAGTTAACTTCTGTGGTTCATTATCTTGATTGTGGTAACGATTTCATAGATGAAAACATTTGTCAAAACTTAAATTATATACTTCTAAGAGGTGTGTGGTATGTGGTGGTATATCATTTTGGTTTTAATTTGCATTTCCTTAAAAACTAATTAGATATTAGTAGGCATTGGCTTATATAGGCTTGGAGCCCATATGTGCAAGAAAACTGGCTGGACAAAGAGGTTTGGAAGTTGTCGTACTAGGAATGGTTGAACCTATAGATTAGAGTTGCTACCTCAGGGAGAGTGTGAGGCATGGGGAATGAAGAGGCCCCAGATACACGGCCAAAGAAGTAAGACCTATTCTTTGAGGAAGTATCCTATTGAGGGCCTATTGATATCAAGAAGGCAGCCATGGCTTTAACTCAGGAGATATTTTTAGGGTGGATGGTAGTAAACCTACTTTCTGAACTTTTGTTCTACTATATCTAAAAGACCTCTGAATCTAACAAAGAGAAAACTCCCACAAACAAGGTTTGAGACTTTCTGGGCTAGGCATTGACATTGGGCAAGTAATGGGCTGAGAAGAGCACTGACAGCTCATAAAGCTTACCCCCTAATCCCAGGGAACCCTGCCATGCTGTATCTGAGAGCAAGGATTTCCATGGCAAAATTCCCAGCAGGTATGAGGTAGCCCTGGTACCTTGGGCCCACTGTGGGATCTGCAGAGGCCGGTAGCCTTCTGAGAACAGGAACATGACTTTATTGGCTGTAGCCCCAAAGGCGATTCCATAGGACCATCGGTTACTAAAAGTGCTCACGAAGTCCAGAGGTCTGTGAACAAGAGAAACAGCTCACGAGGCCAGAAGGTGGCTGTGAGACGGTCCCACATTTTGTCTCCAAATTCTCGATCCCACCCTGAGGAAGAGTTATTGGGGAGTGAACTATTCATCTCAACTGATATATTTTCTTAGGTCCTCTGTGCCAATTCTGGGGCTAGCCATGGATTCAGGGTACTGAAGTGAAGAAGACAAAAAATTCTTTCCGTCGAGAGCAATACACTGCAGGCAGGGACCTGGGAGGCAGGACCTGAATCTTGTCTTCCTGACCCATGTGGCTCTGGGTTAAAGCTCTTATCACTTAGCTATGTAGCCTTGGGCAAGTCACGTAACTTCTCTGAGCCTGGGTTTGCTCATCCATTACATGAGAATAACATCCGCCACCATGGCAAGCTGGCAAGAGGGTTCATCAAAGTAATGTAGGCAAAGCAAATAATTCAGTGCCTAGGTCATAGTCAATGTACAATAAGTGTTAACTGTTTTATTATTATCAATTATTAAGGGGTGAGGAGGCAGAGATATGAACAATTAGCTCTCAAAAATGTGGCAAGGGATGCAGAGACAGAATGGCAGAGGTGGAAAGGCTGTGAAAGTTCACTGGTCCAGCTGGCTCTCCTGGACCATGACTCATGGCTCTGTGCCAATGAGAAGGCTTGCTGCTGCCAGTGACAGGGAACGCTCTCCCTCCTGCTTCCTGAGGTAGCCATAGCCCTGCGTGTGGGAAGGCTTTCTCATAGTGATCTGAGCCCCCTTGAGATGTTTAAAGTACCTCTGGGCTGTCCTGGGTACCCGGGATGCAATGGGTTAGAAGCCAATTCTGAGCTCTCAGAGCTTGGTTTGGGTTGGGGCAGGGAGGGCGGTGCTCTCCATGATGGGGTAGAGGTGGAGGGAGGTAACCGGGAATTATCCTGGACTGACAATTGGTGTCGGCCTCAATCACTGGGTACCCCAAGCTGCAATGATCAACCCTGGCTCAACTCACATGATGATTCCTAAGTCGTTTGCCAGGAGGTAAGAAGTGTCATCTCTCTGTCTACGGTGCTCCCGTCTTTGGAGAAAGGACAAGATCAAAATGATGAAAAGCTGCAGGAAGAGAAGATGAGAGCGTCAATGGGAATATTTGTCCTTGGCGTGGCCTTGGTGCCCGCCCTGAAAAAGAACGTGTAGGTGAGCAGAGCACTCAGAACGTCTATACCCCTGGGACTTCAGAGGCAGGGAGCTGGCTGCATGCACCCTTGAGCTTCCTGAATATTTTGTACTGAGCTTTCCTTTGTGTTGCCCTGAACAGACATGAGTTCAAATTTAGTCTCTCCCACATACTGGCTGGGAGGGAGACTCGACTTCTCTGTACCTCAGTTTCCTCATCTGTAAAAAGAGAGTAATAACTGTCAGGTTGCAAATCCTTTGCTTTTTCCCCTGTGAATTTAGTGTTTTTTTTTTTTTTTTTTTACATACTTGATGCCTTTTTTTCTCTTCCCCTTTACAAGAAACCCTGAGATTTATCTCCACTTGCTGCCTCCATGTCCTCACCTCTCACTTGCTCTTCAACCCCCTAACCTGGCTTCTCCCCCCGTCAGTCCATGGAAACAGAAACAGCTCTGGCCAAAGTCACTAATTACCATCTTCTTGTTCTATCCAATGTAAACTTGAAGCCCAAGTCTGGCTTGACATCTCGGCAGCGTTCTGCAGTGCTTCCTGAGGTAGCCATAGCCCACTTTCTCCTCTTAGAGACACTCTTCCTTAGGCCCCCATTGACTATGCTTTTTTTGTTTTTTCTCCATTATTTCTCAGACTCTTTTGCTGGATCATTCTTTATTCAACCACGAGATTCAGAATTACTCATAGTTCAGTCCAAGGACCACGCACACCTCTTATTACCTGATCCCTCTCTTTCGCAGCAATGTCATCCGTGTTCATGCTTTCGATTGCCACCAATACACAGAAGACTCACGACCCTGAATCTTTAGCCCAGACCTTGTCCTTGACCTCCACAACTGTTCACCTGATTACATTTGACATTTCTTTTTGATGTGTTGAAACTTCTTGCATTCAGTACATCTTAAATGGAACTTCTGATTTTCCTGCCTGCTCTATTCCTTCATCCATCCCAAACCTGGTTCTCTTCTAATTTTCCTTAACTAGTGAATGGCAGATACCACCATCCTGCCAGCTGTGCAGGTCAAAAAACGAGTCATCCTCAACCTCTCCCTCGCCCTAACCTCTCTAGCCAACCCATTACCGAGTCCTATTGTTTTTCCCTCTCAACTGTCTTCAGCTGACCACCTTCATCTAGGATGAGCTAAAATTGCCTTTCACCTGGACCCCTGCAAGCATCTCCTAACTCAGTGGTTCTAGCACGGGGGAGAGGCTGCAAATACAGATGAAACGTCGCTTGCTGGCCCACCACTCACCTCTTGCTGTGCAGCCCAGTTCCTAACAGACCACAGACTGGTACCGGTCTATAGCCTGAGGGTTGGAGACTCCTGTCCTAACTGGTCTTCCTATTTCCTCTTTTGTCTGCCCCCAACCGGGTCCCCTACCCTACAACTACAGTGATCATTTCAAAACATAAATCTGATCATACCAACCTCATGCTGGAAACATACCAATTACTTCCCACTACACTTAGAATGAAGACAAAGCTTCTTCACATAGAGCCTCACAGAGCTCCACCTGGCCTGGCCCTGCTCGCCTCCCCAGACAGTGCTACCTCGATTCTTCCCGCCAGCCACATCAGCCTTCCCAGTTCCCCACTCTCCCTCTTTCCACAGAGCCATTGCGTGTGTTCCCCCCTCTGCCTGAAATGCTTTTTACTGCATCTTCCAACAGAACTCAGCTCTGTCATTGCTTCCTCGGAAAAGCCTTTTTTCGAGTCCCTCAAATGCCAGTGTCCCTGACTTTATGACTCTTGACAGCCTTCTTCTGCCTGTGTTTTTGCTGCATAATGTAGAAGAGCAAGTCAAGGAAATTCAGCTGATGTCTCTCTGCTGACCTATTCAGGCCCCTTTGAGAGGCTGTATATGGGAGCAGCCCATCTCCCCTTCCTTACCCTCCTCAGCCTTTCCCTGCTTTTACTTACTGATGGAATGAGGGAATAATGGAGGAAGAGCTCCATGTACACTGAGCCAGCACAGGTGCCATTTAGCTGCCTGGTCCTGAAAAACAGCCAAAAAATACATTCACATCATTAGTCACTGGTGCGGTCATTGACTCTTCATCTTTGACCGTCACTGTCAGGAGTTTGGTTTGTCGCCCACTACGATCATCTGACCTGCTTTAGCTCTCAGAACCAATCCTGCTCACTTGTGACATGTCTTCCCTAAGTGGACTAATCTTCTTTCAGATTTCTTTTTCCAGCCTGATCATCTATCCAACTGCCCTGCTAACTGGATCTAACTCCTTCCTTTCTTGATGACACAGTCAGGGATAGATTCAGGTTCTGTGGGTTCAAAGTTTATATAATTCAGACATCCTTTTCAAGTGAAACTACAAAAATATCTTACTTTTTTCATATTTTAAGGAAAACATATCACGATGTAAACACTTAACTAAGGTGCCTCCCATCCTCCTAGAGCCTTCGAAGGGTCCTGTGCAAAGAGAGAAGCACCGACACTTAAATTTCAGTAACTTCACAGGAAATCAGCCTTGGACAGTTTTCCATAACCAGAGTTCAAGAAGCATCAGCTCGCTCCTGATTTACTGCTGGGCTGTTAGGGCAGCACAGTGGTCATCTGGACTATAGACTGTGGACTTTGTTCTCTCCAGTCTTCATAGTCTGCAGGACAGGGCTGCTGGGGTCTCGTGCCTAAAACATGTGACAGCAGTTCTGTGACTTCTCTTTGAAAGGAACCTCCTCCTTTCCGGGGCCCCCACCACACTTTGTTTTCGCTATGCTTCTTCCACTACACCACTTCAGCACACTCTCACACCTCCAGATCTTTGCTTACTCTTCCCTACTCCAGCAGCATCATCTAGCCATCTCTGGGCTTCCTCCCCTGGCCGGCTCCTACTTTTCCTCCAGAAGTCTTGGGGAAGAGCACTCCTCTGGGGAGCCATGAACATGGCACATTCCCTCATAATTTAAAATTTCAGTGCTCTCTGGTTATGTCTAACCATTATTCTGAAACACCCTAGAAGTGTTGGGGAAAGGTGTGGGGATCTTAAGCTGTCAGAAATGGCATAGAACTGTAAAAGTCAGACTTCTGCTTTTAGAAAGGTCAATTGAGCACATACATCAGTCTCTCCATCCCATACAAACCCTCAAAGTTATATAAAAAAAAAAGTGTTATTTTTTAATAAGAAAGAAAACCTAGCCATAACTAAAAATATAAAGGGAATCTATCAGGGACACAGAAACTACTAGAAGACCCTGAATGATGTAGAGTAATTGGGACCAGATCAAAGAGAAAAAGCATCAGCCAACATGGCTACAGACTGCATGACCACACAGGAAGTGCTCTACACCTGCAGTACAAGAGGCTGAATCAGGATGGGGCTACCAACAGACCACACAGTGACAC
>NW_011888904.1:1963668-1964869 GCF_000151845.1 Pteropus vampyrus | reverse complement strand
CATGCTGCTGGCAGAGTGGCCCGAAGCATGGCACCCTTGCCCAGAATGGCCCCACTGCCCTCCCAAGCCACCGTCCTCCTCCGAAACTCTCATGAAAAGAGGCCTGGCCAGGAAAAACCCCTGAGTCCACCCCATCTCTGCTGATAAAGTGCCGTGGCTCCTTAGGCTCAAGGGGTCTGTGGGTCTGTTTAGTCACTTGTGAATTGAGACAGTTGAACTCCTTGAGACTTGGGCCACTGTCACTGCAGTCAGCCCACTGTTCGGAAATGTATTTTCATGTATCTCTGTCCTCACTGGACAGGGAGCTTCTTGGGGGCATTCATCTCCATGTACCCAGCTTCTGGCCCAACATGTAGCAATAGCAGGTGCTCACTTTTTAATATTTCTTAAATGGATGGATGGAAAGTTAACATTTCTCAAGGGCCTACTGTCTGCCAAGCTATGCTTTAAGGGTTATACTTTTATTAACCAATTTCATCCTCATAATAGCCCTGTGAGAGAGGTACTATTATCACCCATTTCACAGATGAGGAAAGTGAGGCACCAAAAATCAGGAAACATGTCCTAGCTTACTCAGCTAGTAAGTGGAGGAGTCAGGACTTGACCACATAAGAAATTTCCAACTGTCACATCCTATGACTCTTCAATGTAATTTTCTGTTCCTATAGCCAGGGCAATCTGAGCTCTCTCAGAACAAAGATACAAGAATTGCAGAAGCCTGTGAAGATTTGAGAGTGAATTTGTGTGCCAGGTTATTTGTGCACAGCTCTGAGAATTCCACGAGAGAAAGTGAACTTCCTGTCAAAAATGAAATGCATGATGAAATGACAGGCTGTCTGGATTAGGGGGAGTGAGTGTAGGGGTGTCGGCAAAACAAGACTGCCATGTGTTGACGACTATTGGAGCTGCCTGCTGGGGATATGGATGTTCATTAGTCTCTCTTCTTTTGTATAAGTTTGCACACTGTCATAATAAAAAGCTAGTCTATGACTATCACAAAACCCACAGAGGCTGCCACCTTGCTGATAGTCTCTTCTTCCCAGCTCCTCATTGCCCTCAGGCCTGCCTCTGACAGCCTTCCCAGAAGGGCATCTGTCTTCTTGTCTACCTCTCTCTCTAATTGCCTGGTGGTTTGTCTGTTGTCACTTTCTGTGACTCTGAGAATCAGAGGAAAGTTGTACAATGAAAGACACATATACCC
>NW_011888904.1:1956772-1962488 GCF_000151845.1 Pteropus vampyrus | reverse complement strand
CACAAGTACTAACTTAAGCTTTGAGGACCAGAGATGAAATATTAATTGGCCTTTCACGTCTGTCCTGTCTTTACCCTGTTTTCTCCCAGGGCCTCCCTGCTTCCTGCTCTGTGTAAAGATCTCTGTTTATTCTCCTTTGCCTTGACCTTGCCCATTCATTCTGAGCTTACTGTACAGTGCGGCCTGGTCAGCTCCAGGTGGGTACTCACCTTTAGAGGGTGTGCATGGGGTATAGTCACACATGTCTGAAAAGCTTAGAGAGAGCTACACACACACACAATAAAAACAAAAACAAAAACGGTGATTGAAGAAGACAAAAGCTCACTTTTCTACTTCCTACCAAGTTTAACTGTCCAACAAAGCAAGACTCATTTTCATTTCTTTTCACTTAATAAAACAACAATAATAATAGCTACTATTTATTGAAGATTTGCCACATGTCAGACATTGGACTAAGGTCTTTCTAGTTATCCCACGTAATCCTTTCACAATGCAGGCAGCATGGACTATTATTCTCACTTTGTGGATGAGAAATCTGAGGCTTAGAGAGGTAAAATAAATGCCTAAAGTCCCTCAGCTAGAGAGCAGCAGAGCTGGAATTTGAATGCTTGTTATATTTTCTAAACAGGAAACATAATCACACACTAAAATTACATTAATACATTGAAAGAAGGTTCTATGTCTGGGGTCCTCGGAGAGGACAATGGCCCCCTCTACTCTTCACTGGTCAGACAAATCTGAACAACATTCTCAGGCCTGAACCCTGTCCTGTGAGAAGGGCCCTGACAAGCCAGCCCATGTCCAGGGAGGTGACCATGATAGAGGGAAGGTCCTTGGAGGGATGCATGGAGGCTGTGGGAGGCATCGGGCTGACATCAAAAGAATGTCAGGGGCCCAGAAGGTACAAGTGACACCACAGGATAGCCCAAGTTCTTTGGGTCCAGCACAGACTTTTCTTCTGAGTCAAGATCATGGGGTCAATTGCCTGCCTCCTGGTCACCTCCTTTTGGATGTCCCTTGGGCACTCCAGTCCAACATGTCCCAACTGAACACACCCTCCAACCTGCTCCTCCTCTCGGGGTCCTCACCTCAGGAATGGCGCCACCATCTACCCTTCAATTCATGCCTCTACCCGCCCAGCTGACGCCCTGCTCTCTGTCTTCCTGTCCTCCAGGCCGCCCTCTGGACTGTTTCCCGTCACATGTCCTTTTCCATGCACTGCTCCCAGGCTTCCTCCCCCCTGCCCGGTGTCTGAGACACCAGGGATCTCCTTTTCCAAGTGACTCTCCTGATGCCAAACCATGCCTTTCTCCCAGTTTCCATAAATCACCAACATCAGAGAAGACAGCTGCCAGAACACGTGGTTATCCAGCATAACGCGTCTTATATCTGATGTCTTATAACTCACCTCTCGTTTGTGGAAAGCATCTCAGTGGAAAAACACTGCCTGGTGAGCAGTTTGCTTCTCCAGATTATTCCTTGAGCTTCTCCAGCCTCTTGATTATGACTGTCTGACAGTCTGGTGTTCTGCCCAGTTCTCTTCGCAACACCCAAAAAAACTCACAGAAAAGGCAAACACCCAGTCAAATATTTACCAGATAAATGAAAGCAAGCGGGTGGCCTTCTTCCTTGTTTCAGAGTACTGCTGGCTACTCTGCTCTTCCTCCCCTTCTCACACTGCAAAAGCAAGACCTTCCCTCCTATTTCCTCTCTGGGCTCTTGCTGTTTCTTTTCGGCCCCTGATATAAGCACTGGCCCCTGGGCTCTCAGAGCTTTGCCCAGCAGCTGAGGCCTCTTTGGCTAGCTGTAAAAATTTTTACAGGCAATAAAGTAGGACTCTACCTTAAGGCAATAAACTAGGACCACTGGCTTCAAGATTCTCCTTGGAAACAAGGCCACCCACTTGCTGGGAGAAGGGGCTGGAGTCAAGCTCAAAACCAAACCCCACATATGTGATGGAGAATGTGGTAAGATTTCCCAGTTATCAGAATAGCCCATGGATTCTAAATGGCCACCCTGTTTACAAACCATCTTCTGGGGCCAAATGGGAACTAGACCGCAGGTATCCTCATCTGTCAATTGACTGCATCCAACAGCTCCCAGGCCAGGTAATGGAACCGCTACACTTTTATCACCTACAAGTTGTTGGTGATAAAGTTACATCGTTAGCCTCTCTGATCCTCAGTTTTGTCTACGATAAGTTATACTCACTTTGCGGACATGTGAGGTGGAAATAACCTAATATACTTAAAACACTTAGTAGGTGCCTGACACAGGAAGCACTCAATGGACATTAGCTGTTATGGGCACCTGTCCTCTGCTGGGTACTGTCTGACATGTGAGTACACAGTCACATCACATTAATTGTGTCCAACTTTCAGCTCCCCTGCTAGATCATAGTGGCTTAAAAGCCAGGACTAGATCTGATTCAGCACGATGTCTGGGATGCAGCGAGGCCCCATAAATGCTTGTTCTTAAAATTGAAAATAATGAAAGAATAATGAAAAAAGAGAAATATGAAGATTGGGTACAATATAAGTCTCACTGGATGACTAGAAACAAAGAAATGCTGTAAATTCTGTAGAATCAGGTCCTCTCCTTCCCTGGGCAAAAAACAGTTTTTGGTGCATCCACTCAGGGAAAAGACTTGCAAACTCCTCTTCTTCCAGGCTCACGGAGACGCTCTCTCTCCCAGGTGCGCCCGTCTGCCAGGTGCTTCCTGGCTCCACAGGCTTCGAATGGATATTTTAAATTCTTGGGTTATCATGGTGGTTTACCTCACAATTCTATAATTTTTCTCTTCATACAATTAAGGAAGAGTCACTCTGAATTGCTACTGACTGCCCCAGGGAGGCTGGGAAGGCAGCCACCTTAAAGTGGGAGAAACACTTAGAGGCTTTGTTCTAAAATGCTTAAGCTCAGCAAAATTCCATCCATTGTAATAAGGACCCATTTCTAAGAGGCTACCATGCTCTAGACATGCTCCTTTTTGAACCTGGAGTCAACCCTATGTGATGTGTTTCCTTTGCCCTTACTCATACTTTCTCATTTTAGTGTTGAATCCAAATACAGAACTTAACATGTATCTGGAGAATATTTCAACATTTGATTTCCCTCTACCATTCTAACCTATGCAAACATTCTTGAATATTGCTTCTCCTATCCAATGTACATTCATTCCTCTTTGAAGCTTTGGGGCATTTGAATACTTTTGCTGAATTCATCCAGGTTATTAATAAAACATTGACTAGAACAGAACCTTATGACACTCTACTAGAGGGCTCTTTCCAGGAGCCATGTAATGGTGCTGCAGTCAGCTGGCAGAGAGTTTCTACGCCAGGTTAGGAAGGGTTACTGTGTTTGAGCCCTGTTCTGAACAGGGTTCAGAGTTCTGGTGACATGACAGAAGGAAATTCAGAAGTTCATCACAAAGGCCGTGCCTGTCTCCTCAGTGCTGAGAGCTTATCACAGGACAGCCTCTATTTATTATACAGACATATGGCTTAATTATTAAACTCAGAAACAAAAGAACCAGATATCTGGAAGACCTATTACAACTTCTCCATTAAGTAATATTGGAGGTTTTCTAGGTGGGTTTGACCCATGACTAAGAACATTCTTCCTCTCCCTGAAGAAAATAACCTATATTCAGATCCTGTCCCTTTGTCACAAACCAGGCTGACTCACCCTGCTGGCAGAATAAAGACAAACTCCTTAGCTGGGCATTCAATGACCTTTGTGATCTGTCCCCAATTTATTTTCCCAGACTGGACTCAATTCTGGATAAGTCCACAGCAGAGCTTGACCATCCTCTCAGGTGCCATCCATCTCCCCTGCCCTCACTCATTCACTCATGTCACAAATAATTTACAAAGCACCTGTGGGCCAAGAAGTATGATAGTCCCTGAGGATAGACCCTCTAGGGACACATCTTATGCTTTCTTCTCAGGTTGGCCAAGATCCTGGCTTAAGCACAGTGTCCACCTGGGGAGGGTTTTGGTGCTTTTCAATTTATCACAGGTGGACTAGAGAATGAGGAAAGAGATTACTGCACCAGAAGGCTGGACAGATTGCTGGGATTGGGCCGCACAGGGACAGACAGGAGCAGCAGATTGGACCCACAAAGGACATTTCTAAAGCATAAACTGAAGGCCAACCAAACGGAAGCCTACGCTATACTTTGGCTGGTACAACCAGAAACCCACCCCAACTCTGTCCTGAAGAGCTGTGTGGCTTTGAGTAAGTCCCTTCCTATCCTGTGCTGCAGTAAGCCCCTCTGTAAGGTGAAGATGTCAGAGGTGGTTGCTAAAGACCCCTTCTCCCTGACTCAGCTCAAATGTCACCTATGTGAAGACTTGCCTAACTTCCCTCACCAACCCCATTGGTTCAGGCTGACTCACACCTCTGATCATTCTATGATCATCTGTATGCATTCCTCTTCTCTCCTCCTGATCAAGAGCGCCTTATCCCAGCACTTTGGCTCATTTGAATTATTAGAAAATATTTACTGAACTCATGAATGAGGAAGGTCATTTCTAGACCTGTAATCCCTGCATTGTCCACAAGGTGGCAATTTGCACCAGTGGCCACAACACATACCTTGCATTTTGGTGGAAGCCCTGGGAAAAGATGCTGAAGGGAAGAATGGAGAACCAGGAAGGACTTTCTGGGGACTCATCCTCTGGCTCCCTGGTGGGTATACGCTATCCTCTTTCCCTTCACATTTAAAGTGTCTGCCTGTCAGACAGCAATGCGGGCCTCAGCTACCAGTGTCAAGCCTGGATTCCATCATTTCCAAGCATCTCAGCTGGCCAAGCAAAGCCGGTGATCTGGCCCTCACTGATGTCCCCAGCCTCACCTCCTGAGCCTCCATACCCCAACACAGCACTGCTGCTGGGCTGAGCTTTCTCCTTGCTCCTAACTGTGCCGAGCTCTTGCTGGTCTCACGGCTTCAGGCACACTGTTCCCTCTCTCCACCCTCCTTCCAGACAACACCTACTGTCTCCTCAAGTCTGTTGAGGAAGCGCCTTTTCCAGAAAGCCTCCCTGACTCTTGCCAGACAATAATAGTCGGGCCCCCAGTTCCTCCCCTGCTGAGTGAATTCATCCCCACTTTTTCTCATAGTGTTAGCTGGCATTCTGGAAACCAGAGTTCATTGGGCTATGGGTTTTCAGGCAGTTTTAAAAAGGAAATGGATGCCAATTACCTTCAAAGCTTTGGAATGTTTTCTCTGCCCAGAAACCACAGGCTCAGGGTTGAAAAAAGTCTTTTTGCTTTAACTCTCAAAGAGGCATGCTTACTTGATGCTCTCCCTATTACTTAAAAGGCATGTAGATCATGTGGAAATGTGCCTTTGCCACTGTGTATCCCAACCTGCATAAAGCACATGAATTTCATAGTAATGACACTGTTCAGTTACTGCTTCCTCAATGTTTGCATAAAAAGCAGGCGAATCATTCCTGTATATATTTAGTTTCTAATCATGACCATATTTTGTCCAGCCCAGGTCTCAGGGTCAGGAACTGTAACGTGGGAATGGTGGCTCAGTTAGAAGGACTTAAAGATCCTCTCACTCCATCCCTGATGCCTTGATCCCACCCATGATCCTTGCCCAGACTCATCTTCGAACTCCCCCACTGACAGGGAGCTCACTACCTCTGGAGCCGTCCATTCTCTCTTTGGACAGCCATGACTATTTGAAAGTTTGAACTTACTA
>NW_011888904.1:1952958-1956722 GCF_000151845.1 Pteropus vampyrus | reverse complement strand
CCACCCCAACTCTGTCCTGAAGAGCTGTGTGGCTTTGAGTAAGTCCCTTCCTATCCTGTGCTGCAGTAAGCCCCTCTGTAAGGTGAAGATGTCAGAGGTGGTTGCTAAAGACCCCTTCTCCCTGACTCAGCTCAAATGTCACCTATGTGAAGACTTGCCTAACTTCCCTCACCAACCCCATTGGTTCAGGCTGACTCACACCTCTGATCATTCTATGATCATCTGTATGCATTCCTCTTCTCTCCTCCTGATCAAGAGCGCCTTATCCCAGCACTTTGGCTCATTTGAATTATTAGAAAATATTTACTGAACTCATGAATGAGGAAGGTCATTTCTAGACCTGTAATCCCTGCATTGTCCACAAGGTGGCAATTTGCACCAGTGGCCACAACACATACCTTGCATTTTGGTGGAAGCCCTGGGAAAAGATGCTGAAGGGAAGAATGGAGAACCAGGAAGGACTTTCTGGGGACTCATCCTCTGGCTCCCTGGTGGGTATACGCTATCCTCTTTCCCTTCACATTTAAAGTGTCTGCCTGTCAGACAGCAATGCGGGCCTCAGCTACCAGTGTCAAGCCTGGATTCCATCATTTCCAAGCATCTCAGCTGGCCAAGCAAAGCCGGTGATCTGGCCCTCACTGATGTCCCCAGCCTCACCTCCTGAGCCTCCATACCCCAACACAGCACTGCTGCTGGGCTGAGCTTTCTCCTTGCTCCTAACTGTGCCGAGCTCTTGCTGGTCTCACGGCTTCAGGCACACTGTTCCCTCTCTCCACCCTCCTTCCAGACAACACCTACTGTCTCCTCAAGTCTGTTGAGGAAGCGCCTTTTCCAGAAAGCCTCCCTGACTCTTGCCAGACAATAATAGTCGGGCCCCCAGTTCCTCCCCTGCTGAGTGAATTCATCCCCACTTTTTCTCATAGTGTTAGCTGGCATTCTGGAAACCAGAGTTCATTGGGCTATGGGTTTTCAGGCAGTTTTAAAAAGGAAATGGATGCCAATTACCTTCAAAGCTTTGGAATGTTTTCTCTGCCCAGAAACCACAGGCTCAGGGTTGAAAAAAGTCTTTTTGCTTTAACTCTCAAAGAGGCATGCTTACTTGATGCTCTCCCTATTACTTAAAAGGCATGTAGATCATGTGGAAATGTGCCTTTGCCACTGTGTATCCCAACCTGCATAAAGCACATGAATTTCATAGTAATGACACTGTTCAGTTACTGCTTCCTCAATGTTTGCATAAAAAGCAGGCGAATCATTCCTGTATATATTTAGTTTCTAATCATGACCATATTTTGTCCAGCCCAGGTCTCAGGGTCAGGAACTGTAACGTGGGAATGGTGGCTCAGTTAGAAGGACTTAAAGATCCTCTCACTCCATCCCTGATGCCTTGATCCCACCCATGATCCTTGCCCAGACTCATCTTCGAACTCCCCCACTGACAGGGAGCTCACTACCTCTGGAGCCGTCCATTCTCTCTTTGGACAGCCATGACTATTTGAAAGTTTGAACTTACTAAGAAGGATGTCCCTGAAAAATCAGCATGGGGTTTATCTCTTTTGTTTTCAAGTCCTGCTTTGTTCATTTAACATTATAAATTTCCCCTTCATATCATTATACAGTGTTGAATTTCTTCATATACATAACCACATATTTACAAATATGCCATCACATATGATATGCAATTTATAATTGCTATTTCACTAAACAATATATTACAAACACCTTTTTGTTTCAGTTAATCTCCATCTCTTTCCTCATTTTCGACACCCATATAACACGTAACACTCTATTGTTGGATGTACCATCATTTCTTTAATCATTGCCTATCAGTGAGCCTTTAGATTGTTTCCAATTTTTTTGCTGTAGTGACCAACTCCAGAATAAAATCTGCACACATAGTGATATTTCCTTAGGAGAGAAGGGCACAGAGGATCAAGGGATGTGAGCACTTTAAAAGGCCATTCCAGGAAAAACGGCAGCCTCCTGGTTGAAATCAATTGTTAATAAATACTAACAGGCCTGTTGGATGCTATACCAACATCATTATATTTAGTTTTCATCCCAGGAAGCTTCACTCCAGGAAGCTTGACCATACCTGTCCTATGTGTCTGTTTGTAAAAGAAGAGCTGGAGCAGGCCAAGCCGCTGGCCCTGCTCTGACCACCACATAAAGTGGCTTCTGCTGGGGCTCCTTTTGCAGATAAGGACATCTCCTGAAAGACTGCAAACTGGGAAGGACCTAGGCTTGTAAAGCAAAATGGACGCCACCCAAGAATGCTGTAGCTGGTCTTCCCAGACTCCAAGAGACTTTCGCCATCAAAGGAGTTCAGAAAAAGAAAGAAAATAACATAAGACAAATGAGAGCTAGGGGGCGAAGGCAAGAAAAGCCATCCATAAAGCCTGGCCTGAAAATCCCTCCCTCTGTCGATTGTCTTCACTTGGCCACACATCAAACTCCAGCAACCAGGACTCCCTTGGGTTTCTTGTCTGGGTCCCCTATCAGGACTGAGTGCACAGAGCCTGGCTCTGAGCAAGCTCGGGGACCACATAAATAAATAAATGACTGCAAGAAGCTGTTCCACTGTGTCTTTCCAACACGAACTCTCCACTAGGACACAGATATGCTGACGCTTATATGCCAGGACAACCAACAAAGCGTTACTTATAATAACAAAAGGACCAAAAACAACTGATTCAATAACTACAGTTTTGTGAAATTAAAAGCTGTGGAAAGTTTAAGAGTCCGAGACCAATCCAAAATATATTACCATATCTCATTACAACCCAAGTCATCTTGACCATGAGATACACCACGACTTTACGTAGCATTAAGGGGAGGAAGCAAATTAAATAATGCTCCATTGATTGCACAAGAAGCTAGATTTCAGAGATGATAAGAGGTGGGGAAACTATGGGAAATACCATAGGTGGAAAAACCAAGCGCAGAGTGATGTAAAGGGAATGCTAGAGAGAGAGAGAGAGAGAGAGAGAGAGAGAGAGAGAGAGAGAGAGAGAGAGAAATGTGTGTGTGTGTGTGTGTGTGTGTGTGTGTGTGTGTGCGCGCGTGCACGCGCGCGCACCTATATAATCAATCAAACGTGCCTTTATAGGCATACAAAATTCCTGGATACACCAAGAAACTGATAACGAATGCCCTCTAGAGGCTGGGTTGGGGCACTGAGACACAGAGTCAAGGAAAACCCTCTTTTCATTGTTATATCCATTTGTAAACTCTGAAATTTTAAACGATGTAGTCCTTTCTTAAAATAAAACTTTGAAAACTTCTAAATGCCAAATAAAATGGCGCACCCTTCTGAGAGAATTAAGGCGCATAATGACTTCTGGAGCCAGCCTTGTACATAAAATACTGGTTCTACCATAGCGAGCTCGAGCAAGTCCCCCGCCCCGACTGCGTCTCAGTTTCCTTGGAAAGCTGGTCTCCGGGATATCGCACCAGCTGGGAACTGGGGCAGCTGGGAGCCCACCCCAGCGCGCTGGTCCCCGGCAGGGCAGGGTTCTTGGGTGCCCCGCCGTGCAAGCCCGGCCAATCAGCGGCCGCGGGGCGGGCGGGGTGGCGGCGCCGCGCGCGCAGAGCGGAGCGCGAAGCAGAGGCGCCACTGCCGTCCCGAAGCAGACCATGCCACGCTCACCCGTACTCTTCCTGCTGCTTCTCCTGCTGCTGCCGCCGCTGGCCCCGGGCCTCGGGCTCCTCGGCGCCGGCGGCCGGCGCCAGGAGTGCGGTCCGTGCCGGCCGGAGCGCTGTCC
>NW_011888904.1:1949914-1952454 GCF_000151845.1 Pteropus vampyrus | reverse complement strand
CACCTAGGCCACCTGCACAAGGCACGCGACGGCCCCTGTGAATTTGGTGAGTCTGGCTTCCGCCCCGCAGTGGAGAAGGTGAGACGGGTGGAAAACGAGGCACCCCAATCTTCTGGGGTGTGGGGCGAAGGATCTCCCCTGGACCTCGTTGGACAGTGCTGCCTGGGCCTCAGTTTTCTCTTTGGGAGCAGTTTTCCTTATCTGGCAGGGCGCTCAAGGAGACTGGAGCAGGAACCCACATCCTGCACCCTTCCTTACCAGGCTCCTGGAGACACTAGCCACCGAGCCGGTCGGAATTTGGTGAGCCTGCTGACTCTTGGTACTTAAGTGCTTGCTGATGGAGTTATTTGCAGGCCTGACATGTTTGCCTCCGTGAGACTGGGAGTTTGGGAGAGACGGGCCTCACTGAGTTCAAGTCCCTGAGGTCCAGAACCGGGCCTGGTCGGGGGTTAGATTGTTTGAATGGAGAGAGAGGGAAGGTGAAGATACTCGAGGAGGAGCTCCACAACGAGACTCAGTAGTCACTGGCTGAACACCAGGGCTAGGGCCCTCCTGCAGGGTCCTGAGGGAGCTCCCACTTAGGACAGGTAAGACCCTGGGAGCCCTGCGCTTTGAAGAGATTATGATGCCCTCAGGGGCAGACCCGGGTTTTGTGGAGCTAAGGCTTATACAATGTGCAGGGTCCCACTTTAAGTAAAGGAATCCAAAATTAATCATTGCTGGGGACCTAGAAACTTAAGCTTTATTAACATCACAGTAAAGTCATCTATGGGTGTATATAATTTTTAAAAATCAAACAAAAATAAACCAAAACATTAAGGGTGCCCAGCAAAGCACCTGCCAACCCACTAGGTTTTGTAGAACTGCCCCTGTCTGTGCTGCCCGGGGACTGCTATGGAGAGTCTAGGGTGAGTGAGCTGGTGGCTGGGGAGTCCCAAGGAGCCTGTATGGGGGTTCTGGCTCGTGCTTGGGGACCAGTCCGGACCTAAATACCTAAGTCAGTGTAATGATTCAGCTCCAGCAAGGAAGAATTGGGGGTGAAAGCAGGCCTTAACAGGCATTGGGAACTTTCTAATATTATTTTCCCTCAAGCATTCCAGGTAGATGTAGGTCCAAGAGACCTAACCGGTTGTTGGAGATGGGGAAGGAAGGCTCCTGTCGCAGAAACACGAAAACAGCGTGCAGTCCGTTGAGCACAGGAAGTCACCATTGGCTGTTCCTGATAGGGACTCCCATGGAGGAGCGAGCTCTGTGCTTCCCTGAGCAACCTTGGGCTGACCCCTTCCCCTCTCTGGGCCACATCAGCCCCTGGGGAGCTACTGTGGAGGTCCCTTCCACTTCCAACCTTTGTTTCTGCTCTGTGGCATTTAAACAGTCTTGTCTCCTTCCTTCTTCTAGTTCCTGTCACTGTTTTTTACAATCTGCTTTCCTCAGCAGTTAATTCACAGGCAGTTCTCTTTGTCTCCAGACAGGTAACTTTCACTCCACATGCAGGAGACATAAATGCTGACCAGGTAGGTTCCCAGAATCTAAACCGTGTGGATGATCTCAGATGATTTCTCCCTGGAGTGGTGTTCTCTTCCTAAGAGAGAGATGCCTTGAAGATATTTAGACCAAATCTACTATTATGCGGAGGAGACTGAGACTCGGGGGGATGGGGCAGGGGACTCAGCCAGGGTGACCAGTAAAGCCTGACCAGCTCCCAGGTCCCCAACACCCTGTTCAGTGCTCTTTCAGGACTTGATAGTGTTAAGTCAGGCAGGTGGTGGTTGCCATGGTTACCAGAGTGAGGCCAGATGGCAGATGGAAACCCCATGCCCCTAATTCATTGAAAATTACCAAATGACAAGTAAATGTGACAGCCCCTCCACTCTGATCTATGGGATCTGAGGCCTACCTCAGGCACAGGCCTCAGGCGTAAAGACGTCCATGGGACCAAATGGAGGCAATTCAGAAGCTGCTTTTAATGATCCCATTAGTGACAGGCTCCAGGTTTCCCCAGAATTTACTTCTTCCCCACCTGAAATTGTGTCATCCATCACAGACCAGGCACTATTTTCCTATCACTTTTCGTCCTGAAATGTTGTGTGGCCCCCCCTGCCCTAGTGTCCCCATGAAGCATGAAGGTATGGATAGCGGGTTCTTCCCTAGCTAGCGAAGGCAAAGGCAGCACTTCACTGTGCTGCCCTAAAGCCATCCTCTATTCAGAGGACACAGCAGGAGCACTTTTTAACAATGCCCCTGGGGACCCCAGTTGATGGGAAGCAGACTGAGACAGAGCAGCAGCTGTTCTGCTTCAATATTGGTAATAAAATCACCCCTCCTCAGCTCCTCATCTACTCCTTCAATATGCGAGCTCCTGACTTTAATAGAATGAGGCCTCTGTAAACATATATTAGGTTCTGCACAGTGTGGGAGGTGTTCTTATACATGCCTCTGCGGGGCATTTAGGAACAATTTCAGGCTTAAACGCTTACCTTTTCTCCTATGTCCTGAAACGCCCCAAAATGCCTAATAATGAGAGTATTCCTCTGATCAAC
>NW_011888904.1:1944191-1949864 GCF_000151845.1 Pteropus vampyrus | reverse complement strand
TGGAGAGTCTAGGGTGAGTGAGCTGGTGGCTGGGGAGTCCCAAGGAGCCTGTATGGGGGTTCTGGCTCGTGCTTGGGGACCAGTCCGGACCTAAATACCTAAGTCAGTGTAATGATTCAGCTCCAGCAAGGAAGAATTGGGGGTGAAAGCAGGCCTTAACAGGCATTGGGAACTTTCTAATATTATTTTCCCTCAAGCATTCCAGGTAGATGTAGGTCCAAGAGACCCAACCGGTTGTTGGAGATGGGGAAGGAAGGCTCCTGTCGCAGAAACACGAAAACAGCGTGCAGTCCGTTGAGCACAGGAAGTCACCATTGGCTGTTCCTGATAGGGACTCCCATGGAGGAGCGAGCTCTGTGCTTCCCTGAGCAACCTTGGGCTGACCCCTTCCCCTCTCTGGGCCACATCAGCCCCTGGGGAGCTACTGTGGAGGTCCCTTCCACTTCCAACCTTTGTTTCTGCTCTGTGGCATTTAAACAGTCTTGTCTCCTTCCTTCTTCTAGTTCCTGTCACTGTTTTTTACAATCTGCTTTCCTCAGCAGTTAATTCACAGGCAGTTCTCTTTGTCTCCAGACAGGTAACTTTCACTCCACATGCAGGAGACATAAATGCTGACCAGGTAGGTTCCCAGAATCTAAACCGTGTGGATGATCTCAGATGATTTCTCCCTGGAGTGGTGTTCTCTTCCTAAGAGAGAGATGCCTTGAAGATATTTAGACCAAATCTACTATTATGCGGAGGAGACTGAGACTCGGGGGGATGGGGCAGGGGACTCAGCCAGGGTGACCAGTAAAGCCTGACCAGCTCCCAGGTCCCCAACACCCTGTTCAGTGCTCTTTCAGGACTTGATAGTGTTAAGTCAGGCAGGTGGTGGTTGCCATGGTTACCAGAGTGAGGCCAGATGGCAGATGGAAACCCCATGCCCCTAATTCATTGAAAATTACCAAATGACAAGTAAATGTGACAGCCCCTCCACTCTGATCTATGGGATCTGAGGCCTACCTCAGGCACAGGCCTCAGGCGTAAAGACGTCCATGGGACCAAATGGAGGCAATTCAGAAGCTGCTTTTAATGATCCCATTAGTGACAGGCTCCAGGTTTCCCCAGAATTTACTTCTTCCCCACCTGAAATTGTGTCATCCATCACAGACCAGGCACTATTTTCCTATCACTTTTCGTCCTGAAATGTTGTGTGGCCCCCCCTGCCCTAGTGTCCCCATGAAGCATGAAGGTATGGATAGCGGGTTCTTCCCTAGCTAGCGAAGGCAAAGGCAGCACTTCACTGTGCTGCCCTAAAGCCATCCTCTATTCAGAGGACACAGCAGGAGCACTTTTTAACAATGCCCCTGGGGACCCCAGTTGATGGGAAGCAGACTGAGACAGAGCAGCAGCTGTTCTGCTTCAATATTGGTAATAAAATCACCCCTCCTCAGCTCCTCATCTACTCCTTCAATATGCGAGCTCCTGACTTTAATAGAATGAGGCCTCTGTAAACATATATTAGGTTCTGCACAGTGTGGGAGGTGTTCTTATACATGCCTCTGCGGGGCATTTAGGAACAATTTCAGGCTTAAACGCTTACCTTTTCTCCTATGTCCTGAAACGCCCCAAAATGCCTAATAATGAGAGTATTCCTCTGATCAACGCACACTTATTGAAGACCTACTATGTTCCCACATATGATATTCTTTACTGTTGGGTGGCATTCGCATCCCATCTTCTTACTCCGTTTTCACAACTACCCTGGCCAGGTCTCACTCCCATTTAATAGAAGGGAAAACAGGCTCACAGAAGGGAATTCCCTGGAGCTACACAGCTACTTCCCAGCTGAGGTGGGGCTCAAGCCTGGGTTTTCCTGGCTCTTTTCAGGTAAGGCCCGCCGGCAACCTGGGGAACCTAAGAAGAAAGGTGCCATGAATTGGCTACATTTGAGTCATGAGGGTTTCTCAGTCTAAATCCACCTTCCTAATTTTCCCCCCAAGGTTTGTTGCTGGTTCCTCTTTTTAGCACTGGGTGATGGCTCCTGAGAGGAACAGGCATACATTCATGGAAGGGGAAGCATCTGAGAGGAGCCTTGAAGGATGGGTAGAAAATTTCTGGTTGAAAAGAGATGGGGATGGAGAGGCACATCATGAACCAAAGCACGGAGGTAGGAGATCCTGAGTCAAGTGTGAATCGTGGGCCTGCTGGGCAGCTACCCAGTGGGATGGTTAGGGGAGAGGATGAGGCCCCTGGTAGTTTAGGGCAGGGTCATTGCAAGCCTTGAATGCCAGGCTGATGGGTGAAGCTTCATTCTGTACTAAATTATTGGTTCCATTTCTCAGCTGTAAGGTGGCATGAAATTAGGTTGTTCTTATGTTGTTATTGCTGTCATTAGAAGGCTGTTGTGCCACATGTGCACCCTGACCATTTGCTAACATTGGGAGAGAGTGGCATCCTGCATACAGCAGGCTGATGTCGTGTTCTGAATTAGGTAGGAACAGGGTCCTGTGCCAATGTCCACCAGGACACTGAGCCCCCGAAGCTTCAGTCGGCTCCTGAGATCCTGAATCTTAGAAAATTCACCTCGGCTGAAATTCCAGCTCCACTTAGAAATCTCAGTCTTTGTGAGGTATGTGTTACCAGGTAACCAGGAGAGGCAGCGAATACCACTTTGTGAGAGGGACAAAGAAGGGGGTCCGTGTGCTCAAAAGCCTTTCATGCTGAGGGAGGGGTTTGAGGCGGAGGCTGCGGGGAGCAGGATTAAGCTGTTCCTCATTCCACATGCCAACGTGACTATTAGCATAAATTATCAGGGTTGTTCACTGCGTTGATCATGAAATTCTTTGGTTGTGTGCTTTTTCCTCTAGGCAGATGGGGTCCTGGGGGATGACTTTTGATATTCTTTCTTTCCTTGGCACCATTAACTTTTAAAGAAATCTCAGAGGCATTTGGGGAGATCTTTCATGCCAGCCATCAAGGACATACTTAGTTGACATGATGGGGGGACAGGCGACCACATGCTATAATAATAATATCAGTCCCTTTCATTTGTACAAATCCACAGTCACATCCATTCTTTCCCTTCACCCTAGAGGACATGGGCGGAAATCATCATCTTAATTTGTAGGTGAGGAGGAAATGGTTAGCAAATTGCCCAAGCTCCTGTGTTTGGTGACCAGACTCCTGGGGCCTTTGGGTTTCCCTGGGTACCATTTTGCCCACCCACCATGCTGCCTTTATTGGGGCACACCTGGGTGACTATTCTGTGTTATTTGATGAGTGGATCTGTGCCATCCCAGCATTTACAGGGCTGTTGCTGGCAGGAGGAGAAGGAAACAAGTATTGAGCAAGGAAAGGCTAGAGAGACAAAGCTGGCATATTCACAGACTGGACTGACCAGGCACCATGCTCCCCCTCTTGAAAGCCACATGACTCATCAAAGGCAGTTAGAAAGGAAAGCCCTGGCTCTTCCAAGAGAGAGGCAGCTCTGGCAACAGTAGGGCGAGAGGCTGTGCCCTGGGCTTGCCCGAGGAAGGGCTGTGGGCTGGGGCTTCTGGAACCTCCAGGCAGGGCCTGCTGGTAGGCCCGCTCATCAGAAGCCAATAGAGGGTCTCACGCAAGCAAAGCATCTTTGAGGAAACTACCCTTGAGGTGCTGAGTCCTCAGGTTTCTCCGTGGAAGCCTTTTGCAGTTTGCAGGGAGTCTGGTAACTGTTCCTCACAACAGCCTATGGGAAGGAAAAGGAAGGGAGAATGGATTCCCGTACCCATTTTAAAGAAGAAGAAACTGAGGCCAAGTCACAGCACTGGGGTGTAGCAGAGACAGAATTTGAACCTGGGTTCCTCCTGCTTGTGGTAGTCATTGAGCACCCCAGTGCTGCCCTCGAATGAGCCCGTGGCGACAGTAGGACTGAGAATGCCCCGTTAGTGTTAAAGATACATCACTCAATGGTATCTTCATGAGCTCTGTTCCCTTGGGATGATGCCTGGGGGGTTTCATTTCTGGACTGAAAAGAGTCAGCATAGCAGGGTATCCTTAGACAGGCCTGCTGGCAGGGTTGGCCATTAGCTGGTGTCTGGGAACTGGGATTTCGGGAGGCACCCCCGCCATGCCCAGAACTGCTGAGGGTGGCTCACTGCACCTGAATTGTATGAAGGATAGCTGCACACCTGCTTTCCTTCTGGGAGACTGGAGTTTAGGTACGTAGTGGGCAGAGGGTGCCTCGGTGACTGGCCCCCAGTAAAAACCATCAGGCACTGAATCTCTTAGTGAATTTTCCTGGTAGATGGCATTTTGCACATGTTGTTACGATTCACTGCTGAGGAATTAAGCAAGCCCTGTGTGACTTGCTGGGAGAGGCTCTTGGAGGCGTGCACCCGGTTTCCCCTGTCTTTGCCCCTTGAGCTTTTTCCCTTTGCTGGTTTGCTTCGTCTCCTTTCACTGTAATAAAACATAGCTGTGAGTAAAACTGAGTCCCGTGGTCCTCCTGGCAAATCATTGAACTTGGGGTTGCCTTGGGGACCCCCGATACAATCCCTAAGGAATTCTTTCTTGTGCTAGAATGGAGTCCATACAGAATAACAAATGCTTCCTTTAAAAAATTCGTGTGAAGTTAATGGACTTGGGGTGCCTGGGTTTGAGTCCCCACTCCTCCAAGCATGTTCCCTTTCTGAGCCTTGGTTTTCTCTTTTGTAAAATGGGGATAAATGCAGGGCTGGTGTGAGCACAAAAGAGTAGTGTATGCGGAAGTGTCATGTAAGGAGAAGGCGAGGTACTGAGGACAGAGCTCAGAGCCTGGTCCCTGGGCTCATGCATAGCCTTGTCCCACCATTTAGGGCTGGGTGACCCTGGCTAGCTTCCCCAGCAGGCAGCTGGCAAGACTGCCAGAAAAATCAAATGGGTTGATAATCTGTTTAAGCCGAAGAGGAGTGCCTGGCACACAGCAGGCTCTCGATGTCAGCCCGTGGCGTTATTACCGCTGTTACTACTATGATGATGATGACGGATTGTAAAGAGCTGATGTGGATAAAGATATTTTCAATTTAAAATCAGACATGTTAAAATTAAAAACAGATTACTATGACAAAGAGACACATTAGGGAATTTTTCAAGATAACTGAACTGTTCTATATCTTGGCTATGGCAGTGGTTTCACGACTCGATGCATTTGTCAAAACTTAGAACCGTATACCAGAAAGAGTGATGCACATTTAAAAATTAAAAATTCCAATGTCACTTTATCATCAAAAGCAGGGGGCTCTTTTGTAAAGGAAATGGTATTTTCTGCCACAAAGTCAGTGGCGAACACGGTATTTCCAAAATAGTCTTTCTTAGTTGTAGCTGAGGGAAGAGAGGGAGATGGAAATGTGAAGAAAGGTGAAATGTGATTTACTGGTTTATTCATTTAGGCCTGAAAGGGATTGATGAAATCTCATTTAAAATTTATGACTTTACGTGAACGAAAGTAAAACACGTTAATCGAGTGTCCTTTTGAAATCCATTGAAGGCTTTGGATGCCAGAATTAAGATGCTGTTCTGATTGTTCCCACAGTGAGCCATTCGGGGACTGCTTTGGGCTCCAGAGGAGGCAGTGCTGGCAGGAGGGTGTGAATAAATCAGACTTTCTTTGTCACCTGTATAGACGGGGCTCCTGCCAGAGAGCAGGGGTGCTGGCAGGAGGATGTGAATAAA
>NW_011888904.1:1938189-1942761 GCF_000151845.1 Pteropus vampyrus | reverse complement strand
CAGCTAAGAATTTCTTACTCAGATTCCTACATGCTTTCTGGTCCCATGTAGCCAGCCCACACCCTTCTCTCCTTGCTGTAATGTTCTGGCAGCCTAGATCCACATTGCCTGATTCCCAGTCTCTCCATGGCTTCCAGGTGCAAAGCTTTGCCTCCCACCCCACGGGAAGGTGTGTGGGGCGGGGGAGGCCTGGGTATGGACTATGATATGCAAATGGGCATCTTGAACGGACTGCAGGGAGTCTCAGCTCCAGGGGAGCTGCAGCTGTCCTACATGGCATTATTCTTTGAAACACCCTCCCTCCCTGTGAAAGGAGAAAAGCCCATCTGTTAGAAGACTCTGCTGTCAGTGAAGTGACACCAGCCCCTCCCGGATCCTGCCACCCTGTTGTGTAGTTGAGCTGAAAGCAGATGGCAGCCGGGGGGCCCTGGAAGGGAGTGTGACGAGACAGGAGCTCTGCCACTGACGTCTTGGGTGACTTTGGGAAGTCGCCTTTCCTCTCCGGACCCCCGCTGTCCTGTTGGTAGAACAAAAGTGGTGGGTGAGGAAACAAGCGGGTCTAAGGCAAACTCTCTTCCACGATTCCCTGCCTGAGAGTCCATTTTTTCTGTGTAGAGAGATTTCGTCCGCCACTGCTCCCCTCACGTTAGACTATCCCAGCAGGCTCTGCACCCCAGAAGTGGGGTGCTTGGGACCTGGCAGAGGAGTAAAGTTGTGTTCCCTTGTCTTCTCCCAGCTCCTGTGGTCGTCATTCCACCCCGGGGTGTTCACAACATCACCGGGGCACAGGTGTACCTGTCCTGTGAGGTGAGGGCTGTGCCTCCCCCAGTCATCACGTGGAAGAAGGTATTTATATTCAAGAACTCTGTGTGTGTGTGTGTGTGTGTGTGTGTGTGTGTGTGTGTGTGTGTGTGTGAGAGAGAGAGAGAGAGAGAGAGAGAGAGAGAGAGAGTCAGAGTCATGTAAATGTTTTTTAAGTATGTTTGTGTATATATCTTTACATGTGGATCAGAGGATTTTAAAAGGATATCTTATATACACCACTTCTGTGCCTCCAGGTTTATGCCTCAGACTTTTACCCTAAAGCTCTTCCCAGGGAACAGGAGTTGCCATCCTTTCTGTGCCATTTGCTCCCTTGGCCGCTTAGCTGTCTAGAAAGTCCTGCTGTTTATCTAGCTTAGACCAGCTAGAGTGAAGTTAGAGCCTACTTCATTGGATCTGGCTTTTAGAAAGACAGCTGGTAGAAGATGACCCAATGATATTCCAAAATTAGATCTTCCTGCAGATTAGTTTTTGATAGACTAGCGTGGATCACAGCATAGGTTGTCCCTGTGTCTCAACAGCCCCGAGAAGGGCCATGGAATTCTGAACTGCTTCTGCAAGATAGTATAGTGGTGGTGTCCGCATCTTTGCTGTCTGTCCATCAGAGTGTGCTGTCTGTACAGATGTTTGGGTTTTAAAATTGACTGATATTTTAGTAAGAATAAGAGATACAGGAGTTTTGGCCTTCGAGTCAGTGGAATAATGCAGACAGCAAGATGCCTGTGGAATGGTTCATATCCAGAAATGCTTTTTCTAAACCACTCCTGGTTTTCCTGTCCTCTTTAGGTCACACGGTCCCCTGAGGGCACCCAGGTGCTGGAGGACCTGCCTGGGGACCACGTCAACATAGCTGTCCAGGTGCGAGGGGGCCCTTCTGACCATGAGGCCACAGCCTGGATTTTGGTGAGTATCTCATTTATTTAGGATTACTGCCTATTATTGACTGGCTCTTATAAAGCACTCTTTATATTTCTATAACACATTACATGTTTCAGAACTGTTCTTAGCCATTTCTCATTGGATGCTACAATAAGTGTGGGGAAAGCAGGGTAGGTAGTATGACTCCTGTGAGTGTAAGTGTTCTTCATTGGCAGGCAGAATTATGGCTCTGGAAAGATGTCCATGACCTAATACCTAGAACCTGTGGGTACGTTCTGTGACACGGCAAGAGGGAATTAGGGTTGCAGATGGAATGAAGGTTGCTAATCAGCTGATTGTAATAAGGAAGTTACCCTGGATCATCTGCGTGGGCCCAATGTAACCATGAGTCCTTTAAATGTGGAAGAGGGAGACAGAAGAAAGAGAGCCAGAGAGATGGCAGTGTGAGAAAGATATGACCCATCTGCTGGCTTTGAAGATAGAAGAGGGGGCCACAAGCCAAGGAATGCAGGCAGCCTCTAGACTGGAAAAGGCAAGAAATGGATTTTCCCCTAGGGCCCCTAGAAAGAAGGCAGCCCTGCTGACACCTTGGTTTTAGCCCACCGAGACCCATTCGGACTTCTGATCTCAGGAGCCGTACATAATAAATGTGTGTTGTTTTAAACCATTAAGTGTGTGGCAATTTGTTACAGCAGCCATAGGAAACTAATAAGTTGCCCAAGACCACATGGCTGGTGAGGAGGGAAGATGGCACATTCACGTCCTTTCATGGCTCTTCTGTGCCACTTGCAGCAGTTTTGCTAAGATGAGGGAATGCCATGTGGTTGAAGGAGCACTGGAGTGATGAGACGGGTCTATGTTGGGCAAGGCACTCTACCTCTCTGAGTTTCAGTGTCCACAATTGTAAAAAAGGGCTTTGGACTGGACAGCATCCAAGGGCCTCATGACTGTAACAGTCTGTGACTTACCTGCGAGCTTCCTGTAACATGAGAATAAAGATGCTCCCCCTTCACCCACAGTCGATTTGAGATTGAAACGAGATGGTATGCATAAACCCTCGCCAGCTTCTAGAGTGACTCGCAGTTGATAGAGGTTGCTGTAAAAAGGGAAGGCAAGAGAGGAGAGAACAGATGTGAGTCTGCTCTGCAGGGGCAGGAGAACAGGCTGCCCTCCGGGGGTGTCTTCCTCACTGCACCCCATCTCTGCAAGGTTTGGTGACTCTTCTGCACCCAGCTCAGGGACTCAGAATGCAGTCAAGCCCATAGCTTTTTCAACTCTGAGCCTCAATGTCCACAATTGTAAAAGGAGGGCTTTGGGCTGGACAGCGTCCGAGGGCACGGTGACCCTAACATTCCCTACTTTATTACAAGAAAATGTGGAGAAAAAGTTATCTCAGGTGTTAAGGCTGCCTCCATTGGGAGCACTTGTACAGTAGATTTTTGTTCATTTGCAGCATTTTCTTTATAATCTATACCTATCACCTTCAATAAGAGCATCAGGTAGCTCACAGTAAAAGGCAAGAATGCAGGGGAAACACTAAAATGAGAGGCATGATGGAGAGGGTACTGAGAAGAAAATTGAATTCTTCCTCAGCAGCCAAAGCAAGAAGAGAAATAGAGTGAACTCTAGCTTCTTTTGAAAAGGAATAAGTGTTCAGACATATTAAGACTAAATAAGGAATTGATTTTGCTGTGCCATATAGCACTGTATAAACTTGCCTGTTTTATTTCTAGATCAGCCCCCTGAGAAAGGATGACGAGGGAGTATACCAGTGCCATTCGGCCAACGCAGTCGGGGAGGCCTTGTCCTATGGCACAGTGACAGTTATCGATCTGAGTACACCCACCTTTCCAGCTGCAGATGACCGCATGTGACGGAGTAAGGACATGTTCTGTCATTTTCAGTATTGATACACCTGTGTCACAAGAGATTGAAATGGCTTATAAGATGTGTAATAAAAAAAGAAGAAAAATACATAAATCAAGGAAACTAGAGGAATGCAAAACAAGAGAAGGAATATATTGCAGTTAGCCAGTAGAATCTTTAATATGTTCTACAGGCATATCACTCTGGGCTTCCCACCTAGCGTGCAAGTCAAGAGCTGTGAACATCATGCGCATTCATAAGGTGAAAAGGACCAGTCGGTTCTTTCTGTTTCTGAGACTGAACAGACTATTTCCTACAGATCCTCCTAGAGAGGGCACTGAGAGGGCAGACATTGTCACTGTGACAGCACCCATGTGAAAAGATGCCCGGAAAGGAGAGAATGTGAGCTTCATTTGTCTGTGTCCAGGTTCCTCCTTGTCAGCAGCTCTGGCATCTCTAGGCTGTGCCTCCCTGTCCTCAACATTGTGCTTGCTTAGCAGCACATCTGCAAAGAATCTGTGTTGCCCCAGGCCAGGTGGCCCTCAGTCCTCATCGTCACCTGGGTGAGAGTTGGGGCTGAAGCTTCCCCCCACCAATAGGTGGGCTGTGAACTTAGGAAACGAATCCCTTTATTAGCCAGACTTTGCTGCTTAACAACCCCCCAAATCTCGCTGGTTCATGACCACCACCATTTATCTCTTGCTCACGTTCCATGTCATAGGCGTACTGTGGGTTGGCTGTGACTCCATTCCATGTGTCTTCTCACATGGAGACCCAGCTGGAGGAGCAGTTCCAATGTGGAATACGGCCAAGCACACAATCCCATTTGAATGTTCTGCTTGGATGTGGTATATGTCACATCTGCTTAAGTCCATTATCCAAAGCAAGTCACATGGCCACACCCAGCATTATTGGGGTTGGGGGATGTCTGCTTCTCTCACAGGAGGCCAAGGTCAGGGAGGCGTGATCCTCTTACAGGATCGGATGAAGGAATAGTCGCAAACA
>NW_011888904.1:1933757-1938139 GCF_000151845.1 Pteropus vampyrus | reverse complement strand
CAGGTGTTAAGGCTGCCTCCATTGGGAGCACTTGTACAGTAGATTTTTGTTCATTTGCAGCATTTTCTTTATAATCTATACCTATCACCTTCAATAAGAGCATCAGGTAGCTCACAGTAAAAGGCAAGAATGCAGGGGAAACACTAAAATGAGAGGCATGATGGAGAGGGTACTGAGAAGAAAATTGAATTCTTCCTCAGCAGCCAAAGCAAGAAGAGAAATAGAGTGAACTCTAGCTTATTTTGAAAAGGAATAAGTGTTCAGACATATTAAGACTAAATAAGGAATTGATTTTGCTGTGCCATATAGCACTGTATAAACTTGCCTGTTTTATTTCTAGATCAGCCCCCTGAGAAAGGATGACGAGGGAGTATACCAGTGCCATTCGGCCAACGCAGTCGGGGAGGCCTTGTCCTATGGCACAGTGACAGTTATCGATCTGAGTACACCCACCTTTCCAGCTGCAGATGACCGCATGTGACGGAGTAAGGACATGTTCTGTCATTTTCAGTATTGATACACCTGTGTCACAAGAGATTGAAATGGCTTATAAGATGTGTAATAAAAAAAGAAGAAAAATACATAAATCAAGGAAACTAGAGGAATGCAAAACAAGAGAAGGAATATATTGCAGTTAGCCAGTAGAATCTTTAATATGTTCTACAGGCATATCACTCTGGGCTTCCCACCTAGCGTGCAAGTCAAGAGCTGTGAACATCATGCGCATTCATAAGGTGAAAAGGACCAGTCGGTTCTTTCTGTTTCTGAGACTGAACAGACTATTTCCTACAGATCCTCCTAGAGAGGGCACTGAGAGGGCAGACATTGTCACTGTGACAGCACCCATGTGAAAAGATGCCCGGAAAGGAGAGAATGTGAGCTTCATTTGTCTGTGTCCAGGTTCCTCCTTGTCAGCAGCTCTGGCATCTCTAGGCTGTGCCTCCCTGTCCTCAACATTGTGCTTGCTTAGCAGCACATCTGCAAAGAATCTGTGTTGCCCCAGGCCAGGTGGCCCTCAGTCCTCATCGTCACCTGGGTGAGAGTTGGGGCTGAAGCTTCCCCCCACCAATAGGTGGGCTGTGAACTTAGGAAACGAATCCCTTTATTAGCCAGACTTTGCTGCTTAACAACCCCCCAAATCTCGCTGGTTCATGACCACCACCATTTATCTCTTGCTCACGTTCCATGTCATAGGCGTACTGTGGGTTGGCTGTGACTCCATTCCATGTGTCTTCTCACATGGAGACCCAGCTGGAGGAGCAGTTCCAATGTGGAATACGGCCAAGCACACAATCCCATTTGAATGTTCTGCTTGGATGTGGTATATGTCACATCTGCTTAAGTCCATTATCCAAAGCAAGTCACATGGCCACACCCAGCATTATTGGGGTTGGGGGATGTCTGCTTCTCTCACAGGAGGCCAAGGTCAGGGAGGCGTGATCCTCTTACAGGATCGGATGAAGGAATAGTCGCAAACAAGCACCATCACCAAGGCCCACTGACAAGTTTTTAATAGAGCAGGAGAAATTAAACAAGTTGAACAGTTTATGAAAAGCAAGATTTTGCTGTGGTTGTAATCCGTATTATTCCATATTTAGCTGCCATCTCCTGTGTACAGGCCTTACGTCAGATCTGTAGGGAATGCACAGAAAACCGAAAAGTGGACGTAATTAAAGCACAAGGAATGCAATATTAAGGAAATGTGGGGCATATGTGAGTTTGAGGCAAGAGAAGTGACTTAGAACTGGGGAAGTAAAGGAAGACTTTGCTGTGGTTTCTTAAGGGGTTGATGGATGGGTGAGTGCAAGTAGTAAGAGCTCCTAGAAATGGAGAGGAAAATAGAAGGTGTAAAACCGTCAAATAAAAATTCAGTTAGGTGACTTAAAGTTGCCCTCCTGATACTTGACGTTTTGTTTGATGTGTGTGTGTGTGTGTGTGTTGCTATAAATATGTAACAAAAAGTCAAGTATTAGAACTTTTTGTCCTTTACATTTATACGTGTGTACATATATATGTACGTATCTGTATGTTTTAACATATATTTCATTTTATATATACATAAGTATAAATATGTATGTACTTTTTTAAAAAACAAATGACAGGCTATGAATATAGCGTATTATAAATGAGTTTTCAAAAGGGAGCCACAAAGAACCATAAAATTTTAAGACCATTGCTATAGCGCAGTTCTTTTTTATTTTTATTTTTCAATTAAAGTTAATTTCAATAATATTTTTTATTAGTTTCAGGTATACAGCGTAGTGGTTAGACATTTACATAATTTAGGAAATGATTCCCCCCAATTAGTCTAGTACCCATCTGGCATTATACATAATTATTACCTTTTTATTAACTATATTCCCTATGCTGTACTTCACATCCCCATGACCATCTTGTATTTTGTATTTCTCAATCTCTTCATCTTTTCACCCAGCCCCTTAACCCCTCTCCTATCTGGCATCACTCGTTTGTTCTCTGTATCTATGAGTCTGTTTCTGTTTTGTTTGTTTATTTTGTTCTAAATTTAGGTTCTACATATAAGTGAAATCATATGGTATTTTTCCTCCTCTTTCTAACTTATCTCACTTAGCATAATATTCTCTAGGTCCATCCATGTCATTGCAAATGATAAGATTTCATTATTTATGGCTGAGTAATATTCCATTTTACACATGTACCACATCTTCTTTATCCAATTGTCTATTGATGGGCACTTAGGTTGTTTCCATATCTTGGTTATTGTAAATAGTGCGGCAGTGAACATAGGGGTACATATATCTTTTCGAATTAGTGTTTTGTTTTTCTTTGGATAAATATCCCAAAGTGGAATTGCTGGGTCATAAGGTAGTTTTATCTTTAACTTTTTGAGGAACCTCCAAACTGTTTTCCATAGTGGCTGTACCAATTTGCAATCCTACCAACACCGCCCAAGGGTTCACTTTTTACCACATCTTCGCCAACTCTTGTTTTTTGATTCATTGATGATAGCCATTCTGACAGGTATGAGATGATATCTCATTGTGGTTTTAATTTGCATTTCTTTGATGATTAGTGATGTTGAGCATCTTTTCATATGTCTATCAGCCATCTGTATATCCACTTTGGAGAAATGGTCACAGCCCAGTTCTTGAGTCCTCTCTATAACATGCACTATCGACCAGCTCTTGCTTGCATACCTCCAGAGATACAGAGCTCACTACCACAAGACAACCATCTTTGGATTTTCCAGCTGTTGGAAGTTCTTCTTCATATTAAGCTGGAATCTGCCTCCCTGAAATGTCCACTCACTGGTTATACGTGTACTTCTGGGTCCCCACAGGGCCCCTCTGCTTCCCACCCACACTATTCCTTGCTAGGGAGAGATCTAAAGTTAAAGACCATTTATTTCCCACCCCCCTCCATTTAACACATGGTTGACTGTGACAGAGCAGGCTTCTTTTCTCTAATTTTTTTCTCTTTTCTTATAGGTCTTAAAAATATTGATCACAGGATGACAGAAAAGTCAAGCCTTGGATCATTTTGCTTTGTCAAGAATTGGGACAACTGTGTTTGTAGGTTAACCCTTTTGTATGTTTTTAAAAATTAGATGCAAACTAGATTCATACACAGATGTAGTTTTTAGCAGGGAAAACACTGGGAAAACAGACTGCATGTAGCTTTTTTATACTTTTGAAATGAATCGCTCTGTGAGAATTTTTTTTAACTACTCTCCCAGGGAAGATCACTTTGTGACATAATCGTAATTCTAAAGGGCTGAACGAGGCATGTGTCAGCTCTGACTCTTACCTCATTTGTCTGTGTGTTAAAGGAGGATGGGGCGGAGGCGGGGGGAGGCCGGGGTTCCCTCTGCCTGACTTCTAACTTGCTATGTGACCTAGACAGGTCCTTCCCTTCACTGGGCCTAGGTCTCTTCACCTGTGAATATGGCATTTGGACTGGATGTTACCCATGTCCCTTTGAGCCCTGCCATACTACAGTAAGATGGCTCTATGGAAAAAATACAAGAAGTATGGTCTTAGCATTCTTTTTAAAGTATCTATTTCCTCCAAAATAAATGCCACTGCTTCATACTAGGGTGTGAACAGCTGGCAATAGCTCTTCTATTCCTGCCATTTTCCCATTTTAAAAAGATTTAGTCCTAAATGGGACACTTTGCCAGATTCAGAAGTACCTTTGGCTGGGCATTTGGGGACCAAGACATCCACTTGTTAACAAGCCCAGCATTCACTAATCAGATGGGCAGTGGAGACCTGGCTTCTGGACACCAAATTGTAAAAACAGGGTCAGATGCTCTCTCTGGGCTGTGTAATTAGAGTGTAGTAGAATATGTTTTACTTAGAGGTGTTTTGACTTCACCCAGGAATAAGGCAGGCTGTCTTTCT
>NW_011888904.1:1927118-1933642 GCF_000151845.1 Pteropus vampyrus | reverse complement strand
CTCTCTCTCTCTCTCTCTCTCTCTCTCTCTCTCTCTTTTTCTCCCTCCCTCCCTCCCTTCCTTCCTTTTTCTTTCTTTTTTTAATGAAGAAAGAAAGAAGGAGAATATTTAATATCTGGGCTAAAAATCAGATCCCTTGGGTGAGTAAAATTTCTTAAAGTCAGAATTGGGAACTCACGTATGACTAGTCTTTAAAGTTCATGAAGCACTTTTCTACCTGTGGTCACTTCCCAACTCTGGGATGGCAGGCAGGGAAAGTAGTAATGTCCCTTCCCCTTTTATAGATGAAGAAACCAGGCTCTGAGAGTTAAGTGCTTTCCCAATGTCCGAAGTCCTCTGAGAAGGACCAGAACTCAGGGCACCTGGCTCTCTGTGGCACCCTGTTCACTCCGTGTGTCACTACTCAGGATAATCTTATAACTGTGTAAGGGAAGATGCTGCCAGTCCCACAGGTTCCAGGGATTATCATCCAGGTCCATGTCGACTTTTAAAGCTCACCCTCATGCAACCCACAGTGGGTATGACATTTTGGGGTCCTTTTTGGAATCGCATTTTCTGCCTTTATGGCTGGCTGTTCCACATCTGAAATAGTGATGTTCTGCATAGCAGGAGGCTGGCCTGGGAATCCAGAAACATGAGGTCCTTTTGGGAATTCACTCCTGGCTTGCTGTGTGACCCTGAGTGAGTCACCTTCACTTTCTGGACCTTAGTTTCCTCATTTGAATTAGAAGGGAATGAAACTTTAAAACATTAGAACCCCTTTTTTCTATAAAATGAGAATTGAAACTGATCAAACTGGAAGCTCTCCTTGTCTGTTGGAGGCTGGGGCTGCTGGGGACCTGCTCACATCCCCTCAGTACTCAGCACCTCCTACCGCTCTCCCACCCACCCCTACCACAAAGATTTCTGTATCCGAGGTCTGCAGTTAATGCCTCTGTGATTTGCATGGCTGGTTAATAAGACACTTAGTGAAACACTGTCAGGAGGAATAGCGATGCTGAGGCCCAACATCACGCATCTGCTAATGAGCACATTTAGTGAAATCAGTTGAACCGCTCACATTTGCCCAATCGGAATTGAACAACTGGATCCAGAGCCAGAGAGCAGGGTGGATGGAGCCCCGTGGTGACGGAGCTGAGCATTAAGACTGCATGAGGACGGTATAGTATCATAATTGTGTGCAAAAAAAAATAACAATAATGTTACGCTGTCAAATTTTCGCCAAAACCAAAAAGGTAGATGAACATGATTGTTCTAACCTAATGATTTTTCATTGGTGAGAGCCCCAAGACCTCCGTAGAGGCCGAGAGACTATGCCGTGGCTGTTATCATTGGGAAACATGATCCCCAGAGCCTGTGTTTTCTACCCGATTTCATTGATGTGATGATGTCACATGACCCCTGCACCCTGAAAATAAACGTTTTGTAAGGACAGTCTCTGTGGTCTCTTTGCCCTTGGAACGCTGCTGCAGGTGGTCAGGGTCCCACCGATACTTCGCCATCCTCCCTTATACACCTTTGCCCCTGTTTTCCTGGGCCACATCAGCTCCTTCAGTCCGAATCCTCACACCTGGGCTGTGGTCACAGCCGCGCCTGGTCACCTTGCTTGCAGTTTTTAACCAGTCCTAATCGTCTACTGGCCTGATCCTTCTAGGTCCCCTTTGAACTTGGGTGTCTGACTATATAAACATTCCAGTATTTAGTTCACTCACTTAGATCTACCCTCGGTCACCTCCCGCATGCACACGGAGTAGCATTCTTGAGGCTGGCATTGTGAGGGTGGGTAGGACCTTGGCCCTGAACTCAGGAGGAGTGGGACAAAGTTGTCGTCCTGCCAGGCAGCACATGGTGTCTGCTTTGCGATCAAAGCACGGGAAGACCGGGAAAGACTTCCCAGAAGAGGAGAAGAGGAGGCTCTTGAGCTGGGGGTTGGAGTGGGCAGGGGACATTTCCAGCTGGAGAAACAGCAAGTGAAAGGAGCAGGGGTGGAGAGGGGCAGCACAGTTTGTGAGCAGGGAGCAATGGCAGCTGCTGAACGCTGTAGTGGCAAGTGGAGGGGTGGGGGACTTAGGCCACACCCCTAAATGCCACCAGAGAAGGTCCGACTTGATGCTGTAAACAGTAGGCAGCCTAAATCTCAGTCTTCTGTTGTCAACTGAGTTATAACTCGGCTCGAGAAAGATAATTCAAAAGCCATTGTTCAATCCCAAATGTACCCACTTCCCACCTTAAATAAAAAAGTCTGATTTTTAGTCAAAATGGTTTTTTTTTTTCCTTCAGGTTTTATGGTGAATTTAAATCTATTTCTTTAAAAAGAAACATTGCCTTCCCCTCTCCCTCAGGGATGGGCGATGCGGGAAAAATTAATAAGAACGAGCAAATTGGTCGAGAGTGAACAGTCTCCTCTAATGAATTTTCTTACTCCCGGCCTTCGCCAGGGCCTTTTGAACATTAAATCAGAGAATGGTTATTATGTGATATTTTAATTAATTAAGGGAAACTAAAGCGCCCTGGTGTCTGCAGCTGCATAATGAATTCAGAACGTAGGAGCCCACCACTCAGGGTAGCCCTTGCTTGGCTCAGTGGGGCTGACTTCTCCTTCCTGGAGTGTGACTTCCCTTCTGTCAGGGCTGCCTCTGAGTTCAGCTTCTACTGCACCCAGTAGCTGAGAAGTACGTGGTACCAGCAGGCTGAGTTACCTGTGTCTCCCCTCACCATGGCTGTCTCTTGCTCATGCCTAAATCTCCCATGGTGTTAGGGAGTGGCTGGTTGTCAAGGAAGAGTGAAAACAGTCATTGCTAAAAAGTAGGAGTGGGGTTAGTGGTAGAGAACAGAAGCCTCTCTTACTTTCATTCATAAATCCACCCACCACATGCATCTGCAAAGCACCTGCTGTATGCTGGGCTTCTCTCGGTGCTGAGGGGTCTGTACTCAATAAAACATGTTGAATGAATGAATAAAAAAAACTCACCACCTTGTCCTCAAACCTGCTTTCCAGCTAGGTTCCCTTTTGCAGTGCTGGTACACCACTCTCTTGATCACCCCAGCCAGGAACATGGGGTCACCCCCTGACTCCCAGGATCTCCCACCTTGTCAGGTCAGCATCCTTGGCGTGGGCAGCAGTGTTCTGAGTGGCCTTCAGCTCCAGGTCAACCCCTCGACCTATCCTGCACACTGAAGCAGAGCCAGCATTAGAAACAAAAATATGATCCTTTCATTTTCCTTTGAAAACCTTCGTGGCTTCCCTTCGCTGGACAACGTGTGGACTTTCCTGCGGGGTGCACAATCCCTGCCTCCGTGCAGGCCTTTCCTCCCTGTCTCTCCTTGCCTCACACCATTCATTGCAGCCTCTACGTGTTTCACAAGCTCAATGCCCTTCACTCTCCTGCCTGGTTACCTCCTTCTCATCCAGTAAGATCCTGTGTCCCTCCCACCAGGCCTTTCCCTTGGGCTGAGCTGGGTGCAGTAGAGTCAGAAGACCTGAGTGTGAGTCCTGGCTCTACTTACTAGCTGAACAATCCAGGCCACCATGTTTATTTATCAGGTGTGAAATGATCATAGTAAGTGCCCGAGGGTAATGAGAAGCACTAAATGAGATAATAAATAGTGCGGGTGCCTTATCAACATCGTGGGTAGTTAATATTATTTCTTTCTTTCTGTGATCTCATGGCCTCTATATTTCCATTTATCACAGTACTTTTCACCTGTCCTGACCTTGTCTCCTTACCGGACTATGGACTGCAGGGCAGGGACTGCCTCATTCAATTCTCCGTCCCTACAACCTGCCCAGAGCCAGAATCTTAGACTTTAAAAAAAAAAAAAAATTATGATCTAAGTAAATTAATTAACCAGGTGGCCACCAGAGGTCAGCCTCACACCCAGAATAGAGTCAACCCAAATCAAAGTTCTGAAGTAGCCTGGTATCTGGAATCTGATCCAGAGAAACAGTATGACTGTGATGGAGCAGCAGCTCTGATGGATCCAGCAAAAACCATGGGTGTTTGGGCTCTTTAGGTGTCGAGGTTGGATTAGTTGTGCTTTCAGTTTGACCCCTTTCTGGCCCATAGTGTATGCACATGGGAAACAGTTCAAATGAGTTGCATGCTAAACCTCTCAGCTTTCATTTCATATAAAACAAAGGGTAACCCCACTGCCTATTTCATAGGATTGTTTGAGACTTCAGTGACATGTAATGGTGCCTGGCAGAGTAGAGCTTGGCGTGTTTGTTGAATAAGTGAGTGCTCCCGAATTGCAATATCTATCATGGAGTGAGGTCCTACAGGAGTGCCTGCACTGAGTGATGCCCAGCTCAAACCTCCCTGCTCACGTGGCCTTGCATCCAGAGCAATGATCATGAGTGCAGAGGGGCTACAGGGGCTAAGCTGGCTAGGAATCTGATCTGATTCTTCAGTCTCAGAATTTCAGCAACGGAAATAAGAGACCTAGATTGTTCTTTCCCATCCCACCCCATACTGGGACACCCTGTGCCAAGTGTTTCTTGGTTTAGAAATATTGAGAAACAAATGAGGAATGGGTTTGTTAAAACATTGGGATGTTGCTTGATAGTCATTAGAGACCCCCACCCACCTACACGCTCACTCTCATTTCACTACTGTGCAAAGCGTCAACAGCTTCCGAGAGAAGTAGATGAAAGGTACACTTCAGGGGTCAGTCAGGGTCACCCAACTTTAGACAAATGGCATAGAAATGAGGTCCTGGGAAGGGGATACGAGGGGACCAAACAGCCTGAATCCTCAGGAAGCAGTTTCAGGCCAAGGTCAGATATCTCCAAGGTCAGATAGTGAATAAAATCACTTTGATGCCTAGGTGAGATAATAGAATGCTAAAGAGATGGCTGGGGGTGTGCATTCATAAGACTGATTAGATTTAAAATCAGAGTGATTTATGGGCAATGTGGTAGAAAGGCGGAAGACAGGGAGAGAGGAAATCAGCCTTCTGTTTCTGTGTTGTGGCCTTCTGGCTTGGAGTTACTCCCACCCATTGGGAAATTAAGGCTAACGGTAAACATACTGAACTCTCAGATTTGCACCTCCAGAAACACCAACATGTCAGGATGGCCCTGATGCTGAGATTGGCCTGAAGGGCAGAGTGTTTTGATAGAGCTAGTGGAAGCCTTGAAGTGATATCTGATATGGACTTGTTCTAGGTAGCTAGTCTCTGTGAGTCTTAAAGTATTTAAAGTAGTACTTTGTCACCCAGCCAGGACAAAACAAAAATAAAACTAGAAATATTGTGGAGGGGACTTTTGTACCTGGCTGGGAGTCGACTAGATGATTACCTGGGTCTCTTCTATCCCCAAGACTCTATAAAAACATTCAGCAGTATGAGAATGTTGATACAAAATCGATCTGCAAACAGAATGTGAGTTTAATTTTTAATAGAAATCAATTCACGTATCATAAAATTCACCCTTTCAAAGAAAGCAATTCAGAGCTTTTTAGTATATCACCTATATTAAGTTGTGTAACTATCACCACTATCCAATTTCAGAATATTTCAAAACCACCCCCTAAAAAAACATTCCATACCGATGAACAGTTAGTTACTCCCTGTTCCCTCCACTCCAGGCCCTGGCAACCATGAATCTCCTTTCTGTCTCTGGATTTGCCTATTCTGGATATTTCATATAAACAGAAGACCAGGATTTGCCTATTCTGGATATTTCATATAAACACCTCTGTCTTCTTTCACTTAGCATAATGGTTTCAAGGTTCATCCATGTAATAGCATGTGCCAGTACTTCAACTTCACTCTTTCCTATGGCTGAATAATACAAGGAATATTCCACAGAAACATTGTGTTTATCCACTCATTAGTTAGTGGACATTTCAGTTGTTTTAGCTTATTTTAAAGGAATGGTTATGTAAATACATTCTTTGCCATTCCCTCCCTCAAATTAAAGAAAATCAGTAGCAAAATGTAGGGCGAAAAAGCAAAATAGCAAGCAACGGGTGCTTAGAAAAGGAAAAGCATCCTTAATTTTTAAGTTAAATCAATGAAGAATGAGGCCAAGAGTTGGCATCCACCAAAACTCCTAATGCCTTCCAATCCCATGTCCGAAGAGAGTCCGCCCACTAGGCCAGCAGGCTAATCTACTGGGAAGTCCTTCCAGATCAGTGGTTTTTAATCTATCTTCCAGAGACTCCTAAGGATTCATGGAAATTACTCGGCCTCCAAGGGGGCTGGGACTGGGACACAGGTAGATAGGACTCTCAGCCCGGCCGCCACCCCTGCTTTAGAGCAGCTCTGATTTTAATTGTTTCATTTGTTCCAGTCTAAGAGTTCATTTGGAACAAATAAAGAGGGTCCATGGCTAAAAAAATGTTTGGCAACCACTGGCAGGTAGTTGTGGAATCCTCGGACTGGGGTTGGGTCTCCATGGTGGACAGTCTTACGAGTTCTCCTGTGGAACCTTGATGGTGACTGTCTTCACCTCCGTGTAGGCCTTAAGCCCATCCTCCCCCAGCTCCCTCCCATTGCCAGATTCCTTAAAGCCTCCAAAC
>NW_011888904.1:1912819-1924763 GCF_000151845.1 Pteropus vampyrus | reverse complement strand
AGACCTGTCAGGGGTGCACTTGGGTTCTACTCTGCTCAGGGCTCTGCCCCATGCTGGGACAGACGCAGCCTCGGGTCCAACAGGCCGGGTCTGAGGAGGGAGTGGTCCACTGGGAGGTAGGTGTAAGAAGCAGTCACTAATCCATGGTGGGAGCAGAGGAGCTCAACAGGCAAGATGTGTGGTCACGGACCAAGGGTGGGAAATCTTCCATGCCAAGCTAAGGCTGTTCCTACTCTCGGGGCCTATATGAGGTCTGCCCTGGCACCTCCACTTGCATATAGAAAGATCACTGCACACTGGTGCACCAGGCTTTACAGTTTCCAGGCCACCTCAGCACTTAACTCACAAAAACTTCCAGCAGCCCTGGGGCTATCAGAGCAGATGATGACCCCCATTCTGGAAGACGAATAGGGATCAGAGAGGTTCAGGGGCTCACTGGGGACACATAACAAGCAAGTACTAGGAGCCTTAGCTGAGGTTCCTACAGCCCTAGCTTTGTTTCCTCCTGACTAGGGCAATTTCTTCGGTTCCCTGTATTAGTGCCCACTGTGTCAAGGACCAGACCTTCCGAATGATCGAGGGAGGACTGGGTGGCACCCACCTCACCCTTCCTGCGGGAGGAAGCGCGCCTCCTGGCCTCTTGGCTATGGTCAGGAGCCCTTGGCTGGAGTGGGCTGGGTGGGCAAGACAGCTGAGTTCGAGATAACAGGGAAAGTTTGGTGGGAGGAGCGGGGTGGGGTGGGGTGTAGGTGTCTACATCTTCGGGGCCCATCAGGTGCCACCTCAGGACCTGGGTGCGGGAGGAGAAGTGGAAAGCGTGGAGAGAGTCCTCATTGCACACAGAGTAAAAGGGTCGACCCCCACATGGGGAAGCCGAGGCTTAGAGAGGAAGCCTTCGCCTCCATCGCGGACGGGAATTGCGGCCTTTCCCGGGGGTACGAGGGGAGAAAGGCGCTCGTTACCTGCGACAAGTGCCGGCTCGCGCTCAGGTGCAGGTTCAGGCTCTCCCAGGTCTAGCCTCGCCTCTCGCCGGGTCCTCGCCGCAGGGCCCGCCTCTCCACGCAATCCAGAGGCTCAGCTGCCTCTGGAGGCTCCGCCTGAGCCCGGGGTGCCGCGGTCTCCGGCCTCAACGCCAAGGCCACGCCTCCGTCTAGGCCCGGGAGGGTCGGGGTTTTCGGTGAGGGGAGGAGCACCACGCCCTACCCTGGTCATCCTGCGCCACGCAAGCGCACTCTTCCTCTCAAAGTGCCTGTTTGGGAATGCAAGGATCCAGAGGGCGCGCGTGCAAAGATCCAGGGGACGCGTGCCTTCCCCAGGTCACACAGCAGTTGGAGACTGGGCCCCAATTATATTTTGCATTTCTCCCTCTCGCACGTCGCATATCGTTAAGTTGCCATCCAAAGCTTCTCCTTACCCTCTTCTGTGCCTCCCCTGTTTTATTTCTTTGGTTCACTAATTTCTAACTGTCTGCCACCTTCAGTGCTCTTCCCCAGTTGTTAGAAGATTTTATATTTGTGCATTTTTAAAATGCATTTTTTTTCTTTTTTGTCCTAAGGAGAAAAAGATTATATGCACGCTGTAGAAAGCTTGGAAACAAAAGAGGATAAAGAAAGAAAAAAAAAATTATCTTCAATCCTTTTACCCAATAGTTGCCATTTGTCTTTCTGGAATTTTTTTCCTCTGCGTTTTTCAATTTTTTTTTAATTGAAACAAAATCATAGGCCGACCTCTATTTTGCCACCTGCTTTTTTTCTTTTTAACTTAGTGATTTATTATGAACCTTTTCTCATTTCACTAATTAATTACAAGACATCATCCTCCCCATGGTAGCACAGAATTCCATGGTCAGGAGGACTATTGAAGGACATTTAATTGTCTCCATCTTGTTGTTGCTAGAAAGGATGCTAAGGCGGACATCCTGGACACGCCTCTTTCACCCACTCCACCTCCACTGCACCCTCCTTCTGGTCAAAGAGGTTGCAAAGATAAGAGGTAAGTCTCCAGCCTTGTTTGCAGCTAGAGTCCTGGATGTGAACTAGGTGCTGTCTATTACCATTGCCATAGGTGGAAGGTGGAGGATACAGTCCTGCCCCTTTGGGACCTCACTTAGCATGGTAGCAAAAATGTGAGGATTTTCTGCAATAAGCATTCTTAGTCCCTTTCCCAGCTTCTTGAGTGTGGAGTGGCATCTGTGGCTGCAGCTCAACTCCGGCTACCTGCTCTTTGAAACATGGCTGCCGGGGTGTGTCTTGAGCTAAATAGCTCCAGAGGTGGCCTCAGAGAGTGACAAGGCTGGTGGGCCACTGTCCATCTTGGTCTGGAAGTCAGGCCTGAAGGACTGCCGAAGGTCTGCTTCTCCTGCTGGCCCCTCCAGCAACTCTGTCAGCACCCAATTCTCTGTATTAAATCTCTGCCTCTCCACATATTTAGATTGTTCAGATCTTCCTGCTTGAACCTGACTGCTTCACAGGCTTCTCTCCTTAAGCTGTATCTCTACGGAATGTTTTGTTACTGTGTCATCCTTAAGACGTTCACAGTCCTGGCTGCATATCTTAGTTGTTCACTAAAATCCCTATAGCTTACATCCTGCCACATCTGTGCTCATGTTTTCCTCTGGTTTCCCCAGCATCTGTGTAGTCCCTTCTGCTTCCCCTATAGCACATGGCCAGCCTAGCACTCCTTGGTCATTTGGAATGGCACTCAGTGGTGGACTGACTTAATGATTATTCAATCAATCATTAACATACTTCTATGGAAGCAATGACTCCATGTCAAATGTTAGCCTTCATGTGGTCCGACCGTAGTGGAAAGCCACAGCAAGTGGGAAAGGCCAGACGGAAACAGGAAGTGACTCCCATGGGGAGAGATTGGAGGCTGCATCCTAAGGGGAACAGCTGAAGGAACTGAGGATGCTCACCCCTTAGCACTCAAGGGACAAGGCTGCACCCTCTAAATCTCTGAAGAGCAAAAGCAGATGTGGTCTGCAGGGTCCCAGAAGGCAGAACCAGACCAGTGAGGGGGAAGTTAAAAGGGGCAGAGGAAGAACTTCTTGACAAAACACAGCTGGCTAAGGATGGATGGGAGGGACTGCCTTGAAAGGCAGTGAGCCGCCCATCACTGGAGAAGTACAAGGAGGGACGGATAACCATTTGGCAAAATACTGTAGAGGGAAGTACCAGATAAGGAGTGAACTACATTTAGCTAAGCATCATAATTGCTGGAGAGCTTCGAAAAAGAAAAAATTATAATCTCCCTGGGCCTACCTTCAAAGATTCTAAATTATTATGTGATGGTTGGGGCTCCAAAATTTTTTTTTAAGTTCCCAGTATGCTTTTGATGTGCAACCATATTTGGGAAGCACTGGCTTAAGTGGTCTTTGGGGATTTTATGATTTCATCACAGATGATTTTCAGAAACAGACTTACCCAGTGAATGCACACCCACCTTTGACACTGTGGCTAGCATGTGAATTTGCCACAGTAGTCCTGTTGCATGGCATTCATAAAAACATTCAAAAATTTTAAAACTAAAACTTTCCACAATGCTTGACATTTATGGTTTGAAGAGAAGGATGAATGTGCCATGGCTGAGCAGAAAATGCACAAATTATTTTTGCAGAGGAATTGACTGTTTTTTAGGATTGTTCTTGGTTCAACTTCTTAACTGGCAAAAAGATCCAGTCCTCTGTAACGGATGTTGGGCCTAAGGCCACTGGGAGTGTTTCGACTAAAATGGTGGAAGGGGAAATGGTGAGATAACAGAAGCCATAGCCAGGTCATCGTCAGCAAGGAATGTCACCCAGGGATATATTTACACTGGCCTGGTGGGAGAAGAGAAGCTATTTCTAGCCTTCAGTGTTTTGGACCCTTCTATGTCTAGGAAGTGACTGGAGAAGATTCCAGGTTTTGATGTAATGAATGAAATAGACAGATTCTAAACAAGAAGACATGCGAGCTGCACTGGGTGTTTATTCTACACGGAGCATAACAGGTGCCTCCATTCTCTGCATTTGAACTGAAGATGGAAGACAGGCTCAAGACAGAGAGTTACAGGGAATGGAAATTTCAAAATAAAGATGCTTGTAAAAGCTAACCAAAATATACCATTCCCCCCCACCCCCACTTTTCCCCTAAACGTACTCCTAAGTAAAGTTTATACTCTGTGAATATGACCAAAATCTGAATGTTGTCAAACCAAACCAGCCTTGAATATTTTCTACAAACTCTGTTTCCCTTCTGCCTGCCTGGCTTCCTTGCTCTTTCCCCGCCTATGCATCTCAGTGTATAGTTGAGGATACTGAGACCCAGAAAAGGAGAGGGACTTCCTCAAGGTCACACAGGGGATGAGTGTCTGAGTTCAGACTAGAGCCAAGGCTCTCACACAAGCACACAAACAACACTGGAGTGGAAGCAGAGCATGTGTCAGCACGTGGGTACCTGCAGTTGAGGATCTGGAGGTGGGAAAATTATTCTGGATTATATGGGTGTAATCACAAGGGTCCTCATCAAAGAGAGATAGAAATGTCAACATCAGAGAAGATGTGATGACAGAAAGAGAGGTTGAAATGATGCAGCCACAAGCCAAAGAATATAAGCAGCTGGAAAAGACAAGGGAACAAATTTTCTCCCAGCATCTCCAGAAGGAATGCATCTCTGCCAACACTTTGATTTTAACCCAGTGAGACACATTTCACATTTCTGAGCCCCCAGAACTATAAGATAATAAATTAGTGTTGTTTTAAGCCACTAAGATTGTGATAATTTGTTACAGCTAACAAATGGGAAATAAATACAATTATTAACTCATCGATAACCCTTTTAGACATTTGTGTTTATGGCCTCTGGCCCAGCTGGAACAGCCCAGGTGGTCAACAGTATAATTATGGTCGACATTGTGTCTTCTGTTTGCCCAGCATTTCTTTCTTCTGAAAATAGCACCCCTTTGTTTCTTCCTTCACCCTAATACTATTTATGAGTTAGAACTGCCCATCATAGCATAGCATAGGGACTTTGCTAAACCTTGTAACTTATATTCTGCCTCATATTCTGTATTTCTATCAAGTTCCCTTGTGATGCCAAGCCTCCTAGTGCCAAGACCACACTTTGAGTAGGAAGGGTGGAGGATGAGATGTGATGGACAAGTCGGAGCCGACAACAAATAAAGAGGCAGGTTACAGGTGCAGGTGTGAGAAACGGGCATATGCACAGGCCTTGAAGTGGGAGGCGTCAAGGTGTATTCAAGGAACTGAGAGAAGACAAGTGGGGCAGAAGTAGGAAGCTTTTTTTTTATTGTGCAATATTTTATTGTAAAAAATATTTAGATGAGTCTAATAGCAATATATTATATAGGTACTCACTGAGAAGGATAAATTGAAAAACGTATACATTTAACAATATTATACTATACATCCAATTAATCTGAGTAATTTAGGGGAAAGAAAGGATTTGAATATATCCCTTTTTATATAATTCCATATTTTTTCCAGAGACTTTATGGACAACACACAATCAAGATACAATTGTAAATTATTATAATTCTAACCTTAATATTACAACCTGCAACATGTAAAAATTCCAGTCATATATATTGGTAGGTATTTATCAAATGATAATCAACTGTTTGTCATACGGTGGTTTTAAGTTGGTAAGATAATATTCAAATGCTTTCTACTGCCATGGGTTCTTTTGTTTGATTTTACACATTAGCTCACATATTTTAGTAAACGATTTTTTCCACCCGTTTAGTCTCTGTGTTACCATTTCTCGATACAGGATAGAGATGTAGATAAGCAACAAAAAGATGACAAAGAAATCATCTAAAAAGCCTAGAATTCTAAACAAGGCTTCAGGTACAAAATCTAGAGGTGATACAAGATAGAAAAAAGCTCCCATTAAACAAAGCATTATTCTAATACAGAACATCCAGAAAAGGCCCCCAACTGAAAACAGTTCCCTGAATGCATGTCTCAGTAAAGTGGGTAAATCCATGATTCTTTCCATAATAGATATGGGCTGCCCTGAGAACCTCTGGTTATAATCATCAGAATCTCAATGTAATCGTACAGCACCTGCATGAGGGGTGAATGGCTCTAGAAGAGACTGGAAGTGAGGGCAAGGACCAGACCATGCAAAGCTTTGGAGGCCCAGGAAGAATTCTGACCTCTAGGAGAACACCCTGGAGGAGCTCAGAGAACAGGGGATAGACTCAAACAGAATTAATACAATAAACTGCCATATACTTCTAACAGAAACTCGCACTAAGCTCTGTGGAAGCACAGAGGGAGCTGAGTGCCTCCCTCCTGGGACTTCTCGGGAGATTACCTTTCAGCTGAATCATGTATCAATTAGAATTAGTTCAGACACATTTACTTTCACAGTGGTTCTCAACTGTGGCTACACATTAGCATCACCTGGACAATTTTTAAAAAAATGCCTGAACAACACTCCAGGCCAGTTGAATTCTAATCCCCCGGTGTTATAACTCGTTATCTGGTTTTGTTGTTTTGTTTTTAATTCCAATAATGTAGCCAGGATTGTGAACTACTAAAATAAGAGAAAACCCAAAATAAATGAGAGAAGTGTATTTTTCCCTCACTTAAAAGTAGTCCAGAGATAGTTTGTCTGGGGTTGGGTGGAGGCTTTGCTCTTTCTTCCTACAGCGGAGGATCCTACCAGAGTTTTGAGTAAGGAAGCGAGGTTGATATGGTCCATTTTGCAATTTGAAAAGATTTTTGGTTGTAGTGTGCATGTCCTCTAGTTGCCTAGGTGGAAAGATGATTCCAAGTTATGTAACCAAGAGCGGCAGGTATTAATAATTACTTAAGCTGGCTGCTCATGGGCACAGGGGATTTATTACATTCTATTTTTGGTATATTTTAAGCTTGTTTATAATAAAAAGTTTTAAAAAATAGGGAAAGATTGTTATCAAGTTAATAGACTACGTCTTCCTGCTTCAAAGGCTCTGTAACGGATCTGTCCCTTCGTGACCCTCATGATTAGGTTCAATGACTTTATTTCAATTCAGTTAATGATTGGACAGCAATCACAGAACTGGGCAGTGGTGGTACAAAGGGAATAGGGCTGGGTGTCTGATCCAGGGTCCTGGTCCCTACTCCAGCCTCTCCGTGTGGCCTTAAGCAACTTCCTCCCCTTCTGCCTTAGCCTTCCCCGCTGTAAAAGGAGGGGAGATGGGATGGACAGAAGGGCCCAAAGAGAATCAAGGTCACAGGAAGTTTTCAGTAGAGCTATTAAATAACGTTTATTGTGAGCAGAGTTTGGAGGCCATAAATTTTCTACCCCAAATGCATGCTCTGTGTGAAACCTAGTCAATTGACTTTCCCATCCTGTTATCATCTCTGGTTACGGGCCATCGTGAGACAATGGTTGAAGTAGAAAATGTTGGCAGCGGCCAAGTGTGTTGTTACACATTTGCTGACTGAGCGAGCCTAAAATGCTGCCCACCATTAAGGACATACAGCGCAGATTTGCCAAGGAACACACTAGGGCCTCTTGGATCCAGCAGTATCTGACTCCTCAGTGACCAGAGTAGGGGAATAGTGGTTCAGAATGCCCTTGTCTTTCAACTCTATCTCCACTCAGTTCTTTTTGTTCAAAGACTATTTCCTACGCATAGCCCTTTGCTAAGGCCCAGCAGTTTCCACATTAGCAAGCATCTGCCATCTATCATTCCTCCCTCCACCCAGCTCCTGTTACTGATGACCCTAGAGTAGAAGCCCTGGCAGTACAGAGATGAATTGGACACCATCCCTGTCCTCAGGCTGCTCACAGACTGGGGAGGCGGACAGACATGAAAACTGGTATGTTTCTCTCACACAGCGTGGGAAAACCCCATGGTGCCAAGAGAACAAAGAGGAACAAGAAATGAAACAAAACAAAGCTTGAGAAGGTCAGGGGAGCTTCCTGAAGGAGGTGATGCTTGAGCTGAATCGTGAAAACCGAAAAGGGCTGGAGCAGACATGGCGTTTTTGGAAGAAAGAACTGAATGTATAAAAGGCCAGAAGTAAGAAAAGGCTTGGTGGTTTGGGGAGCTGTGAGTAGCTCTCGCTGGCTGGTGCCCGAGGTATGATGGGCAAGGTGGGGAGCAGTGAGAAAGCCAAGGCTAGAGCAGTAAGAGGGGAACAGATCATGAAACGCCTTGAGTGTCATGCTAAGGAGTTTCGGTGTTATCATGAAGAGGGACAGAGGCACTTTAAGGCAGGAGGGTGACTTGGTTAGATGAGAACCATTTAATTTCAGCAGATCCCATGGCAGTAAGGATTAGATTTAGTGCTTATACAGTGGCTTACACAGAACAGGAGCTGATTTCTCTAAATAAGTAAAAGAAGCCCAGAGGTAAGCAGTCCAGGGAGGTGATAAATGATTCTCGAGGATACACATCCCTTCCAATTCACCATTTGGTCATCCTGAGCAGTGGCTACTGTCTTTGTGGTCCAAAATGACAACTACCACATCCATATTTCAGACAGCAGGTTGGAGGAAGGGATGAGATAAAAAGGCAAAATGTTTCTGCCAGCTCCTTTTAAGGAAGAGTTCCCAAAGCTGCCCCCAAACATTCCCACTTGCATTCCATTGGCGAGAATTTAGTCATATGGTATAGCTAGTTGCATGAGAGGCTGGGAAATATAGTCTTTATTTTGGATGATCACCTTGGGGGCTTCCATTTCTGTGGCTCTATGAGAAGACAGTTGCCTGAGGATAACTAGAAGACTCTACCACAGACCCATCTCTGCTATGAGGACAAGCATTATCAACTTCAGTTGACAGATAAAGACACTGAAGCTAAGAGAGAGAAAACGATTCACTCATAAGTGATATATTTGGGATTACAAAGCTTGGCTTTGAATGCCACACTCTTAAGCACTAGACAAGCAACCGGAGCTGACTGACTTGGACTGAGTCTCCCCTCTGCAGGTTTGGTTCTAAAGATCCTGCCTTTGTGGGTCATCCAAGAGGAGCAGTCCCTTCCTGAGAGGATTCCCATGATGGCTGATCTGGCCCCTGGCCTGACAGAATCAGGACAGATAAAGGAGCATGGGGGCCTGTAGAGCTCCTGGTTCAACACTGCCATTGTACAGATAGGACAACTGAAGCCCAGAGAGGCAAAAGGAATCCCCAGGTCCTTCAGGGAGTCAGTGGGAGGGCTAGGACAAGCATCCATAAGGAGAAACCACATGTGGCTCAGTCTTATTTATTATTCACCAAGTATCAGGTGCAGTGTTTAAACAATCTTTTCAGATAGGCTGCATCCTGGTTAAGGCATCAGCTGCAGGTTGGTGAAATTGCCCCAGGGTTGGAATAAGAAAGTGCTTCTCATTGCACATCTGTTCACATGGATTATGAATCATAGAATATTTCTTCCCAGAACAGAGTGATGTGTCTGCATAACAAAAAGGATGGACCCACGGAGGAGAGAGAACATCAGGTATAATAGGCAGAGCCCCAGGATGGGAGCCCAGGGAACCAGGTATCAGGCTGCCTGTCTCACTATGTAACATCTGGGCCTAACTGTCACTACGACAAGGAGATTGGGCTAGATCACAGACCCAAATGAAATCTTACACAGAAGGTAACATGAAGCCTGGTGAAAGAGAGCTGCTTGCTGGTTCCTCACCCCCTGGTGTTCCCTAAGGCAGTTCCAGGGGTCTCTGGCTCAGTGGTCCTTCCTAGCTCTGGACTTAGGCTGAGATGTCTGGAAATGTCCATGAGGAACCAAGGAATGTGGCTCACCTGGTCCATTGAGAATCCTTCATGGAGACTGGAGGACAGCTAGCCAGTTCTGCTGTCCTGCTTGATGACCTACGAGAAAGGAGAGTGAGTAAACAGATCAGGGGTCCCTGGCTGGGCAATGGATTCATTCCCAGCTGCACTCGTAGTTCTTCCACAAGCTGGGGCTCTGATGTGTAAGGGGTGAGGGAGGCTCCTAGGAGCAGATATCAAACCCTGGGAAGTGCTTGAGCCTATGGAGGGGCCCAGACCCAGACCCAAGAGCGCTATTCAAAGCACTGATTAATAAGCATAGAGCCTGGCTATAATTCTTCTGTGTCCAGTCCTTGTGTTTCCCTGCTGCGCTAGGCATTCATTACTCCTTTAGATGCTGAGTCATGTGGTCCCAGGGCCGGGCTGGCAGGTAGAATGGAAGTGGGCTCTTGGAGGCTCAGACACTGGCTGCTTACAAACTGGTAGATGATCATTTCATATTAAAGCCCCCATATGGCAGTACTAGTGATTTTCAGCTAAAAATGAGTCCTGAATTGTCATTTATGACTTGAGACAAAGGGGGTCATCACTGTGGTGGGAAGAATATTAATTAATATTACTGTGCCCCCTGATTGTACAGGATAGGAGACTGGATCCAGGGAGGGACAAGGACTTGCCCTAGGACAAACAGAGAGAGCCTGTCAGTGCAGGGCAGGGCAGGGCAGGGCAGGGTGGGGAGGGGCAGAACTATGGGGAGTAGAACCCTACTACATCTGTGGCCTTGGAGCTACGATTACTGCCTGCTGGGGACAGACAGATCAACGCCTTTAACAGGGATGGATGTTCGTTTAACAGGCTTCCTGATTCTCAGCACCCAGAGGGAAAGAAAAGATAATTCAATCTTGTTTTTAAGCCAAAAGAAAACCAAAGAAGATGGGCAAGATCATAGACTGCATTCCACTAAAGCCCATATGGGTGACCAGGACAAAGGAACTGTTGTACTGAGTGGGGCTGTTTATTCACCAAACATTTGCGAAGCGTGTTTAATCATTATTTTCTTATAGTATCAGCATCACCATTCTTTGCTTCAAAGAACAGCGAAGTGTGGAAGAGCTTTGCACCTCCCCGCCCCCCATCAAAGACCTGTACCACAAACTTGTGGTTTGAAACTACATACATTTATTTCTCGCTGATCTGAGTTTTGCAATTTTTCTGCAATAGCTGGAGCTGCTTTTCTTGCATTTTTTGGCTCATGGCCCCCTCCTCCATCTTCAAAGCCAGCAGTGTAGTACCTGCCTCTTTTATAAGGACACTCATGATTGCATTTAAGGCCCGCTTGGGTAAACCAGGATAATCTTCCCATTTTAAGGTCTTTAACTTAATCATGTCTGCAGAGACCCTTTCCCATCTAAAATAATACAGGTTCCAGGGATTAAGACCTGAATTTCTTTGAGGACCATCATTCAGCCTACCTCTCACAGGAAATGGAGAGATACCCTCACTCATGCTTTCGTGTAGGTTCCGAAGCCATCTGTGATCTGGCCTAAGGCAAGTGGGCTGAAAACATGTTGGTTGATAGGTATAAATTTGGTCCAAATGACAATTTGGTTTTAAAAAATGTTATAGCCGTCCTCCAAAATAGCCCCCAACGACCTCTGCCTCCTGGCATTCACACCCCGCCCACATGTTGTGGTCCCCTCCAAAATCGTACCAGGAGGTTGGTCTATGTGACCAACAACAGATGGTAGAAGTGATGGTGGTATGTCGCATTCAAGATTCGATTATGAAAGACTGAGGTTTCCATCTTGGGCCCTTCTCTCTGATCTCTTGATCTAGAAAGAAAGCTGCCAGGTGAGCTTTGGAGAGGCACACCTTGGACAAATATGGACCCTCCGGGCTGCCAATATTCCCATGAGTGTACTTGGAAGTGGATCTGCCAGCCCCAGGCAAGCCTTCAGTGAGCCATAGCTCTGGCCAGCAGCTTCATAACAACCCCTTGAGAGACTCAGCCAGAACCACCTACCTAAACCCTTCATGGGTTTCTGGCCCCTCAGAAACTTGTTTAAAGGTGATAAATTGAGGGCAATCTGTTATGCAGCAATAACTAACAAATACAATAAATATTCTCAGTCTCTTTTTTTTTCTTGTACAGTCATCTTGGTATCCATGGGGGATTGGTTCCAGGACCCCTGAGGATACCAAAAATCCAAGGATGCTCAAGTCTCCTA
>NW_011888904.1:1910984-1912769 GCF_000151845.1 Pteropus vampyrus | reverse complement strand
GCTGAAAACATGTTGGTTGATAGGTATAAATTTGGTCCAAATGACAATTTGGTTTTAAAAAATGTTATAGCCGTCCTCCAAAATAGCCCCCAACGACCTCTGCCTCCTGGCATTCACACCCCGCCCACATGTTGTGGTCCCCTCCAAAATCGTACCAGGAGGTTGGTCTATGTGACCAACAACAGATGGTAGAAGTGATGGTGGTATGTCGCATTCAAGATTCGATTATGAAAGACTGAGGTTTCCATCTTGGGCCCTTCTCTCTGATCTCTTGATCTAGAAAGAAAGCTGCCAGGTGAGCTTTGGAGAGGCACACCTTGGACAAATATGGACCCTCCGGGCTGCCAATATTCCCATGAGTGTACTTGGAAGTGGATCTGCCAGCCCCAGGCAAGCCTTCAGTGAGCCATGGCTCTGGCCAGCAGCTTCATAACAACCCCTTGAGAGACTCAGCCAGAACCACCTACCTAAACCCTTCATGGGTTTCTGGCCCCTCAGAAACTTGTTTAAAGGTGATAAATTGAGGGCAATCTGTTATGCAGCAATAACTAACAAATACAATGAATATTCTCAGTCTGTTTTTTTCTTGTACAGTCATCTTGGTATCCATGGGGGATTGGTTCCAGGACCCCTGAGGATACCAAAAATCCAAGGATGCTCAAGTCTCCTACATAAAATTACGGCGTTATGTTTGCATATAACCTATATTTGCATATAGGCTATAGCAGAGTATACGTACACATCACTTCATTCACATGGATTTACCATAGTGTTCTGTGTGTGGCGAATTTAAGTTTTGCTTTTTAGAACTTCTGGGATTTTTGTTTGTTTGTTTCAAATATTTTCTATCCCTGGTTGGTTGAATCCATGAATGCAGTACCTGCAAATACAAAGGATCAACTGCATCGGTAATTTTTAGTTCCTTGAATGGAGCATTTTGCAAACTTTTGGGCACCTTGAAGCACTTTTGCCCATTTTCCAGAAGTCTGCAAAGATTCAGTTTTCTCTTTTATAAGTTTTCAGCTATTTTCATTCATTGATCTCTTCATTCTCATGTTCTAATATTTTTAAAAAGGCAAAAGAGGATGACTCAAAATGATCTGATGTCTAAAACTTGGGATTGGTTGGGACAAGGCAGGGGGCTCAGCACTGTATCTTCACTGACATTGGGGGTAGTTTGGAAGGGGCTGCGATCCTCTGGGCCAGTGATTCCAAAAGAGCCATGAGTGACCCGTTTCCTCAAATCATGGGGCCTTGTTAGAAGACAGTCTTTAGGCTAATCCTCAGACACACCCCTTGGTATCCGGGATTCCATGAGTACCCTAACCTTAACCCCAGCTCCAAGCCCACTTTCCTCTGTTGTTGAAGGGGTGTCTTAGTCTGCTGAAGCTGCCATAACAAAGTACAACACACCAGATGGCCGAAGTAACAGAAATTTATTTTCTCACATTTCCGGAGGCTAGAAGGCCAAATTCAAGGTCTGGAAGAGTTAGTTTCTGGTCAAGACTCTTTTCCTGGATTGCTAACTTTCTCACTGTGTTCTCACATGGCTGAGGGAGAGAGTATGCTCTGGTGTCTCTTCTTATAGGGACACTAATCCTTTCAGATCAGGACCCATCCATATGACCTCATTTAACTTAATTACCTCCTTAGAGGCCCTATCTCCAAATACAGTCACCCTGGGAATAGGGCTTCAACATACGAATTTTAGGGGAACACAATTCGATGCATAGCAAGGGGAGTGCAGGACACAACTGAGGTTTGGAGGACAGAGCTGCTAATCCC
>NW_011888904.1:1849963-1910934 GCF_000151845.1 Pteropus vampyrus | reverse complement strand
GGAGGCTAGAAGGCCAAATTCAAGGTCTGGAAGAGTTAGTTTCTGGTCAAGACTCTTTTCCTGGATTGCTAACTTTCTCACTGTGTTCTCACATGGCTGAGGGAGAGAGTATGCTCTGGTGTCTCTTCTTATAGGGACACTAATCCTTTCAGATCAGGACCCATCCATATGACCTCATTTAACTTAATTACCTCCTTAGAGGCCCTATCTCCAAATACAGTCACCCTGGGAATAGGGCTTCAACATACGAATTTTAGGGGAACACAATTCGATGCATAGCAAGGGGAGTGCAGGACACAACTGAGGTTTGGAGGACAGAGCTGCTAATCCCTGGGGAGATCTCCTGCCAGGTTAAAGGTGGCTTTGCTTTCGAGCTGGGCTTTGGAAAATGAGAAGGATTTTACTTCTAATGTTTATTCTTTTTTCTGATTATAGAAATGATTTATACTCATTGTAGAAAAAAAATGGATTAGAGTGGAGAGGAAAATAAAATCATCCAGTGATAACCATGTTTCCATTTCTGGGTATTTCCGTTCAGTTTTGTTTCCTGTTCATATATATGAGAGCCTATAATTTGGAATATTTTTCACATGAAAAGCGGAACAGTGATATGTATTCAAAAGAACATTGAATTTGAAACCTAAAGACCTGGGGTCTTAGTCTCATTTCTCCACTTAATAGTTTGTGATCCTAAAATTTAAATATTTACTTTTTTTGAGCCTCAGTGTTTGTGTCTGTAAATTAGGAATAATTATAGTCAGCTTGCAGGGCCATCATAAGGACTAAGAGAGCCACGGCTGTTTGGGTGACCAGCACAACCAAGGGCACAACCGAGCTGCAGCTGTGTTGGTTGCTGATCCATCTGAGTGGCAGAGGAGAGTGGAGGAAACAGCTCAAGGACCAGTGGGAGCAAAGGCCTGGAGGTGGGAAGGACATAGTGGGAGGAAGGGCTGGGGAATGGGCAAAACGGGGGGAAGAGTTCAGAGTGTGTGAGGGAGGGTGAAATTTGGGTCCATAGGCTGTGGGCAGCATCTGCAGGTGTTTTTAAAGGAATCTGCCCTTTATCTGCAGGCCCACACAGCTCTCATCCAGCCTCTGCCCCAAGACCTACCACGCCATGCCCAGTGTACTCCGCCGCCTCCTCCTGAGAGGCATTGACTGCCCTGGATCCTCTTTGTGTCTCTCCTTTTCTCTCTATCAATGTTTACCCTTCCTTTGTCCTTGTCTCATGTTCTCTCTGCTCTTCACTAAGGTCAGGCTGAATGGGAACAATCCAGAGACTAATCACAGTGTGGATTAGTCTGCTATCTGGTAAGGCTTTCTCACCAGGTGTCCTTGGGCATGTGCCCTGTCCTCTCCGGGCATCAGCTGTTCATCTGCAAAACCAGGATGTTAAAGTAGGCCAGTGGTTCCAATCCAAGGTCATTCAGAGTTAAAGCATCTCAGAGGACACTGTCGCCAGGAAATATGTCTTCGCGGATGAGTACTTAATAAACAAAGCTTGAGAGGCAGGTGCAATAAATCCCAGCAAGGAGCCCAAGGGGAGGGGTAATGATGGGGGTCTCTGGGCATGAAAAGGCTGAAGACTTCTGGCTGGGAAACCTCCAAAGTCATATCCAGCCATGACGGCATGTGAGTCTCCCAGATATCAGGTCAGCTTGAGAAAGCACTGTCCAACCAGCAGAACTGTCTCATGATGGAAAGCACTGCCTCGGGAGGGAAAGAGCTCATCAGGCTGTGCAAGCAGAGGCCAGACAAGGCCCTGGCAGGGATATTGTAGACCAAAGGTCGCAAACTGAAATGCATCCAGAGCCAGGCAGATGATCTGACATGAATGAAGTGGGTTTGTACACTAAATATGAAGAGAGCCGCTCTTCTCTTCTTTAAATAAGGATTGTCTCTTATTTTAGGGAGCATGTGGCCCTCTCGACCTTACCCTCCCCCACACGCATACACACCTCTGTTTTAGATAGGCATAGCTGAAGTCAGAAGGAGAGCAAACGGATTGGAGTAATTCACACTAGGGAGGAAATGGCTGATTGCTTCATAACTGCTCCCTGCCATTACTAATATTAGTCTTAAAACCAAAAACAAACAAATAAGTGAATCATCTTGGTGACATGTGATGTGGACTGGAAAAGAAAAAAACTGTCGGTGAGGAAGATAAGAGAATGGGACCAGAAACCTAATCTCCACAGTCTGAGGCAAAACCTCAGTCTCTAAGATTAGACAGTTGGGCTTTGTGGCCTTAGCAAGTTAGTAACCTCTCTGAGCCTCAGTTTCCATATCTGTAAAAGGGTATGACTCTGACTTGAAATAAGCTGCCAACAAGCTAGCAGGACATGTGAGGTTACTTTATTTAACAAAAGTAACAGGTAAAGTCAAATAGGCACTTCTATTAAGAGAAAAACTGACTAGAAGAAATTTTATCTTAAATACCTTACAGTAACCTACTTGCAGCTGCATTTAACTGAGCTCTGTTGCTGTGAAGAATGCAGCTCATGCACAGGCACCCGGCACCTAGCAGAGCTCCCAGTGTCTGCTCAGGTGTTTCCTTCTTTCCCTCTTTCCACTGCTGAATGGAGATCTCCTCCCACCTCTGCAACCAAAATCTGGGTGTATTGGCCTTGAGTGGGGTGGACTCGGGGAAGAGAGTCAGGTTCCCTGGTCATTCAAGATGGGAGGTGATTGGTGACCTTCCTTCTGAAGTACCTAGCCCTGGCCCTCATTTCCTGACTGGGTGCAGATTTTGGAAGCTGAGGGTTGGCTGCAGTACAGGCCTGGCTGGGGGAATCTGGGGTGCCAGGCAGGGCAGAATGGAAAGCAGCTTGCCTCCAGATGAGTTGGTTCAGCCACTACTTTGTTTAACTTTACACATTCAACTCCTCACTTCTATTTGAAAACCTGCATCTGGTATGATTACCTGGCATTGGTAAAGAACATTGGAAACTGCACCTGGGTCGTGAGTAGGCTTGGCTGAGTGCGCATGACAGCTCAGTCCTCTCTCTGCCTGGAATCTCACTCACTCCACTCACTCACTCATCCATCACGTATCTACTAAGTGTTTACTATATCCCAGGCTATGTGCTAAATGCTGGGATCCAATGGTGAGGAAGGCTCACAAGGACCATTAGGTTCTCATTTGTCCAACGAAGCACAGCAGCTGGTGTAAAGGTCCGGGCCAATGAGTGTTCTCAAGGACCAGAATATGCCACCACTGAGGTGGGTAATGGGCCTGAACCAGGAGGAGGAGACAGTAGGTTTCAGTGTTTCTGCTAATCCATTTATCCAACAGTTATGTACATCTGTTATATGCTGGACATGTTCTGAGCCCTCAGTGGAATTGTCACCCTGCCTACAGGAGCTCCCTGGAGGCTGTGCGGAGCTGTGATTATTTTCCTATGGGTCCCCCATGCTAGACCCAGGCTTGATTATGTAGTAGGGACTCAGACACCAGGACTGGAATGAAAGGCCATGCAGAAAAGCAGATAGTCCTTCCTGCTGAATAGGGATTTCAGGAAGGAAGGCCCTAGATTATCACTGGCATTGCTGTGAACTCTGGGAAAGCAAGGCTCAGGTTCCAGCCCTGGTTCTGCTATTCATGGGCTGTGTGACCTCAGGCAAGGCTTTTCCCTCTCTGGTCTTCAGTTCCCCCTACTATACAAGAAAGGGGTTGGAGAAGGTCAACTCTAGGGCCCAATTCACAGAGCCCAGGATGAGGTCTGAGACATAGCAGGGGCCTGGGAATGACTACATAATTTGTGATGTAGGGGGCCAGATGCAGTCAAGGTTGGGGACATAAGCAGAGCTTATGATGAATAGCACTAATTAGTGCCACTAACACTCTTATCCTACCTGTTCATCATGAGGGTTATTTCATAATCTGAGAAACCCAGCGCATCATGTTTATAGTAATTCTCAAATCATTTGACAGGTAACTTTCCTTTAAAAGCTTAATATTAAATGTATTTTAAAGTAATCCTAGTTCATTGAATTAAAAAATATATATATAATATGCTGATAGGTTCTGGGACACTTCAGATAGGATTCTAGATCTTATATTTGCTTCCAAGGAATAGAGCATGGAAAAGGAAAAACTACCTTCCAGAGCAGACACCTGGCACACCCCACCTCAACCAAAATATAGCTGTAATTATGGGGTGTATATGTATGCTTAGGTATGTGTATTCTACATATATCAACTACTAGGCCCGATCTATCACCCACCCTGACTTCTAAGGGACACCACTTCATGTTCAGCCTCTGTTGCCTAAGCTACCATGTTTTTACCAGGCTGATTTTACAGGTATGCAACCTGTGTAGTTGCACAGGGCATTTGGTTTTATGTTCTGCAGTCACTGTCTTGAAATGCTTAATAATTTTACCTTTGAACTTATGTTTTGCAAGTGAATTCTAATGAGATGATGGAATGTGCATGTGAGCAGGGGAAATATGCTGGTGGCAGGGCATGCACGCATGGGCTCAGCCCCATGGGGCCAGTGGGCAGTGTGCATACCAGGCTGTTGACCTGGCCACTTCCTGTGTGCACACACATTATACCTGGGCTGGTACAGGGTGCTGTAGGACCCAAGGGTGCAGGCAAGTCTGGGACCTGGGTCCAGACAGGTGGCAGTGATGGTAGCAACAGCAGCAGTGCTGGCAGCAGCCTCAGGACAAAGGGGCCTTCAAATCTCAGGGATTTGTTCTTTATTGCATTTATTGAGAGACTACTATGTGTTAGGTCCTGTATTTGATAGGAATTCTAGTTATGCCTCACGAGAGATGGGAGGAAATGGTGTTTTTCTTAATAGTTTTTGTCCCATTTAAAAAAATACTGTATTGCAAATGTGGAGGATATAGAAGAAAAGGAAAAAGGACCCCATAGACTCAAAACATCAACCAAAAACTTGTATTAACATTTTGGTGTATTTCTTTTTTAGATTTTGCTATGCTTATTTTCACAGTGTTTAAATAATATATAATATATAAGTATTCTATCAAGTGAATGTACCATACTAACTACCTTTGATATTAATGTGGTTTCCAATTTTTCTATAAGACTTTGCTTTACATCTTTGTGTATAATTGTAGTTTTTAATAAACTGACTCATTTCAAAAAATGTAAAGTTTTTCATGAATTTCAGATTATTTCCTAACCTAGAATTTCTATTCTTTGTTCGTAATGGCCTCCTTAGGTGAGTCATTCACTCACATGTTTGGTTATTTCAGCATCGACTTCACCTCAGCTTGATAATAATAAATTTAATAACTCACATGAAATGGACAAATTCTTTGGAAGGCAAACTACCAAAGCTTCACTCAGGAAGAAATAGATAACAAGAATAGCCCTGTGTCTGTTAAACAAATTGAATTCATAATTGAAAACCTTCCAACAAAGGACACTCCAGACTCATATGGCTTCTAATACCAAGTTATTTAAGGAAGAAATAATATCAATACTACACAAACTCTTACAGAAAATAGAAGAGGAAGATACATTTCCCAATCATTTTTATAAGGCCAACATTTCCCTGATGCCGAAAGCTGACAATAACAATCCAAAAAAAAAAAAACAAACCTATAGTCTAACATTCCTCATGAATATAGATGCAGCTTCAACAAAATGTTAGCCAAGCAAATCCAGCAGAACATACAAAGGACAATTCATAATTGCTACACTGAGAAATAACCTAAATGTCTTTCATGGATAAACTGTGGTACATTCAGACAATGCAATATTGCTCAGCAATTAAAAGAAATGAACTACTGATACACATGATATGGATAAATTTCAAACGCATCATGATTAGTGAAAGAAGATATACTCAAAGGCTACATACTGTCTGACTGTTTACATATATTCTAGAAAAGACAAAATTATAGAAACAGGAAACAGATCGTTGATTGCCAGGGTCGGGGGAATGGGTGACTACAGAAGCATGGCGCAGGGGAATTTTGGGGTGATAAAATAGTTCTGTGTCTTGATTGTGGTGGTTATGCAACTGTGTGTGTTTGTCCAAACTCACAGAACTCTGTACCAAAAAGCATACATGTTATTATATATAAATACCCCAACTCAAAAAAAAATAAAAAGACCATGCTCCCATTTATGACACTGGAAAAGGCAAAAACTAAAAAGACATAAAATAGATCAATGGTTGTGGGAACTGGGGTGGAAGGAGGGACTTGACTACAAAGGGGTATGAGGTAGCATTTAGGGATCATAGAAACATGCTATTTCTGATTGCGGTGGTGGTTATAAGACTATATACATTTGTCAAGATTCACAGAACTATACACTTAAAATGGGCGAATTTGACTGTATGTAAATTATACCACATTACACCTGACTTAAAAAAAATCTTTATGTCCTGGGTCGCCCATGACTTCTTGGTTCATCTATAGTAGCAGTCCTTAAAAGAACATATGTATACATTTTTTTTAAGGCAGTGATTTATGTCAAATTATTACCAAGTACCTGGCCTCTAGTTTTCAGTTTTCTCATCTGTAAATTGGAAGTTTGACCCCTGTAGTGTCTATTAATGGTCAAGAACATGGTTTTGAAGTTGAACGATTCTGGGTTCAAAATCTGTCTCCATTTTTCAGCTATGTGACTTTTGGCAAGTTATTTAGCCTTGCTAGCCATCAGTTACAGTTATAATAACAGTGCTTACCTTAGAGAGATGTTGGGAGAATCCAATGAGATGGCCCATAAAGAGTTTAGTGCAATGTTGGACACCGGGCAAACATTCCATAAATGCCTCCTGTGTGCTCAAGTCCTGTCTATCCTGACGTATATACACCTGTTCAGGGAAATGAAAGATTCTAGGATGGGCATCTGTGGTAGGCCAAATAATGGGCCCCCAAAGATGTCCACGTTCTAGTACTCAGAATCTGTCAATGTCACTCAACATGGCCAAAGGGACTTTGTAGATGTGATTAAGTTAAGGATCTTGAGATGGGGAGGTTATCCTGGATTATCCGGGTGGGCTCAATGCAATCACAAGGATCCAGGAAAGAGGGAGACAGAAGAGTCAAAGACGGAGGTGTGATAACAGCAGCAGACATTGGAGTGATGTGGGCCGTGAGCCTAAGGATGCAGGCAGCCTCTAGAAACAGGGCCAGGCAAGGAAACACGTTCTCCCCTAGTCCGCCCAAGAGGAATAGTCCTGCCCACCCAATTTAGTCTTTGGACCTCCAGAACTCTAAGTAAATGTGTTGTTTTAAGTCAATGTGACTTAAGTTTGTAGTGATTTGTTACAACAGCAAGAGGAAACTCATACAGCATCTCAAGTGAAGGCATCCTATTTCCAGACCATAGGGACTTGGCATGTACAGGGAGGGTATGGAGCTGAACAGTTATCATTGGGCCTGACTAGGGCAATAGAGAATGCAAACCCCCAGCGATTGCGGAAGTTCTGAGTAAGGTTCTTCCCCACTGTGATCTGAGTGTATGCAGGCTGCCTCCCCTCTGGTCCGCTGACTCACCAAGTAGAAGCTGATTTGCCTCAAGGCCAGAGGATAAGTCCTTTCATTGCCACACTATAAAGCAGCTGCCAAGGGCTGGACCCTGCAGAGTCCCCCGAGAAGTGGGTGCCTGATCCTCCCCTGCCCTCTCAAGGACCATCCTGGAAACTGTCCTGTATGTGGCCACAGACCAGTCTGGAATTGGAGGTGATTCAGATCCTGCTTTTTTTTTTTTTCAGTCTTGGGTGCTTTTTTCTGAGGTCCACTAGAGGGTGCTGTGTGCATGTGTATAGGAGGCTCTGAACACAAATCTGAGCTTCCCCCTCTTGCAGACACCCAAAGAAACAGACAAAGACATCCCCATACATGTGCCTACAATCAGACACATGGACATACACAGACCCACAGATCATTACACACAGCACCTACTTACACATGGATAGATATGTATATACCCACCATCACATGTATATGAAAACATATAATCATGAACATAGTCAGATGGCCATAAAACACCCAAAGACACACAATGCATACATCAGCATACATTCAGATCCACACAGATTCACTTGTACACACACCTACTAACACACCATCAGCCTAGACATACATATAGCCAGTTACACATTGGCAAACGAACACAGTCATGTATACAGAATCATAAATACATATCGAGACTCACCGACACAAGCGTGCAAACACAGACACATGAACATCAACACATCTGAACACTAACACACAAGCACATACATGCACACCTGGCCTGGACCTTTGTTATCTTACTTATGTAGAAAATGAAGTGTCTTAAGGGATAATTAACATTGTGGTGTTTTTTTAAGGAAAATAATGGAAATGTCAACTTCGTACTCCCAATGGAACCGTTTTATTCCTTAAATGTTCGTGGAAAGGCAGTTCAGATAACGCACTGAGTTTTTATAGAGAAAAATAGTGACCCTGCCTCAAGAAAGCGGAAAACCCAAGCCACAATTTTGCAAAGAATTTATTAACATGTGGTAGGGTCTGAGATACCCTAAAACAGATATTAGTTTAAAAAGGAATTTTAATAGGAAAATCAAGATAAACCAAAATATTATGTAAAGATAAATAATAAGTCCAAACAAGTCCTTCCTTCTCAGAAAGGGTGATAAAGAAGCATGAAGCCTTTGCCAATAGTTATCAGATAGCAAGGCCTGGAAATTTGTCTTCAATAAGACAAAGGCATTAAAATAAAGGGGGGAAAAAAAAAGAAGGAGAAAGGGCCTATAAAAATAGCTGATTTGATAACAGCATTGTGTAACTGAGAAAAGTCAGCCGTCAAATGCATCCGCTCTGGCAGCTAAGCCTTTGCATGAAACAAGAGGGCATTTTATGGGTGACGGGCAGAAGATCAAGCTGGGGCGTGAGTGGCTTTGCATGGACATGCACTGTGTCCGTTGCTGTCTCGCCCCACAGAAGCCTTGTGGGCAGAGGAGAGAGGCTCAGCTTCTGGGCCAGGACACCAAGCTCTGCCCCTGCTACCTCCATGCTGTGTGACCCTGGCATGTCCTGCTCCACCTTGGGCCTCAGTCTCTCCAGGTGTACAGGGAGGAAGTTGTCTTCTCTCATCTCTAAAGTTTCTTCCTTCCCTGACACCTTATGATTATAAGCCCTCAACGACATCTTTCTGAGACTCCATTGCATTTGGTGGCCAGAATCATTGCGAGTAGCTCTGTTTGTGCATTTAACAAAGTGCCCGTTCCAGCCCATCAGCTCGATCCCAGTGAACAATAGCTCAGGAATAGATAAAAGGCATTCATCAGGCAGCCAGGCCCAATTATCATGTCATACTGAATGAATGTATTTTAAAATCTTTTCTGACAAGAAAATGTTCCAAGTAGGTACCTTCAAATTAGCTGGAAAATCCAGAAAATTTGCTATTAGGCCTTCTTTGAAGACTCTTTATTCCCCCCTACTGTTCCAGAGGAATTCCTTGGCTATTATTAATTCCTTCTAAGAGTCTGACCTTGTGCCCCCCACTGGGACCAACACACGTTGTCTGTCTGCTCGACTCCCCGGGAGCCATTGCAGAGATGATACACATCACAGCCCTAACAGGGTATCACCTGTCCATCAATTTCAAGTGTCAGATGGGCTCTAGTGGAAATTCAGTTCAATTCAATTCAATTCCACCAACATTTACTGAGCTTTTCTATGTCTGTGAGCCTTGTGATAACAGCTGAACCTACCCAGCTCTTGTCCTTGAAGGGACACTCTACAAATGGGGACATGCTTATAAACAGATCAGTGGCAGCAAGTAGAAAGTCATGTAGCTCAGCGGAAAACCAGACAGACTGTATTTTAAAGCCTGATTCAGCTACTGCCTGTGTGACCTTGAGTAGGTGACCTTACTCACTGAGCCTTGCTTTCCTCACCTCTAAAATAGGGGAAATGGCACCTAACTCCTGAGGCTGTTGTGAGAAGGATCATTTTCGCAGACCATCCCTCCCTCAGACCCAGGTTGTGGACAAGGTCTGGCATTTCAACATCATCTCTGCCTTCCAGGTCTAAGGGGTCTTTCTTGGCCTCACTCACAGCACCACGATCTTTCTACTGCTTTATTTTCAGCTCCATGTTGCAGGTGACCCATCTGGCTGTGGTCTGGGAGAATAGATCTCTGTAGCCTCACGAGAAATGGCATAAATGCCGAGATACCTGGGACTTGTGACTCTGGTGTGCAGATCCAGACCAGCAAGAGCAAGCATCTGGGGAAGAAGAGATTGATTCAGGGAGCTCATTTCCAAACAAATATGGAACCATCTGCTTTGGCTTCTTCGTGTCGTGGGTTTGTGTAGGAGCACATTGCCAACTGGGGGAGATTTCTCATTGACCCGCAGAATTTCAGGGATAGAGGCTGACTTAAAGACCACCTAGTTCTTGTTTTACAAGTCAGGAAACTGAGGCCCAGAGTGGGGAAGAGACTTGAACAAAAGCACTCAGTGAACCTGTGGCAGAGTTGGGCATAGATCCCAGATGTCCTGTATCCCTCTATCTCTCCTTTTGTTTCACTTGTCACAGATGACCACTCAGAGGACTGGGCATGGGCTCATCTGTCTGGCCTTCCTCTCTGCTGCTGGAGCCCCTGGCCCTGAAGCCCCTGACTCTGACCTTCCTATTGTCATTCATCGGGTGTCCAAAGCTCCTGAGCCGGTGCAGGGTGGTCATGCAGAGACCCTGCCTCCACCAGCCCTGTGTCCTCCAGGGCTTGGGAGGAGTTCCATTGTCATCCTTTCAGTGGGATTACTGCCAACCACTCCAAGGAAGATTTCATCAGCTGCCCTGGGGGACAGAACTGAGATCCCACCGGGTACCCAAAGCCTTCTGCTGGGTTTGCTTCACTTCCCAGTCTACAAAGCACTTCCATATCCATCAACGGGTGGACTCGTCCATCCTGTTTTATAGATGGGGAAACTTAGGTGTCTCACCTAAGGCCACCCAGTGACAGAAAGAAACATAGAGTTAAGATTTAACTCCAGGTTGGCCCTCTATGGAAGGAGGAGCATTTCATCAACAACAGAGAAATTGTTTGTATTTACTTTTGCAGTCACACTGGTCATAGGGGCGATTCAGCAAAACCTCCCCTGCATCCACACTAGTGACTTAACTGATAGTGTGTGGCCTGATACTCTCTCTAAATATCTCCATGTTCATTTTGCTCTGACCAGGGATATGCAGAGAAAGCATTCAGACTGTCCTTCCTCTAGGACTGCTTCAATCCCCAGGGAAATAGAATATGGACCCAGGAACCGTGGGGACCCAGAGAGATGACTCCTTTCCACAGCCATATTCACCACCAAGAATAGCCAACAGAGGCAGGCTGTAGGGTGATCTCTGAATCACTTGTGTTTTCCACATCTCACAAGATTGCATCCAGAAACATAGCCATGTGGGAATGTGGAGGCTATAGAGAACAGAAAGTTTAGATCTACAGCCTTCTCATCTAGAAGGAGGGTGCCATGGTGTTGAGTGAGGTCCTCACCTCAGCAACCTCAAAGCCATGAGCTGGCCAGAGGTGGGGCTGGGACTCAAACTCATGCGGCCTGGGCCCTGAGCTCCTGATCACTCTATGTGATCTCCGGGGAATGACAATATGAGATGAATGATTTAAGAAGAAGCTCTTTGACAGATGGAGAACAGGGCTTCTTAGCCTGGGCTTTCCAGAAAGCAGAGCCCAAGGCTGCAGAAGGACTGCAGTCCCAGGGAATAGATGTGAAGGATGAGAAAGGCAGGCAGGATGGAGGGACAGCCAGGCAGGCTCTCTGCCTCATGCCCACTGTTGGGGCGGCGCCTCCAACCTGACCCCTGATGGGCCACGTGTAGGTGGTCTCTATGCATTGCTCATTACTGGTTTTACCTGAAAGCACTTGCAAGTGTGGAAAAGAAAAACACTCAAGAGAGTAGTACCTTTTCCTTCTCCCTCATCATTCCACCAGAGAGAAGAAAAGGCTGGTTGAAAGAATCTGGTTTCACGGCCTAACTCACTATCAGGAAAACAGCCATGCCTTCTGTCGGGCTTGCTTTGGAGCCATATAATTCACTTAGAAATGGAAGGAAGAGGATGCCCATGTACGAAGTCCACTGCAGGGGTTCAGAGATTCACTCAAGGTGCCTGGTCACCCCTCCTAGCAAAGCAACCTGCCAGGCTCTGAGAATGTCCAGAGGAACCAGATGCTATCCTCTGCCCTCAGGGTCCTTAAACCCCAAATGACTGTACAAAGTCATTATCATAGTCCACCATGGCAGGTGCGGGGTTCAGCATGGAATGCCTGAGTGTTTGAAGATGAGAGACGAGGCTGGTGAGGTGGGCTGTGGTGAAGGGCCTTGACTGTGAGGGTAAGTGTTGGGTGGAACAAGGCAGAGATGAGATGAAATCCACCCATCAAACAACCACTCAGTAGGCAGCAAGTCCATATCTGATCTCCTGCCGGACTCTGCTGGCCCCACCAAGATGGGAGACCAGAAGGAGGAAACCTGCACCCACAGCTCTCGGCCAGGCTCTGGCTGCCAGCTCTGGATGTCTTCACCTCAGACAGTATCTTTTGAGGCGACACCTTCATAAAGCAGCCTTAGGCCCAAAGCTGCCAGATTCCTCCTTATCTCTCTTGTAAACACAGATGTTTTACTCTCTTGTCAAAGGAACACTCTTATAGCTTGCCTTGGGGAAAACAGACATTTCAACCCCTTCAGCCTCCTGAAAAAAAATGCCATTGTGAGGTCTTTGGCTTAAATGCAAAATTGTGCAAATCTCTTCTTTGAAAGCAGAGGAGGACTTCCCCCCTCTCTGGGCCTCAGCTCCTTCATGTGGTAAAGGGAGGAGTTGGCTCATAAAGCCCCTTATTTATGTGTTTACTAGTTTATGTTCCCACTGGACTGAAGCCCCTGAGGGTGAGGGCTGAGTCTTCACACATGCGAGAACCCCTGGCACCAGACAGTGGTGTAGGTTCCCAAGAAATGTTTGTGGAATGAATGAACAAACGAATGAGCGAATATCGAAGGGTGCCTTCTTGCTGTGCTGTCCTAGGATTTCAAGCAGTGCAACACAACTGTGAAACGTTAGTCTGCTTTTGGCAAGCCCTCGATTCCATTAGAGCTAAAATTGGATGGCTGTTCCAGGGTTTAAGGCTCCTTTCTTTGCCACAAAGTTTAAGGTTGGACATGGATTTCCCATTAGTCACCTCAAATCAGAGGACGGAGAGGGCTGGGAGTCACTCCCGAGGACACACATTTCTCAAGGACAATTGAGTCACTCAATTCACATGACAGCTGTTGTCTGGTTAAATGCCCACTTTCCATCACATTCTAAATAATTACCCAGAAGACTCTGTTCCTGGGACCCAACAAAAAATGACTGCCGAGGTCAGAGGGTAGCTTCAGCTTGGCCTTTTTATGGCTGCCTCAAAAAGGCAGCTGGGATGTGGGAGAGAGAGAAGCGGAAATTGAGCTAGATGAATTTTTGTCTCTCCAGACCCACTACTCAGTAGCTTTGTGATACAGGGGTTCCCTCAACACCGCTGAGCCTCAGTTTCCTCTTCTGTAAGGTAGAAGAAATAATATCGGGATACTGTGAGCTGTTGGCCCAGACTGCAAGATGTGTTCACATAAGTTGGTTTCTGTCCTTGGGTTCCAGCTCTGCGTCCAGCCTCTGAGCCACCATAGCTGAGCCCCCGACTTCTCATCTGTAGAATGGGTATAATGATATCTACCTCATAGAACTGCGGTGAGAGTTAAATGAGAAAATTTACTTGAAAAGATTTGTAAACTGAAAAATGTGGTGTAATGCGATGGGGCCAGTAATCTGTCTTTAGAATTTCTTCAAGCCAGATGACTATGCATTCTACCAAATGTGAAGTGCATTGGCCTAGGTGTTGTGCTTGGAGTCTAGCCCTGTGAGTTAGGTCACTTTTTCTTAGCAAGTCAATGGCTGGAGCGTAGGGTGATAGTAGTGGGTTAAGGGTGTGATGACAGGAGCCAATGCTAGAAAAATGATGAATCTAATGATTTTAGGCTTTATCCAGTAGGCAATGGGGATCATGGAAAGCTTTTAAACAAGAGCATCTAGACAGGACCAGAACTGTAAACTAGAAAGAACATTCTGGTAGTCTGTGGGGAGGATAGCTTGGGACAGGGAAATTGATGCACAGTGAAGGATGGCAAAACCAGGACAAAGTCTGTGTGACTCCAATGGTTACAGCACTTTAGTGCCTAGCTAATGAATTGAAAAATATCACAAGAGAATTTTTGCTAAGAGCAAGGCCCATGATAAGAGCATTAACCTTCACGGAAAGGGTTAAATGTCATAAGCAGGAGGTGAGAATTGGTTGAGCATAGATAGCCTCACTGACCCAGCCTCCCAAATGGCCCCTCTTTAGCTTGGTAACGATTTTTTTGAAGTCATTAAGCAGGAAAAAAAGGTGGGGGGTGGGGGAGGGGCATGAACAGATCTGTACTTTGCTATATTTGCTTGAGTGAATGTTTTTATTGAAGGGAACCAAACAAAGTTTTGCCAGCCCCAAAACTGTGCCTTTGGGGATATTGATTTTAAGTTGATTATTAAAAAACAAAAGGCTCAGAACCTTTGATCTCCCCCCTCCCCCTTTTCTGCTTAGGAGATTCAGAGGGAGGGAGCCTTAGCATAATCACCTTAGCATTAGACCATTAGACCAGAAGACTCCTAGCTGGAGCCTGTTTACTAGATCCCCACTGTGTCTTGTTTTTGGGTTTCCTAGAAAAAATTTACCTGCCATGTGTTTTCCTTCCTCAGTTACCTGTAAATCACCCATTCTCACTTTCAAAATCTAAGATCCTGGACCCTTCCTTTTCTCCTTTGTTAAAATGACATATTGTCCAGTGTTGTCTCATTGTCTTTGGAATTTTCATGCTTATGTGAATTCCTCATGTGCATGTATTAAAATTTGATTTTCTCCTTTAATCTGTCTCTGTTAATTTGATTATTAGCCCAGCTAGAAGAATCTAGAAAGTGGGAGGAAAATACTCTGTTTTTTTAGCTCCCACATTATCTAGGTCTCTATTTTCAAGGCCACGTGCTTCCATTTAAGGGAACAACCATCAGGTAATAAAGTGGTACTATCTGCCATAAAAATCCTGCAGCCCCTCATATGACTGGGTCTCTCTGGGATGGTTTGAGTGAAGGAACAGCAAGATGATGTCCATAGAGGCCAAGACTGACCTCAGCCTCACTTTTGTCAATATATTCCCCCTGGTGTCCTCAGCTCTGGCACTATAACAACTGGAGTCAATATCTGCTCTAATGTGTTTTGGTCTCATTAACATGGACTGGATTAAGCAGCCCGCATGGGCTTTTCAATTAGGAAGTTTCTGACAGTATTTACAAAGGGATTAGATCCCTGCTTAGCATGTAATAGGCCTCGTCTATTCCTTCCTTCCTTCCTTCCTTCCTTCCTTCCTTCCTTCCTTCCTTCCTTCCTTCCTTCCTTCCTCCTTTTCTTTTTTTCTCTCTCTCTTTCCCTATGTTCTATGAACAAATGAGCTTACCCTATTTCTCTTTGGGGGATATTTGGTCAGATGTGCTGTGCTGTATGAGTAGGCATGTGACTAGTATCATTTAACCATCCCAGGTGACATCTAATCCAGCTGCCTATCGGTGCTTGACTTTACTCTAGCCATTTTTTGCACACCTCCAGCCCCTGGGAGCTCACTACCTCAGGAGCCAGCCCTTGTCACTGATAGAGGGCCCTAATCACAGGAAGGTTCTTCCTGGAGCTGAGCTGCACCCCCAGAGAGTTCACCCTCACATCCAGGTTTGCTTTTCAGGGCCTGTCAAAGGCCGTATGCTGCTACTGCTACTGCTACTCTAGGATGACCTTTTGTGACCGAGAGACAGAAATTTCATGCTGCAGGGTAGTCTCCCTTTGTGCGAACACCCCCCTTCTCTCAAGGGCTCCTCCTTTGCACAGAGGCGGTCCTCACCTCTCACAGGCACAGGTGTATACACTTTCAGTCATGCTGTAAGTAGCCTTTCGTTCTCGTTTTTAAATTAAAAACACACCGTAAACATTATTCCACGTGGTATGCCCACTCTTCAAAACATAGCTATCCTTTAAAGCACTTCAGAGTATTCCACGTGGAAGCATCGTGGCTTGCTTCACCATATCTCCCGCTTTTTAACATTTTTTCACAGCCTCTTTGTTCATTTGGCTTTTTACGTCTATTGAATAATCTCCTCGGGAGAAATAAACATTAATGAAATTCCCGGATCATTTGTCTTGATTTGACTTCCGGTACACACTGTTAGATGGCTTTATGAGAAGTCCACGCCAGTACAGGTTGCCACGTCAACAGCTGAGGGGTTCGCTTTCACGAAAACTTCACCCGGATCAGCTATTTTCTTTTTCATATTTTTTACTAGTATATGGAAATATAGCCATCTTGAGGTTATTTTAATTTAATGTCTTTCCCAAAAGATTAAAGAAGAAAAGAAAAAGGAAAAGATGTCTTTCCTCAGGTTTGATCGCTATTTGTCTTTCTCTGGTGGCATGGTCTATTTGTACCCTTTGCTCATTTCCATATTGGGGTATTGATGTTTTTCTTACAAATTCCAGTGAGCTCTTAGACTGTAAAGACATTAACCCTGAGTCTGTTCTCGGTCAGATATTTCCTACAACACTTTCACTTTTATTTAATCATGTTGTTCTTGTTTTCTGCCCGAGGGGACTCTGTTGGGGGCCAGGGGACAACCCTGGGCACTGACTGCTCAACCTGCACAACTGGCACCTTTGAGGTCCAAAAAAAGATAAAATATTAATAAAAGCTCTGTACTAGGTGCTCTGAGTATATCTTATCTAGTCCTCCAGGCAACCATGGCAGAAATCGTGCCTATTTTACCAATGAGAAATGGGCTCAGACAGGTGAAGTGGCTCATTCCAGGTCATGCAGCGTGTGCACGTAGGAGGTGGTAAAGGCAGGTATTGTCTGTGGGTCACCTTGCCCTTTTCCACAATACTGGCAGCCTGTACAGAAGTAAGAAAACATCTGCTGCCAAACATCTCCAGGTTTGTGACTTCCAACTCCCCTGGCAGAGGAGAGAATTACCATATTTGGGGGCAATTTACATCAAATTACCATGCACCAGCCAACAGCTGCCGCTTGGAGCGGGAGGCTGGCTGCACAGAGATGATCACATTCGTACACATGATAATGAAAACCCACACTTGGGCCTCCACATTCTCCCATAAATATGGTCATTATGATCTTGTTGGCATTGCTTGTTGAATTCCATCTTGCAGATTGTTTCCCAGTTGCCTGGGGGAGATGACCTAGGCTTTTTCCATTCTCCTTTTCTCTAAGATGTGACAGTGCTCAGGCTCACCCGCTCTCCTCAAACTGTCCTCTGCCACAAAACTAAGGGTTCTCAGGATGGCTTCAACCCAATCCTGCAAACATTTGTCAGCTGCCTCCTGTGTGCATGGCGTGGGGGAGCTGGCGGGACTCTCGGGGCAGGCCCTCTCCTTCGTTGTACAGATGGACAGGTGCTGACAAAGAAGACAAGAAATAGGAGTAGGGGTTAAAGCCCAAGATAAGAAAGGACCCTTCATATCCCATGCGCTGGATCCTGGAGGGGTGGCACACGGACCTGTCGGTGTACCTGGGTGGGAACAAGCAGACCGCGGAGTTCAGAGTCCTGGCACACTCCATTGCTAGTAGTTAGGGCTTCCTGACTGTAAATAATAGAAGTCCTCTTTGGCTAGCCGAAGGATAGGGAGTGAGCAGAGAGGGGATTTTGTACAAGAACACAAGGAATTTCATGAATCCAAGGGCTAGATCAGGCCATATCCCAGAAGGACTAGAAATAGGAAGTGGAAAGCTAATAGGAATCCAGGGTGTCCTCTTGTCTGCTTCTTTCTGCAGAGGCTCTGACCATCTCAGCCTGCAAATGCGTGTCCCCTGCTCCTTGCTCCATCTACGTGGTGAAACGTGACACCCAAGGTACACTGTTTATATGTTATAGGTCCAGCCAGCCAAAGGGTGGCTCTCTCCAGTGTTCCAATTCTAAATTGTCCCTAAGAATCCAGGAATGGCTCTAACTGTGGGCAGGCTTGGGAGACTCCAGGTAAGGGACACCGGGAAGATAACAAAATTGGCTTCTGCCATACCTTCAGTCTAGCACTTTTTACTGTATGAAATTTTTATTGAAATAATTGTAGATTCACATACAGTTGTAAGAAATAATACAGAGAGAGCTCTTATGCACTTTGCCCGGTTTGCAAAACTATAGTAGGTAATCACAACCAGGATATTAACATTAATACAATTGACTGATTTTATTCAGACTTCACCAGTTTTTCCTTGTACTCAATTGTGTGCCTGCATGTATGTGTGCATTTTAAGTTCTATACAATTTTATTTCACGTATCCAACACCACAAGGATTCCTTGTGTTGCCCCTTGTCATAGGCTAAATAATGCCACTGCCCCTCTCCCCGAAAGCTGTCCACAGTATAATCCCTGGAACCTGTGAATGTTACCTTCTATGGCAAAAGGCACTTTGCAGATATGATCAAGGATCTCGAGATGGGAAGATTACCCTGGATTGTTTAGATGGACCCTTGTCTTGATCACATGAGTTCTTATAAGAGAGAAGCAAGAAGGTCAAAGAAAGAAGTAGAAAATGTGATGATGGATACAAGAGGTCGGAGTGATGCAAGGAAGAAGTCACGTGTCAAAACATGCAGGTGATCTCCGGAAGCTAGAAAAGGCAAGGAGACAGATTGTCCCCTAGAACCTCCAGAAAGAACATAGCCCTGTCAACATCTTCACTTTAGCCAGTGAAGCTGATTTTGGACTTCTGATTTCCAGAACTGTGAGAATAAATTTGTATTGCTTTAAGCCACTAAATTTGTGGTAATTTGTGATAGCAGCAGTAGGAAACTAATCTACCTTTTAATAACTACACCCACCTCTGTTCAAGCACCCCCAACCCCAGCAACCACTAATCTGGCTTCCATTTCTAAAATTTGTCATTTCAAAAATGTTACATAAATAGAATTATACAGCCTGTAACCTTTTGGAATTGGTTACCCCCAGCTCCAGCCTCCTCTGTTCAGCCTAAAGTGCATCCAAGTTGTTGCATGTATCAGTAAAAAAAAATTCATCCCATTTATTGCTGAGTAGTACTCCATGGTATAGATGTAAGTTTAGTACTTTTTAATGCCTGGATATTTTATCTTTATTACAAGGTCTAATTAGGGATATTTTGATAATCGTCTCTTGGGGCAGAATGTAGAAAGGACACTTAAAGACCGTTCCGTCTTCCCTATCACCTTGTCCAATACCCAAGTCCCCTCTAGAGCCTGCCTGCCAACTGCCGACCGGCCTCCGCTTGCATACCTTCTTTGACCAGTCACTCAGTACCTCCCGAGGCAGCTTGTTACATAGTTGTACAGCTCTGCCGGAAGTGTGGTCTGAAGCTCAGTGAGGAGCCTCTCTGACTTTAATGTGCTGGGAGGGGAATGGTGTCAGACTCAGAGAACTCCCACGAGGGAGTCATCTGGGCACTTACCTGGGCCCTATTTTCATGTCCTGGGCATCTCCCTATCCAATGCTAGCTCTTTTTCCCCACGAGCCTCGTCCCTCGTGACCTACGGGCGTTCCTGCTCCACGAACCTCCCTCCTCCCCACTCAACTCCATCCTCCTCTGTCTTTTTCCACTCCTCTCCAGGCATCGTCCTGCCTTCCTGCTAAGCCAGCCCAGAGAGAGAGTAGCCCCTTAGTAACCTTGATAACAACACTAGCTAACAATAGCTTTTAGGCCATACTGTGCTTCATGCCATCATCTTGAGCAAATGATCTCATTTCATCCTCTTACAGCCTCGAGGCTATAATCATCCCATTTTGTAGATGGGGAAAATGAGGCCCCAAGTGACACAGTTTGAAAGTGACAGAGCTGTCACTGAAAGTAAGCTGTCCGAAGGGAAGAGTCCCTTCAAGATTTGCGGACTGAGTAAATGGTGGGGTTATTCCCTGAGATGGGAGCTCAGGAAGAGGAACAAGTGTGATGGGGGAGACAAGGCATTGTTTGGGACTGTTGAGTTTGAGGTGCTGGAGGGAGGACCAAGAAGGGCCTCTGGAGCTCAGGAGAGAGACTGGGCTGGAAATGCAGGCTTGGGAGCCGATGGTGTCCCCACGGCTGCAGAAGCCAAGGGATGGCTATACTTGCCCAGGAAGAGCAGGAGGCAGGGAGAGGAGAAAGCAGGTAAAGGGTGGGTGGAGAAAGAAGACCTTGGGAAGAAGGCGGAGAAGGACTGATTGCAAATGAGGGTCATCACAAGGAAAGACCTGTGGGGCGGGTGCCACGACCGCTGTGACATTGAATAAGGAGGACGATGCACTCCTGAGCACAGCCACCTTAAAAGGGACACACCCCATGTCCCTGGCCCCATCAGAGCACTTCTCAGAGAGCATGGTCAGCATCTGTGAGGCAGGTACTGTTCCCTCCATTTTAGGTGAGGAAACTGAGTGGTGATGGGACCTGCTCAAGGATAGGGCAGGGGTGGGATTGGACTAGGCCGTCAGTTTGGCTGTGTGGATTGTGTTAAACACTTCCGAGTCAGGGAGGCTGAGCATGGATTGAATGGATTGGCTCAGACAAGTGGAGGGACTGGGGTGCCCAGCAGAGGAAGGCATGGGTTCTGAGCCTCGTGCTGGTTGTCAGCATCCCCAGTAAGGACAGCTCTAGGAAAAGAGGCAGGACCAGGCAAAGTGGGGTAAATTCAGGGAGCTTTAGAAGGAGCCAGCCTAGAGGGAGAGGCGGGAGACTCAGAGCAGACAGAAGGAGCAGGAACCAGAACCACGGCGCTGAAGGGTCTCCTCCGCGCTCGGGGCCAGGCACTTTAACCAAAGGGTTCGTTCTAGTCTCCTCTCTTTTTTCCAGTCTCCCCTTGAAGGAGGGGAGCTGATTCCTCTGGAGGCTGATGCCCCCTCTCTCTGTTGTCCCTACCCCCAGCTCCTTGCCTGGTGAGGAGCGCCCGGGCATTCTGAACAAAGACATCAGTAACTAAAACAAGAGCGGATGGATCTTAAACCATTCCTCTGCAGCTGCCAAGTCCTCCTCCCCCGTCCACACACCCCTGGGCTCCCGCAAACACTCCTTGGCTCTGACGCAGCACTGGGCCTTCTGGTGAGAACCCCTCCCGGGAACGCAGCCTTCTGGGCCGCTTTCTTCTGGGACTGAGCTGTCAGGAGCCTCCAAGAGATTTCAAGACGGCTCCCCTCCCCTAAGAGAGGCCTTTGTCTTTGTCTCCACGGAGTAGGCATGGGGGCCTGAGGCGGGGGGTTGTTAGAATAGAGGGGAATAAGGCTGGTCTGTGCCCTAAGGGAAATGAAGATTGGGGGCAAGGGATGGCTAGACAAGGATGCCTTTTATACCTTTAATACAAAACCTTTGGGAGCTCAGAGGACTGAGAGCTCACTGGGATATCCCGGAAGGATGGTAGGGTAAGATAAGCAGAGATGAAGAAGGAGGTGGGTAAGCACCAGGGGTACTGGCGAGCAAGAGGTGGTCCAAAGTGAGTAGCCCTCAAGAGTGGATGGGGATGATGGGGAAATGGGAGAGAAGGCCAAAGAAGACCCCCAAGGCCAGCCAGATTGTGGAGCGCTGGACTGGCGGAGGAGTTTGCATGAGCACCATTTCTCAGGCAGTGGGGAGCCACTGAAAGTTTTTGAGCAAGGAGGTGACTTGTTAAGTCATTTGAGTGGAGAATAGATGGGTAGGGGGGTGAGGTGGAGGCTGGGAGAGCAACCGGCTGGGAGCCCTTGGTGGCCTGGATGGGCAGTGGCCATTGGGGTGGAGTGAGTGGGGCGCATGCAAAAAGTGTTTTCAACAGAAGGTAGAACTTAGGGAACAGAGGCTGATTGGAGAAATGTGGAGGAAGAAGACGCAATCAGGGATGTCTCTTGGGGCACCCAAGAGGCCCTTGGAGGGACAGTTGAGTCAAGTAGAGAGTGGGAGAGGGTAGGGTGGCATCTTCTGAGCCCAAATCTCTGTGTCCCTCTGGATATCTGTGGCTTCACATATGGGGGCTGGGAAGGTGGCTTTGCTCTGCACAAGACTTTGCTGCCTTCTGCTCTCACCCGTCCTCTCCCAAACACGTGTGAGAGGCTTAGAGCAGGTGCATGGATGGAGCATGTGGTTTGTGGCAGGGCTGGGGTGCTGTACCCAGGCAGGGCTGACTTAGGAGAGGTGTCTCAGGGAAGAGAGTAGACGGGGGATGGCCAGCCACTGGCCACACATGGAATAGGTAAAGAGAGATCACTATTTTCCTTTCCACTCAAAGGTGATTCTGACTTTGACCTTTTCCAGAATTCCAATGTCGACTGAGTACCACTCAAATTCCAGGTAATGGTGGGTTCCAGCCCCAGCCCCTACCCTTAAGGAAGTCCCAGTCTAATAGAGGAGGATGGCGTAGATGTAAAGGACTCCAATATAAAGGCTCACAGTGCTCAGTGCAATAAGAGAGGGCCAGAGAGTGACAGGTCTGGGAAGGAGTCCTCAAGGAGGCTTCCTCTCTGGGACATGAGGAAAGAGGCAGTTCCTGGAAAGGAAATAGCCTGAGCGAAGGCATGGAGGTTGGAGTCTGTTCACATAGACCGGAGCCTAGAAGGATTTGAGAAGAAAGACAGGAGATGGGAGGATAGTGAAAGCAGCTTTAGAAAGGTAGGTTCAAGCAAATGCTGGTGACCTGGGTTCTGGCTTTGGGTGGGAGGCTACAGTGCGGGCTGCCAGAAGGGACAGTGGTAGGTCGAAGGGAAGGATGATGGAAGAGTTTCATAAAGGCAGAGGCTCTGATGGTGGCTGGGCCTGAGAGGTCACTGGGCCCTGGCTGCCTGCCTCTCCAGGACCTCTCAGTTTACATTACTGTCTGGGTCCTGACTCCTTTATATTACATTTCCAGATCACCCACACATAAATTCTCATCTTGCCTGCGGCTGGGAGCCCTTGAACAAGAGCAGCTTTGATTTAAAGACAGGAATAGCAGTAAAGGGGGAGCAAAACTATCTAGAGAAGAGCACAGGCTTCCCTGGGGGCAACGATGTAATTAAAGTGGGGCCGGCTCTTTTCCTGGGATGGAGATGTCTGGCCCAGGCTCTGCAGGGCCCTGAAAGCCTTCTTAGAGCTCAGATGCAGGAAGATCACCACTTGCTGTTTCCGTTCACAGGCCAGCACATTCCCAGGTCCAGGAGGAAAGCCAAACTCGGAGCTGCATTCCCCGGCTCCATTCCAGACTCCTGCTGTGATAAGCAGATCGCTAAACTGGCCTCTAATAATCCCCATTATGCCCTTGTATAATTCCCATCCCAGTCGTGGAAGTCTGGAGTGGACCTAATGTCTTATCTGTGTTAGATAGAACGTAGCAAACATGTGAGATGACAATTCTGTGATTAGGTTACAAGACTGTGACCTTCTTCTTGCTGGCAGACTCGATTGCCTTCTTGGCTTGTACACTTTGATAAGGTAGGCTGCCATGTTGGAGAGGCCCCCATGACAAGGAACAGAGAGTGGTCTCTGATCCACAGCCGGTAAGGAAGGTAGGTCTTCAGTCCAACAAAACACAAAGAATTGAATCCTGCCAGCAATCATGTGAATAAACTTGGAAGCAGAGCCTTTCCCAGATGAGCCATCAGATGAGACCACAGCCCCTGGGCTGACACCTGGAATACAGCCTCATGAGAAACCATGAGGCAGAAGATATAGCTAAATTGTGCCTGGATCCCCAAACCACAGAAACTGTGAGATAATAAATGTGTCCTGTTTTAAGCTGCCAAGTTTTGGAGTTACTCGTTACATGGCAATAAATAATTCATACACCCCCTGATTTGAGCCAATCAATTCCTTGTTCTAAATTTCAATGTTCCCCTTTGAATAAACGGGACAATAATACTCAACACGGGGGTTGTTGTGAAGATCAGAGACAAGGGCAGATGGCAAAGAGCTCTGTAAACTGCAAAATGCTATGTATGTGGGATGTGTTTTTGTGAATATGATTATCTCAGTGAGGGATTAGGAGAACATGGTCTTGCCTCAGCTTTTCAACACATAGGCCAGGTGACCTTGTTTAAGTCAGTTATTCTCTCTGTCTTCAGTTTTATCATCTAAAATGGGATCATTGGAAGGAATAGAGGAAAATGCAAGTAAAGCACCCAGCCTGTTCCTAGCACACAGTAGGCACTCCAAAAAAAATTGCAGTTATAATATGTTGTTAACATGTTGTTAATATAATATGTTGATAATATGTTGTTATTATCATCATTGTGATTCTGGATGGGATGGATAAGATGGGCACTGTGAACACGGGCTCAGACAACCTTACTCAGAGAGGCCAGCACCTGGCATCTCCAAGAGCTCGAGACTACCAGTCTGATGTCATCTGATGGCTGAGTATGCCTCTCTAGGGGAACTGAAGGCAGCGGGCAGAGTGAGCCTGCCCTGGGAATCACCCTCAGCAAGGGCTAATTAAGCCTGCATTACTACAGAGACAGCTGGCAGAGAAGCATCTGAGATGCAGGATGCAGAAGTAGAGCCTGGGCCCAGGGCCCATTCCGAAGTGGACTAGACCCTGTTTAGTCTGAGTTTCTGAGACCAATCCCAGAGAATTCTGAGGATACCCTTGAAGTCCTTGATGAGGAACTCAGGTCTTCTGAGCAGTAATCATGAAGTGGCAGAATTGTTCCCAGCAGCAAGTATCCTATCCCGAGGATGTGGAGCGCTACTGGAAAGCAAAGGAGAAGAAGGAGGCAGAAAGGGCATCACAGGGGACAATGTCATGTGGTTAATCAGCACCTTTTCTCATCTCTCTTGGATGTTGAGTTCTGACTGGGTGGCTTCTGGCCTTCTTGTGGCCTGCAGGTGATGCACTCTCTATACCCTCCTTGACCAGAGTCAGCAAGGCAGAGTGGAGCGATCAACCCAGAGAGACACAATGACTTACTTGCTCAGGGCCACAAGCCAGTTGGTGAGGGAGTAGGGAGCAGGAGGTGGATCTGCCTGACTCAAAGCCTGTGGAAAAAATAAATCAGTCTGCAGAAGCTGAAGTTCTAAGGCTGGATTCACTCTTGTTCCTTGAAGAGAGAGGACAAAATTGCAGAGTTTAGCATATTTTAATCCTGAAGCGATTGGTCCAAAGAATGACTTTCCTGTACTGTCAGAGCCTGAGTGTATTCTGACTTGCATCATGGCAGTCAATGACAGATCCTCTGAAGGGAGAGAGGTTCCGAGAGAGACCTGATTGGGATGGGTGAGAGGTATCAGAGAAGGCTTCTCTGAAAAGGGATGAGATCTAAAGCAAGAATCAGCTGGTGGGGAGGGAGAAGGGAGTGAAAAAAGATTCTCAGGAAGAAGAAATAGCATGTGCAAAGGCCTCGAGGCAGGGAGGTGATGGAAAAGAGGCCAGTTGTTTTGGAAGTTCAGGTGATGGAAAAGAGGCCAGTTGTTTTGGAAGTTCCGGTGATGGAAAAGAGGCCAGTTGTTTTGGAAGTCAGTGAACAAGAGGATGGAAGCTTCAGGCCAGAGTGTACGGGACCTTGAAAACCTTGATAAGAAGTTTGGATTTTATTCTAATTGATTCAATTCTCATTATAAACAGTCAAGACCTCGGGGTATGTGGGGGAGGGGGAGAGTGGTAGTAAGGGTATCGTTGGAGATGATGCTGTGTCCTAAGACTGGACGAGCAGTGGGTCTGGGAGGCGAATGAAGAGATGAATAGATGAGGGAAACTTGTTGGCCAATGCCAAATGCTTTTGAACAGGGCAGCCTCAGTTTCTCTAGGCAGCGTGGTGCTGGGGAGCTTGCCCCAGATTATAAAGGGTTGGGACAGCCAGAAAACATGGCACCCATTCATGAGCTCTCCAACGTCCTATAGATAATTACCCTGTGATAATTTGTTAAAGGGAAACAGGAAACTAATACAGTCCCCTTTTGCCCCAAGAGCAACCCCAATTTCTGTGGACACCACCTGTGTAAAAAGGCAGCTTGTTCTCAAGTAAATAAAGTCACCTTCCCCAAACCAAGGGTACTGTAGAAAGAGCACTGGAAACCTGGGCTGTTACCATGACTTTGCCAACTAGGTATGAGGCCATGGGCAGGTCCCTTCCCTTCTCTGGCCTCTGTCTGGAATGGGTTAATTACTGTACCTTTGAGTCACCTCGTAGGGGGACAGCGCTCTGCGAACCATAAGGTGGTGCACTTGGGTAAAAGATATTCCTTGTGGTACAAGGATGAGAGGCAAGGAAAGGAGTTCGCAGCCCTAGAAGACCAGACATTTAAACGAGGAGAGAAAAGACATGTGCACAAGTAAAAATAACAAAATAGAAAAGCAACAGGAGATGTAACTGGAAGGCACCGAAGCCGAGCCTGGAGTCTGGACAGCACTGAGTTCAGCAAGTTGCCTGGCTGGACCCAAGCCTAGGGCCATGTGGGGGAAGGATGGACGCGAGGCTGGAGAAACAGGCTTGAGCCTGGCCTTGCAGGGCATCAAATGCCAGACAGAGCAGTCCAGGTTTTATTCTGAAGACAGACCCTGCAGAGCCGTAGTGCGGATCCAGTACCTTACCGGAAGGCCACACAGGGCTGGGGAACAGGACCATGTAGGAGACAGATACAAGAATCTTGGCTCTTGGGAAGCCAGGGCTCCTTGGACATGTGTGCATGCCCGATTTGCTCTTCCTTGCTCATGACTCTGCCCTCACCAGCTGAGAAACCTTGACAAATCACTTACGCACTAAGATCTCAGTTTTCCCTCCTGTAAAATGGGGCTGATAATGCTGACACCATTAAAGTGTAGTTGTATCACACAAGAAAACACATAAAACACGTGATGTAAACTCCCTATGTGCTACTCAAACCACCAGGCTCCCTTCTCACTATCCAGGGACTTCCACCCCGTTCAAGTGGACACTTGGCACTCTATCTTTACACCTCACAAAAGGAACTTCTCTTTTCTGTTTTCTGTGTAGCCTTTCCCAGCAAGGGGTTCTGATATCTGCATGAAGCGGCCCCACATTCTTCAAAAGACGTGTTTGGAAACAAGAAATTGCTAGAGAGATGATTCAGTCTTTGGCCTCAGATTGTGTCTGGACATAAGCAGGCCCATCTGCAGAGCCGGCATTGCCAAATTCTGTCACTCTTGCTCCATATGGTCTGTGCTCCCCCCATCTTTCCTCCCAGAAGCGGCAGTCTGTGCCCGTCTCTCACTCCACATTGGTTGCTACGCAGAAAATTCAGCTAGGGATGTCTTGGCTCCGGTGGGTGAGGCATATCTGCTCCTCTCCTCCCTTGCCTGGGAGAGCTACAGAGCAGAAAACAAGGGTGGGTGCTGAGCTCCTTTGGGCTTTCTTACTTCATGTCTGCATAGAGCCACAGTATGGAGTCCTAGAACTGAGAGGGGCAGAGGGAGTCCGTCGGCAATTGCTTTAGAGACAGAGAGAGGTCTCTTCCACAGAAAAGTAACTTCCTAAAATGCATGCTCTGTCATTCACCAGCCCAACCCCCCTGTCCTACAGCAGAATGATGTTGAAAGGCTTCTTTCAACCGTATCCTTGCCTGCAGGCAATTTGACTTGGCATTGGAAGGCCCCAACTCATGCCAAGCTGTGTGACCTTGGATCTTCGCATAACCTCTCAGATTCCCCCTTTCCTTGTTTGTGACCTGCAAGTAGTGACTCCTGCCCTGTTCACAACATAGGTTGGTCGTTGGGATCTAGTAAGATGATATACATCAAAGAGCTTTGTAAACTGTAGAGCAGCAGATCTCAAAGTGCAGTCCCTGGGCCATCAGCCAGAGAATCAACTGGGAACTCATTGGGAGTGCAAATTCTTGACCTCACAGCAAACCTACTGACTCAGAAGCTTGGAGGTGGAACCAGCAAGGTGGGCTTTCACAAACTCTCCCAGTAACAAGCTTAAGGATCCATCTGTAGAAAGATGAGAACATGGACGAGACCGTCCCCACCTCGTCATTGGTTTGGCTCAGGGAACCGTCTTAAGCGTACTGGGGCCTATGCCACATTGGGCTGTATAACTCTTTTGTTGCAAATGGTCTAAGGGTTAAAAATCTTCATGATTTTTCATCTGGACAAATCCATTTCAAAAAAATTCATGATGTTCACGATCAGGTTGAAAAAACAACTTCCCAGGGAGATTTAAACCTGGGATGGCAAACTCAAAGCCTTCAGGAGCTAAGCAGGCAACGTGAACAGGGAAGAGGCTGGGCTGGGGTAGAAGGCAAAGCCAGGCTGCGCTTCAGAGTTCAGACTCTACCTAAAGGCATAAAAAAATTAATAATAAACCCCTGTGCTGGCCAAACAAAACACATATGTTAGACAGATCTGGTTCAAGGCTTGCCAGTTTTAACTGGTGTAAATGTTGGGGGTGGGTGGGGGGAAAGATTTGATCTTAACCAAATCTTTGGCCACAGCTTAATTGCCCTAGAAAAAAAAGTATTTGGCACACAGTTATAATCCCCAGTTCAGCCTGGGCTAAAATGGCATGGTTTCATTAATTCACTCACTTATTCATTCCACAAATACTCTTTTCTAGGTCCCGTGCTAGGTTTTGGGGACCCAAAGCTGAATCAGAGACTACCTCTATCCTATAGGCAGGGCTGGACATGGCTGTGAAGGCCTCCATGGCATTGTTTTCCAGCATCTGTGGAACACTGTTCAATGAGATAATGAGTGTTCCATGAGAAAAGTGGTTCAGGGTTACTTAAGCATGGAAAGCACCGAGTTAAACAAGTTAAACATATTATTTCACTGCAGGTCTTCTCAGAGCCTTTACTATGCCAATGTGTATTACACATTGGGTCTGTCTGAGGTCTCTAATGGGCCTGGATGTCTCAACCCGTATTGGGGGCTGGGGAGTGAGCAGATGTGCCCCTCCCAGCATGGTTGGATCAGGGACTTAGCTGCACTTAGGCTTGGGGGGCCTCCTTCCCATGGGCCTCCTGATGAAGGGTAGGTAGAGAAGCACCCACTCCCTTCAGGGTTCTGCAGTGGAGTGCTGAGGGGACCATCCTCAAGAGGTGGATTTCACTTTCTACGGCAGCAAGAGGGCCTGGAAGGGTTGAATCCAGGAGTCCCAGGTCTCATTTGCATTTAAGAAATATGACTGTGCTGGGAGAATTGCCTGTGTCTTGTGCACAGGAATGGTGAAGGCTACCCATGTCAGTTTCTAGGTTTTATGACCAAGAAAGGGAGAGAAAGCGATTCCATGTGTACAAATGAGGCTCGAGCTCCCTCCTTGCAGTGTAGCCACTGGTCTGCCAATGAGTACAAGAAGCCTCAGACAGAGCCTGCAGTTACATTAACCGCTGCTTTCAATCAAGGCTAGATCTGACTTCTACAAACAAAATGGGGAGATTCAGGACAGATCTGAAAACTAATCTGCTCTCTCTTCTCAACCGTCCTCACTCACTGTCTGTGGCATTCTCACTCTTCTTCCTTCCTCCCTCTGCAGTATGTGAAGTTAGTCCAGTTTGGGACTTGATGATACCTCTTTGTTCTGGAAATCCCCATCGCCAAGGCAGAATGAATTGCACTTGGTCCAAGATAATCTTTCACAGAATTAGGATGGAAGTATGTTCATGGAAAAACACAAAATGTAACAACAACAACAAAAAACCATCTCCTCCGAAAACATAATTCATGGAAATCATCTCTAAGAATGAACTTCACGTTCCAATTAAAATTTATTCTAAAATTTCCTCCAAAGTGTCCCTCGTGACTCCCTTTAGGTTCATTCAATTTCAGGTAAATTCCACTTTCTTGACAAATCAAGTCCTATTTAAGAAAATGACTGGACGTAGGGGAGAGTTTACTTTGGAAGAATCAGAAAAAACTGGAAGCAGAAAGGGGAGGCATTAAAAATACATGTAAGTATATACATATATATATATATGTTATTCAGCAGATATGTGTGTGTGTGTGTGTATACAAACATATATGTCACCTAACATGTACTCAACACTCTGCTGGAACCACGTTTCCATGTGGTTCTCTCACTTATTGTATAACCTGTGTTCTCTGTGGTCCAGGCAATCAAAGGGACTCTCCCAAGGCTGTATGGGCAACAAAAGACAGCTCTAGGGTACAAATCTATTAGTTTTAAGGCCAATCTATTTTGTGTCTGGGATGGGCCTCAGAAAGCTTGGATACTTGGGGGAGAGGGGCGGCAGGAGAGAGGTTTGATTTGGAGGAGCAGCAGGAGGTGCCTGCTGCTGCCTGTCTTTGTGACAGAAGGGAGAGGGATTCTCCCCACAGATGGGCCTCAGGGATTTCTTTCTCTCACTTTGTCCTCAGTTCTTGTTGGCAGCACCTGGCCTGTCATTCTGTAGGGGATATGCCACCCAGCCATCCAGAGTTGTGCTCCAAGACCAGGAAAAACAGGACAGAAACTTTCCTCCCAAACAGTCTGCAGGATGGGTCCCCAGACATCAACAGTCCCATGAGAATCTGCTTGTGTGGATCTACCATAAGCAGCGACAGCCTGCTCAGCTGTGTGATCTGAGAGCAGGGCTCCCATTTCTAGGGGAATGGAGGAGGCTACCATCCCCTGGGGCTCTGGCTTCCATCTAACCAAAACTATGGAGAGCATCTCTTTCTTAGATTATGACATCTCTTGCTTTCATTCTCATCCTATCTTTGGTCTGTGTGTTGAAGGTAGTTTTGAACCCGTGGGAGCCTCCAACAGGAAGCCCTTCTCTTCTTTGGAGTTTAAAGGATTGCCGATCCCACCAAAAACAGACTCAGAACTGTGAAAGAGACAAAGGAAATGGATTCTCTGTAGACATTGAATAGGGAGTCTAAAATGAGGGAGGTCACGGTCCCATCTTAGCCATAGCGAGGACATCACGATCCGGGTACAACCAGCACCAAGCATATACTCCTGTACGTAGCTGATGGGTGACTATATAAACAGGAACGATGCTGCTAAAACACCTGTTCACCCAAGTTGTTTCCAAGGCCACAGCTACTACTGCTTTTGCGATTGTCTAACATTTTCCCAAACATGTTTCCCTGTGGGACGTTAATAAGTGTTATGTGGGGAGAAAGGAGGTTTCCGTGGTAAAATAAGGCTGGGCAAAAGCTGAATTAAAGAAAATTAATTAGGTTTTTTTAACTGAAAGACTGGAAAGGAAGGACATCACAGAATGAGGTGAAAGGAGCACGAAGAGTGGACCGCCGCCCCCCGCCGCCCCCTGCCGCCCCCACCGCCGCTGAGAGGTTCCTCGCGGCCAGGCAGGGAGACACTGGGCTACTCTAATAGCGATTGTTCTGTTTCCTGGGATGTTTTCTCCCCAGCTTCCTCTGTAGATCGACACTCTCCCCTGACTGGAGTTGTGGGTCATTTAGGATTAGATTTGGCCGCAAATAACAAAGACCTCACAATGGTATGTATTTTTCTCTCACATTAAAATGTAAAGAGGAGGCAGTTAAAGGCTGTCAGAGACATGGTATCAGGAACCCAGACTCTTGTCTAGTAGTGGTTAGTGTTGCAGGGGAGAAATTTGATGCCTATTAACTCTATATGCTCCCTTATAGATATTCTTTTTTATTTTTCTGTCTAGATTATTTATAAAATTTTTCTTATCCATGAAATTTTAAAAAATCACTAAAGTAGGTCTAGATGTGCATCTCTTTTCATTACTTTTCCCTGGTGGTCAACGAACCTTTTTTATCTAAAGATGCAATTCTTTAGCTCAGGACAGTTTTCATCTAATGTAGCAAGTATCACTGTCAAAATTAAACGTCTTTTTCCCCTCTAATTTAAGAGAAAGGTGGCACAGAGTCACCTTTGTTGCCTTCAGAAGATTGACTTCTCTTTGAGGCAAGGAAATTCTTTGGTAAGAGTTCCCCTCCCAACGCCACTGAAACATTGTAACCTATCATCTGGATGGGTAGGCACCAGACTTTTCCATCTTAGGGCAGGAAGATCATCAGGATTCGAGCATCCCCTTGAGCCTCTCCTGACCCTGGGTTGCACCCCCGGTTTGTTGGTGCCGATGAAAACAGAAAGTGGCCTGCTCTGTGCAGTAGCCCGGACAGAGGATGCAGTGTATCCACATCTCAGGATACTCGCCAAGTCAGCTGATCCTCATTTATCACAGCTGGACCTACTGCCCCCAGTGTCATATAGCCATTGGGTGGGTTGGGGACATGAATGGTTCTATACTCCAGAGATGACACTTGATAATCCCCTCTGGCTACTGTGTGAATTAGAGGTGAATCAGGTGACCCCTGTGTTTTTGATGACCCACCAGAGCCAAGTGACCAAGGTAGTGCTGCCTTCACTCCACTGGTCACTGGGGTACCTCATGATAATATCTCTGGACATTATGTGATTTAAGAACAAGAACAGAACTCCTCATTCTGGTGATGGACTGGTGTACACTAGAGAAGCTTCAGTTCGGGGGGAAAGAGAACCCTGGACACTCCTATAGATGATTATTTCTTTAATTATTTATCTGTTTTTGTCATGGAACAGACCACCCCTAAAACTTAGTGGCTTAAAACTTACTGGCTTAAAACATTTGTAATTTATTATTGCTTACAATCTGTGCATTGGCAATCCAAAGCATTCTTCTGCAACACTTTTAATATCTAAAAATAAAATATCTTTCCAAAAATGTTTTTAATCACTCATTTGTGTGTCCGCAATCATCTGACAGCTAAACTCGGGCTGGAGGGTCCAAGATGACCTCATTCACATGCCTGGCAGGTTGTGCTGGCTGTAGGCTGGGTGACTTGTTTGTCTTCCACGTGGGTTCTCAAACTCCAGTAGGCTAAACTGAGCTTCTTAACAACATGGTGGCCTTAGGCTTCCAAGGGTTAAAGTGGGAGCTACAAGGCCTAGGCTTAGAAGTCACAGGATGTCACTTCTGCTGCATTCTGTTGGCAGAAGCAAATCACAAGGTCAGCTTCCATTCAAGAGGTGGAGAAACAAACTCCATCTCTTTCTTGATAGGAGGAGTGTCAAGGTCACATTGTAGAGGGGCATAGACACGAAGAAGCATGATTCATTGGGGACCATTTTTAGTAATCTATCACACTCTCCTTTGAGAATTTCTATTACCTCTAGATGTATAATAGACCTTAGATCTTCCTTCCACAATTCTTTTTACTAAAGCTTAATCTGTCTTTATTTGTGTTCTCTGGGTTCTAGGAGAATGTATCAAACACATATTATATACAATTTGCTCATTTGATTTTCTACAGTGTCCAATCTGACTTTCATTGACTCTCTTACCTTTTTATTCAGCAATTATGCTTTTCATTTGAAAACAAGCTTGTGTTATTTCAGACCAATTCTTTTTATAAGTGCAATGTCCTCTTGAATGTAACTGAAAACATAAATTAGAATTTTATCAAAGTTTCCTCCTCTTTCTTGCAATAAATCTAATTCGAGAGTTGTTTTTTCTTAATTCCTCAGATACAGTCTCTCTCTTTTTTTATTTTGAACTATTGAATCTCTTTTCATATCTAATGATTTTTCTCTATTTGCTCATCCTAACAGATGGGGAAGTAAGATTTATTCAGAATTGGGAACAGAGATAGGTTTAATCAAAGATTGTGTGAATATTTAGTTAAATCTTTAAGTTCCAGATAAGCTAAGAAGAAAAAAATTAAATTTGTTGTGTTTTTACCTTTCGAGGATAGAGTTTCCATGGGATTTGAAAGAAAACCGCCAAAAGGAGCCACATGACAACAAACCTTTCCTGATTTGTTATAGCAACCTGAAGCACATCTGCCCTCATTAGAAGCTAGTTACAGGGCAGCCCCCTTTGTTTGTTGAGTCCGCTGGGCCCATTGTTGGCTGACAGTGCCATAGCCCACCATTCAAAGTCCAGGCGCCAGTGTGACCTCCAGAGGTGCGAGCAGGATTGAGATTTCTACTCCTCTTCTTCCCTATAGCTTTGTCTCCCCTTGAGAACTTATCACTTTAAGTTTTAGGGAGTCAATGAGACACTTATAGGGCCCTTATTCTTCAGATTAGGTTTTATTTTCATACAGTGATTCCCACCCCAGTTAGCTTTCCTTCACTGCACTACATCTCATATAAATGTCTCAAACTTTTGGCAGGTGCCAGCTTCTGCTGACATTCATTCCTCATACAGATTGTTCTCTATTTTACATTCCTCCGGTCAATGAAATAGCGATATTGAGGATGAGGGAAAGAGTAGGAGTTCAACCATAAGCTCAGGTGATCCTGTTATTCCACTTGGAGACAGAAAATCAGAGCTAGATCCCAGATGAGGTGAAGAGTTTGAACTATAAGTTCCCCCTTCTCACTTGAAAGGACCAAAGGCCTGATGAAAAGTGGACAAGAAAAAAATCCACTTTCTTGTTTTTTCTTGGACTTGTGCTCTTAATTCCCACAGAGAAAGTCCATAGATGAGCTTGTAGTACAAATTCCAAAAGAGACAGAGCAAAAGACAGACAGACAGACTGACAGAGACAGAGAGACAAAGAGAGACATAGAATCCTCACCAAGCAAGAGTCAGGCAGCAGAACAAGAAGCAGAATGAGAGCAGCACGTACTTCAGAAAACTGACCATCTGATCGAGATCATGAAATAAATACTTTATAATAAAAATATTTTTAAAATACTGAAGACAAACAAAACGATAGCAGATTTTAAAAATAAGCAAGTAGAACTTTTAGACATTAAATTATAATCATTGCAAATTGAAAACCCAGTGGGTGAGCTATTTGACACAGTGAAGAGAGTTAGTGAAAAGGAAGGGGAGACTGAGGCTACCACCCCGAATGCGACACTGTGAATGACAGATGCTGAAACTGTGGAATAGAACTTAAGAAAAGAAAATGAGTGGCTCCAATATACATTTACTAGGTACTTAATAAGGTTAGAACGGACAGGAATTGGGAGAGGCACTATTAGAAGAATGACTGAGAATATTGGAAAATTGATGAAAGACATGAAATCTCAAAGTAATGACTGAGACTATTCCAGAATCGATAAAAGCAAAAATTTACAAGTACCAGACGAAAGTTTTTTAAATCTTAAATCTATCAGAGTAAAACTACACACTAAAGACAAAGAGAAGATCTTTAAATTTAGAGACTTCTTGAAAATGACAATTACAGGACAATAGACTTCTCAGCAGCAATAATAAAATTCACAAGACAATGAAAAATATTTATCACCCTAGAATTCTGTAACTCACTCCTCCACTCAAAAAATAAATAAATAAATAAATAAAAATAATTAGACTTTAAGAGTGGTTGAAATAAAATCATTTTCAGACAAATGCTGAATGTTTACCACCAATAGATCCTTTCTAAAAGAAATATGCTAGGATATACTTTAGGAAAAAGAGATTCAAGCTCAGAAAGGAGGAATAGAATGTAAAAAGCTATGTGGAGAAAAGAAATGATAAAGTGGTTAAATCTAAACATGTGTTGAATGTATAAAATACTACTAATAATCTGAAAGATATAAAAATGAAGTGTGACTTAAAATATTGAACAATAATAAGATAGGAGAGGCATGATAAAATTCAGGGTATGTTAAGGTTCTTGAATTTTGGGGGAAGAAGGTCTAGAGAGTAATTAACTTGATACTTTCCAATGTGCGTATTAAAAATCAAAGGTAACCAATAAAAATGGGAATAGTACATATCGTCTCTTAATGAGTGGAGGAGAAACATGTAATAAAAGAAGATTTGATCACACTGACAGATGTCAAAAAAAAGAAAGCATGGTAAATATAAAGCATTCAATAAAATGGTAGAAATAAATCCAAGAAAACTGATAGTAACAACATTTGTAAATAGACCAAAGTCTCTGATGAAAGAATAGAAATTCTCAGATCAAAATTCTTATCAAAAGCCCTATGCAATGTATTCTAGGCAAATAGTCACCAAAAAAAAAGATGATATTGATATTTAGACAAAATAGACATTTGTGTCAAAAGTTTATTAGGGATAAAGATGGTTATTACATAATGATAAAAGGAACAATTGATAAAAATATATAAAGTCTCAAATTATATAAAAACTCTAAGGCAGGGGCAAGTTTGGTGAATTAAAAGGACAGAAAGATGGCTAGTGTAGCTCTAAACTGCCCCATCCAGGGGCATCTTCTCTCACTCTATACCTTCTCTCAATGTCATCTCTCCACTATTTTGACCTCCATAATCACCTACAGGCAAGGACTTCTAAGAGCTTTCACCCAAACTTCAGGATGTCTGCTGACCATTTCCATCAGGGTCCCCAGGCACCTCACACCCAGCATGCCCCAAACCATATCCCTCATCCCTACTTTCTCTATAAATGTACTCTTCTTCTTGTGGTCCTGTCTTTGTGAGCTTGTCATCATCAACATATCAACCAAACCAGAAAATTAGGAGTCTTCAAGTGGACCACAGCTCAATGTCCACAGGTCTTTGCATGGCAAATAAACACGGCAAGCTAGACATTGTTTGGAAAGAGGTTTGGAGATTGGGAATCAGCAAGAAGAGTTAGAGTATATTTTTTTCCATTTTTGTAATTAATTTTTCTAATTATAAACAGTCCAAACAAAAAGAAGAATGTATAACAAGGCTTAAAAGTCATTCGAGATCCCAGTTCCTCAAAGGCAGTCAGTGTAATAGTATACGTCATTTCCGAACATCTAAATGCATATACAGCTATCGGTATATGTATATTTATATTTTAGATTTTTGCACAATTATGAACATATTATATATACTGTCCAGTTTCTAGCTTTTATCGCTTGATATATTCTGATGTCTTTTCATATCAGTTCTTTTTTAACATGTGCATAATATTTTATTTTACGACTCTATCTTAATTCATTTAACAAATTTCCTAATGAACATATAAAATGTTTCACATTTCCCATTTTTAGAAGCAGCTGCAGTGAACCACTTTGGATGTGTATCTTTGTGCATTTGAGTGAGAAAATCTGCAGAATAAATTGCTAGAAGTTAAATGTCTGGGTCAATGGATAGTCACATTTTAATCTTTGATAAATGCTGCCAGATTGCCTTTGAAAACGTTCCCTCAATTTAACCCCTCCCCAAGTGGGTGTATATATTTCCCTACCATCTCACTAGTATTAAGCATTATCAATCTTTAAAAACGTTTTTGCTAATCTGATAGACGAAAACATATTTTTGTTGTTTTAATCTGTATTTCTTTGTTACTTTGAGCGTGTGTTTCTCTATTTCTTTTTAAGTGAATTTCTAGTTCAAGTTTTCTGCACATTTACTATTGGGTTGTTTTCTTTTTTACTGAGTTGTAGAAAGTTCTTTATACATTAACACTATTAACCATTAGAATGTAGTAAATGTTGAAAATATTTTTTTCCTCAGTTTGTCATTTGTAGTTTTATTTATGATATATTTTGCCTCATAGGAATTTTAAATATTTATGTAGTTAAACCTTTTCTTTCATGACTTCTGGCCTGATTTGTATTTCATCACAGTTGTTCTTAATGATCTGTTAATGATTTTACTCTCTAGTTAAACATGACTTCCTTGAGGGCAGAGGCTGCCTCTGACGCAAGTCTGCAGATCCCCATGCCAGAAATCACTCACCTCTCCAACCTTGGCTCTGATAAGTGCTCAATAAACAAAAACATTTTTAAAATTTTATTGAATTGACAGAGTTCAGTGTACTATGAAATTAGCAAGTACAGAAAATTTAATTTCAAGACTGAGGACAAGGGAAAAACTCTAAGGTAAGTTGGCCTACAAACCAAAATGCGCAGTGAGTTAGAAAGTGTAATTTCAACCAATAGGTAGAATAAAGATCAAGGGTAATTCAGCTGGTACTAGAAAATTATTAAAAAGATCACAAGAAATATGTTCTATATTTGTTTCATTTTAAAAGCTGTCTTGTCACTGAATTATCTGCTTTCAGAATCAGGTTTTAATATGGAAGAGTCATAGTTTAATATAAAAATAGTCACGGTTTAATATAAAAAGTCAGAATTTAATATAAAAATAACAAAGTGGGGAGTCCAGATGATAATCTGGATGTCATGTAAACCACACGCTCGATGGACCACTTTAACCATGTTAGCTACCTGCGTCTTGCAGGCGGTGAGGTACACGCCATGCAGGACACCTGGGGAGAGAAGACGGGCAGAGCCTTCAGTGCCAAGAACTGCATGCTCAAGCTATGAAACGCTCTAGTTGTTTACATTCTTACTGCAGCTACGTCAAAACTTGGGAAAGCTCTGTGACTTTGGGGAAACCCCTTGGCCTCAGTTTGGCTACTTTAAAAACAAAGGGGTCACTGGGTGATCTTGGCAGCCGCTTCCAAAACAAATGGAGATCCAGGAGTCTATGAGAATCTTCCTGTGTGGTTTCCAGGGTCCTGCCTTCGTGGGATTCTCTTGAGATTCAGTCGGAGGTATGAAGGCAAGGCCGTCACAGCTGTTACCAGCTGTTCTGTGAGGCTGCTCTGGGAGCCCCCAAGAGTGACAACACCGATGTCTCTATGAGTTAAATAAAATTCCAGGGTCTGGTGTGACGCTGGAATGGGCCTTGATGTTTTTATCTGCTGCTGGGTTCCTGTGCGGCCTATCACTTCAGCTGAGATAGCAGGAGGGAAGGGGAATGGAATGGAAGGGGCCGTCTTCTCTCTTTTGTTTATGTAGGGTCCATAATCGTTTTATTATATAAATTATACCCTGGTTATTTCCTAAAAAGACTCAAGATAATTTATTAATTCACTCGAATAACAGGTACTCTCTGCCTGCTCTCCGCCAGACCCAACGGTGGGGTCTGGAAGAGATAGAAACACATGGGAAATAAATGAATACTGTATCTTTCATGGTATTGTAGAAGCACTAGATGTACAAGGGCTATGAGGACACAGAGGAAGGAGTCAGCAGTTTTGATAGAGGTGAGCCTGGCAGAGAAGAAAGAGGGAAAAGGAACAATAATTTCTTGAGTGCCTTTTAGGAGGCAATATGTCAAAATGATTAAGAAGACGAACTTTGGAGACAGATAAGACTGGGTTCAACCTCTCTCAATCTCAGTTTCCTTATATACAATATGGGATAATAGAACTTCCTTTATTGGGTTGTTGGAGAGGTTGAATGAAGAATGTGTATAAAGCACTGAGTACAATGTCCAGCACATGGCAAGCGCGTAATACATGGTCACTCTTATTATCATTACTGTGCAATCAATCATCAAGATGGGCTTTATCATCAAAGATTGCATTGTGTTCATTTTATAAATAAGGGGAAAAAATGTTCAGAGAGCTTATATCATTTTTCCAAGGCCACACAGCTTGGGAGGGGCAGAAGCAAAATTCCAACTAACTTCAAAGCCCATTTTCTTTCCACTGCTGTGATGCCTCTGAAGGAAGTTTTCCCAGAAGACCTGATATTTGAATTGAGTGATAAAGAATGAAAAGAAATTACTTAGTGGAGGTTAAGGGCAAAGAAATGCCAGGCAAAGGGAACAGTATGTGCTAAGTCACAGAGACAAAGATGGAATGAGGTCCAGGGCTGGGGCAGGGAGAGAAGTTTGTAAAGCTCTGAGTTTCTGAAGTTTTCTTCAATAGAAGAGGATGAGTCAGAGGCCATGAAGGTAGACCAGATGGAGGACTCAGTGATTCTGTCTTTTTCTCTGCCTGCCCTGAAGTTGAACCCTCACAACAAATAGGAACTAGAACCACCCCTTTCCCATCTTCTGCGGACATGGTCTGGTGGCCCTGTGAGTCGCTGGTTCCCATTTGACCAATATTATGTCCATTGCTAAAGGCAAGCTAGGTCTCTTTCTCCACCGTACCCTACTCCCAGACCCAAGAGGTTTTCTGTGTATTTGTGGTTATTTTGTTTTTAAACCAACCAAAGGGAGAACCAAGATAGGGAGGAAACTCTCTCACAACCTGGCCTCAGACTACTCACCAGAGCTTGCTTTAGGGGCTGCAGATTACGTAAGACCTGAGTAGGGCTGGGTTCTGTTTTGGGAGGTGTTCCCAGTCTGGTTGGGGACACAGGTAGCCAAACTCAACATTACTGTCAAGCTGAACTTAAAGTGGGTTGGTGGTAGGACCAAGGGATAGAGAGGAGGGTTTTGGCATCCACGTCACCTCTACCAGCCTGTTCTTTCAGTTTTTGTAAATTGTGTCCAATCGTTTTTTGTTAAGTAAAAGCACGTGTGATAGCCAGAATTCTAAGATGACCCTCACTCTTGTATAATCCCCTCCCTTTCGTGTGTTGAGTGGAACCTATAAATATGATATCGCTCCTGTGATTATGTTATGTTACATGGCAAAAGAGATTTTGCTGGGTGGTCCCAACTTCATCAAGTGATCCCTTTAAAAGCAGAGCATTTTCTCTGGGTGGTCACAGAGGAAGAAACCAGTGAGACCTGCTCCTGCTTGGCTAGCAGAAAGCAAAATGCTGTGCAGAGAGGTGGCCTCCAGGTGCTGACAGCTGTCCCCAGCTGACGGCTAGAGAAAAAACAGAGATCTCAGTCTTACACATTCAAAGAGTCTAATTTGGCCAACAACCTGAAAGAGCTCAGAAGTGGATTCTTCTCCCACAACCTCCAGAAAGGAATGCAGCCTGGTTGACAACTCGATTCCAACAGACCATGAGCAGAGAATTCAGCCATGCTGTGCTGAGACATCTGACCTACAGAACTATGTGCCAATAAATGGGTCCTGCTTCGAGCTCCTAAATTTGTGACAATTTGTTATGCAGCAATAGAAAACTAATACAATGATTCTCATACAGATATTAAAAGAACATGTGTCCAATACTGTATTTAACTCATTAATTAATACGAGACTCTGTAAGCTGTAACAACCAGATGAAAGGATTCCCAGAACTGCAGGTGTAGGCATTCAGGAATGTTGAAAAAGATACAAAAGTAGTCAATATCCACAGAGCAATAATCATGGCAATTCCAATGGACAAAATCATTTGCATTTCTATGTACGGAATCAACACATTGCTCTGAGTTTTCTACAATTTATTAAGCTGTAACACAGCTCTAAAACAATGAAAGAAGCAGATAACCTGAAAGAAAGGGTTATCTAGAAGGACCGGATAAGAGTTATCTAAAAGGTACTAGAAGGACTTCCAGTAATCTTTATTGCCTAGTTTAAAAGACTTTCGCAATTTTCCTCATAAGTGGAAATGAAGCTTCAAGATAGGCCACCACTGCTGCATCCCTCCCCCATGTATTGCCACCACTAAATCTTGCCACACAGAGATTGTGGAGTGGCCACAGGCTGGATTCAGTAAGACAAAGGGCCGGAGGGGCTCAGCCCAGCCTTGACTGTTTATGAGTCCTTTCACATCTGCTATCTGGCCCATGATTCTGTCTTCCCACAAGACTCCTATAGATAAGGCGGGACAGGTAACAGTTACCCCACCCCACCCCACTCCATCATGTTGCTAAGGAAACTGAGGCACAGTGAGGAGGGGGAACAAGTCCAGTGTCACTCAGGGAATCGATGATATGTAGGGCTCTGGATCTCTTCCCTTTCTGTTCAGGTCTTGTCTTCTCCCCAGGCCCCTTTTCCTCAGGTGGGTGAACTTTCTGTCCCCCATCACTTTCCCTTCTATGTGGTGAGCTGGCCTCCCTCCATACTGCAGGGCTTGGCTCATGACTCGGGGACTGACTATTGCCTCGGATGCCCCGTACGTGTTCAGTCTGCAGACTGAAATCCCGGCCTCCGAGAGCCTGACTGACCCGACACCACCCCCCGCCAACCACCCTTTGTGCACTGAGCACATTTGTGCCTGTGTTCCTTTCTTCTGCTCCAGCAGCCTGACGACCGACCGCCAGAACAGCGGCCAGACATGACTTGCCCAAACCTGCTGTGCCAGGGCCACCTGCTCTGCCTCCCAGGCTGCCCACTCTGGCTACCCGCCTCTGTTGGTCTCCCATTGGCATGTGGGCTGGGAAGTCATGTGGGAGGCCAGGCACGCCACGCCAGTCCGCCAGTGCCTTACCAGTGCCAACTACTAATGTGGGACAAGCCACTGATGCCAGGTCGGGCAGCTGGCTGGCAAACTAGCCACCTGCTCAGCTCACAGAGTGTAAAGTTTTTGTTTTGCTTTGTCTTTTGAATCCTGGAGCTGAGACTCAGAGCTGAGAGGTGTGGGAGAGAGGGTAGTCCAGCCCTGCACTGTCCAGACACAGTCACGGAAGCCCAGAGAGGATCAGGGCCTTGTGAAGACTGTGCGCATCACCTGGGAGCCTGGAGTTGGCACTGGATCTGCCAGGTCAAATCGGGGTTTAGTACCAAACACCCTAATGCTCTGCTCCTTGGGGACCTCTAGGGGTGCAGATCACAGGAGAGTAGGGTGCAGGTCGGTCAGGGCTTTGGATTTGCTATAGAGGCAAGAATGGCTGGAGACTGAGTTCTGGAACCAAGGGACAGCTCAGTTGTGTGACATCGTGTCTGAGTTTCCTCACTCCTCATACCCTTCCCTGTCCCTGCGCCTCATTCGTCAGTCCCGTGGAATAGCCACGTGCTGTTTCCCAGACATACGACATTCTTCCACACCACTGAGCCCGCCATCCTGGTGCTCCTATGGCCTGAGCTGCCCTTTCCCGACTCCCGCTCGTTTCGAGATTCAGGCCAAGCTCTGTATGGATCCCTGTGCCCTTCCTCCCTGCCTCACTCCTCCTTCCTGCCAGTGGAATCCACCTCCTCTCTCTGCACCCCCTCACACACTTTTCAGCACCTTGGATGCCTGGTTCTTCCCTTTATCCACCTGTCCACGTACCCTTTGGCATGTGAGCCTCTTGGATGTGGCAGCCGCGCCCTATTCACCCCACACCTGCACACCTGCGCAAGGTCGGGCACACGGTGTTTCCTAAATGCTTGCTAAGCGTGGGCTACACTCAGAAAACAAAAAGGAAGAAATATCTTCAGCGACATTTAGTAAGGCTTTCGAAAACATCGAATGTCTGTAATTATGGAGAACCATATGGAAATAATACAATTTAATTTAGAAATTGACCTTGGTTAAAAATATTGTAATATAGAAATGATCTTAAAGACTATTTCATGAGTTATGGATCTTAAAATGGAATCTCATTTTAAACATTTTAAACACGTCCTATTTATTGAAATTGTAATAACTTTTTAAAAGGTCCAGATGTCTTGGGCAATTCTTGAGCATGCATATTTTTTAATTTTGTTACACTTTTTTTTTTTTTCAAAGAGAGACAAAGAAAGAAGGAAAAGAAGGACAGGAGGAAGGAAAGAAGGAAGAAGGGAGGAATGGAGAGGAGGAGAGGGAGGGAGGAAGGAAGGAAAATATTGTCAGAAATAGCTCTTTGATTTCCTTCGTAGGGCTCGTCATCCTTACGCCGTTGGGGTTAAGGATACCACCTCTCTGGCTCTTAGTCCTTCACCAAAAGCTAGAGCTGTGTGCTGTCGTAAAAGAAGAGCTGGGTGTTGGCAAAGGGTCACCAAGTTATCTTTTACCCTGGGCCCAGCAGTGGAGAGAAAGCTTTCTCTTTCAGGAGGAGAGCAAAGTTGTTAGCAATGAAAGAGACATCTAGGACAAGGAACATGTCGTAGATGAGCTTTTGAGGCCAGGTTGGCCTGAAGTCGGGAAGCCTTCGGGTACTGACATGCGAAGCCAAGTCTCTTCCTTCTCTGGATCTCAGTTTCCAAAATGAGAAAGTTGGACCCAATGAGCCTAAGCTCACTCTCCACTTTCACAATCTGTGAACCCGCCTCTGGCAAGTTGATTATGAAAAAGCAAAAAGATCACGTCAGGGCTGGAGAATGTTCCAGTGCCCCGGCTTTACCAGAGACTTCTTTCTCGCAATTTCCCCAGAGTTACGGAGCTAGATAATTCGGCCAGCTCCTGGGTACCTCCAATTACCTCCTCCACATTTTGGATCCCTTTTGTTTTTCGTGCCTGGAAATTATTCAGCTTACATTTGACCTGTCGGCATGTTCTTCATATCTCAAAACAGCTGTTGGAAAGTGAAATGATTGGATCTAAGCAACTGGGAAAAATTGTTTTAATGCTGGAGACCTAAGAAACACACACGGCTCTTTTCGTGCGTTATATGAAAATGTCTCCGCCAGTCTTTATTATTCCTAATTATAAAGTGGCTTAATAGTGTCTCTGAAGCAAAGGGTGGGTAGGGGTAGCCAGAAGTCTTGAATTCATGTTATCACACAGCTGGAAAAGGCAAGGGTGCTTTTGCCTGTGTATGTAAATGTTCAAACTGATGGCCCAAGGAGCCAGGATTTATAGACCCAAGCTCAGAGAAAGATCATGGGTGGTGCCCACTTTTGCGGCATCCACAATACATGGCTGAGTCACACCTCTTGGTCTTTTTCATGAGTTTCTGCTCACCTACACCTCCCCTATCCTGGGTACTAGGTTTTCGAGAGGCAGTTTGGACTGAGCATGCTAAATGGGACTGTGACAAATAGAGGAACAGTGAAGCTAAGGCCATGCTAAGGGGAGCTGTCACGAGATCAACGTTTGAATAAGCTTGGTGTCTAAATATAAGCTGGACTCCTGAGGACTCAGCTGAGTTTTCTCTTCATCTGTTCCCAGGAGGCAGAGACTAAAATACCTCAGAGGCTGGCATTTGAGACCTGTAACCTGTCAGGTGGCAGATAGGACACTGAGACTTGAGCTGTGACTTGTCTGAGATCCCACAGCTGGTCAGAGGCAAAATGAGGATGGCAGGCAGGGGTCTAACCTGGCCTGCTCCTATCTCTGCCCCACCATGCGGCTTCCTGGGGCTTCTTCAAGCCTCGAGGCAGACCAGGGCTGGCAGGAGCACAGAGCTCATGAAGCAGAGGCAATGGGAAGGCCTAGAATCTTGGGCCGTTCGGGAGGAACTGAGGAATAAGGAAACTCCTTGAACCCAGAAATAGACTGAGCAGATACTTGTCCATGGGGTGGGGGTGGGGAGGTGCTACATATCTTGGATCAAATGCACATTTGATGTGATCTCTGCAGTCTGTTATTTGGCAAGTGCTGATATTGGCAAGGCACACTGGGCTAGGTATAGGAACAAGCTATGGCCTGGGGGCCTGATTTGGTTCTTTCTCTGCCCTACAGCCTCTGCCTAGTCAGTGCTGAGTACCAACCATATGCTGAGCAACTCTCGTATGCTGTGTCTCTTCATAACTTAGTGTCACAGGCTCCCTATTCTATCCCCTATCCTTCTGTGGACATGCGCAACAAACTACTCCTAAAAGCCCCTCTAATTATATCTACAAAAAAGCCTTGTCAGGGAGGAGTTGACTACATACTTTGAGATCGAGCATCTAAGGCCCAGGGAGTATAACCACACACATTCCATGTTCTGCAGCAAGAATTCAAACCAAGTCTGTCTGACTCTTGACATATGCCTTTTAACCCCAGCACCCTCCCTCTCAAGGAGAAAGCACCAGTAGGCCAGATCTCTTCTTCCTATTCATTCTGTCTCTGAGAGCCCTCAACGACATCTGTGGCTTGGATGACAGAGGCTGGGCAGGGTCAGAGGCTAGCTCAGAGCTGTCCCTGGGGACCACAGGGACCATAAGACTGATAGGGGTGGGGGGGATAGTAGGGAGGGAATGGCTGGAGAAACCCCCCAGGGCCCTGCTTACTCTCATGGTGTCCTGTCGAGGGTGCTGAGCGAAGAGAAGCAGGCACACCTGAGGTCAGGCCACCCTGTGCACATTGCCAACAGTGTCAGCTAGTCAACCCCGCTGTAAGTCAATGCGCTGCCATAATAGCTGTTAAGACAAGAATGCCAAGATGCAAGAAGAAAGAGATTAAGTGCAGAACCATGAGGCGTCAGGAGGAGTAGACAGAGCAACCCCCTGCCCACCTCATGCCCCGGGCTCCCTCCCTCTGATGGCACCACCCGCTGTCACTGTGGCCACATGTTGGACCTGTCCTGCAGCCACATCCTACACCAACCTGACCATCCCTCACTCCCACCAGGGGTAGAGAGTGGCCAGACTCCTGCTCGGCACCGCAAAAGAGAAGCAACCTCGGCGAAAAGCAGGTAGAGGGGACTGCCTCGGAGTGGGGAGGAGTCCTGAGGTGCTGCCTCAGAATGGGGGCTGCTGGAGCACCCCCCAAAATTTCAGTCTGTCTATAAGAGCCAGGGACTCTCACATGACACCAATGAGGAGAGGAAGACAGGGAGATGTTAGAGGACTCCAGAACGAGCCATGGGAGCCCAGGGGCGGCTTCCGGTGGCTGTGATTCCTCATCTTGAAGTCATCCTTCAGCATCAGAGGTTCTGCAGCCTGGAGATCAGCAGGGCCCCATGTAAGGTTCCCCTGAAAAGCCCCAGGCTCCTGGTGGGTGCCTGCCTGCACCTACTATTCTGCTGCAGGAGTGGGGGTAATGGAAGCCCAGAGAGCAGCAGCGACTCACTGGAACCCACAGATTGGTGGAGAAGATCAAAGAAACCCCATGCAGCCAGGGCTAGTGTCTGGTGAGCCCCGGGGTGGACACCTTCAGCCAGCAAGAGCTGGTTGACAGTGCTCACAGGGAAGCTGGAAAAGCAGGAGAGGAGGGAAGGGAAGAGAAAGGGAGGTAGGGGGCGGGAGGGGACCAGAGGGGTGGTGGTTGTGGGGAGGATGGTCATTTCTTGGCAGAACCCCTGTGATACAGAAGTTGTGGTGAACAGGAAGGAGAGGTGATAACGGCTGGCTCGGCCACTTCCCCACTCCCCAAGGGCAGAGACACAGAAGGAGAGTGGGGAGAGGCAGTAAGGCTCCAGGAGGAGGGCTTAGCACTGCCCATGCCCAGTACCCACCCAGGCTGTGCCACAGGGTCTTTGGGAGGACTCCTTTGTGTATATCTGTGCCCTGAATCCCACAGAGACAACTAGGGCTGGAGCAGGAGGAAGGGTGGGTCGACAGCAGCAGCAGGGGCTGCCCTCCCTTGCTTGGTTAGCCTCAAGAAGGACCTAGACCACAGATGCTGCAGGGGATCGTGTGTTTCCCGACCTTGCTGGCCAGAGGGAGCAGCAAGCAGGAGGCAGGAAAACGGATCCGCCTCCCTCTGACTTCCAAAACTCAGACAAGTGCACCGAACGGTTGGCACCCACTTCACATCTACAACTCCTGCCACAAGACGGTCTGGGAGACACCATCTGACACTGTCCGATCTCTCCACCTGGGAGGGTGGAATGGAGGATGAGGGGGCAACTCCCCAGGATGCTCCAGGGGACCATCCTGGGGGACATGGAAAGCTCTGGGAGTTCGCACACAGAGAAACCAGGCCACAATGACAAGAGTCCTAAGAGCACACCACGATCAGAGACAAAGTGAAGAAACCATGACTCAATAGGCCTGCCTTCCTAGGTGCAGGGCATGAAAGAGTACAGCTGCTTGGAGAAAGAAAATGTTCTTTGCTCTTCGTGTGGAAGGTGGAGAGCATTAGAGGGAGATGGGGAATTTCACTCCAAATGCAGTTGAGATCATATCTTGGCTTTGTTCCCCACGAATGCACAGTTATTTGTATTTCAGCATAAAATTCTAACTCCCGGGACCTGGTTAACAAAGGCAATGTTCGACACATTCCCCCAGAGGCCAGCCAGATGGAAAGCCCAACGGAATTTCACTTTGAAGTGTTCTGTGTCATCTGACTCATTTGCAAAAGAAATGAGCTTTATGGGATGTTCAAATGTTTCCAGACATAACCAGTTGCCCCCAAGCGAGAATGAAGTTATAATCTCTCCTTCACCTGTACGTACACAGGCAGGCGCGGATGTACACAGGCTGTTAGAATCAAAAGTTGCCTCCCCGCTCACTCGCAGGCACTGCAGGGGGTGGGCCAGTGGGGGAATCAAAATAAAAACACCTCAGATTAAGAAATGATGGATTTGTTTTTCCCCCGCTCTGGCAGTAGAATCAGAACAACTGTATGGCTGGTGTCATGCGTTACACACTCATTCGTCGTTAGGATAACGCAAAATAGGTGACTGGATATGTTAAGTCATACAGCCTCTAAGGCTCTGGGGTGTCAGGGGATGAGCACAGATAGATTTGGGTTCCAATCTCAGCCCCGCTGATTTCCAGCTGTCTGACCCTAGACAGTAGCTTCTGCCCTCTGAGCCTCAGTTTCCTTAATGTAAAATAAGCATAAACAATGTTGACTCACAGTGTGGTTACGTGGAAGGTGTGAAAGGGCTTCAGAAACCACAAAGGACTGCACACATATCACGATCCTTCTCTCACTGGTGGTTACCTGAGGGGAGGGGCGAGGGGGGAAGGAGGAGGTAGGCGGGAGAAAAAAATTTAAATCATTTCTTCAATTAAAAAATAAATTAATTTTAAAAATTCTCAAAAAGAAAAAGATCCCCGTCTCGAACCCGGTGATCCTATTACCACAAGCCACCTTGCCTGCCCTGAATATGAGAAGTCATTTTCCCTGCATTGTGCTCTTACTCATGCTCTGCCCTCTGCTTTGAATGTCTCATCCTGCCTATTTCCCCACCTCCTTGACGACATCCACTGTTAATCTTTCTTGGTGGGTGGACATTGCCCACTGCTGACTTGGTAGGCGGAAAGTGATGTGGAGGCTTGGTTCTGTTCGCTTCTCAGTAACTTAGCACTTCAGGGCACTCAGAATATTAGCCCTGAAGAGTCCTCAGGGATCATCCAGTCCAACTCCTCATTCATGTCACAGGAAAACAGAGGCCCTCCATGGAGGAGCCCTGTGGCACCCAGGCCACTTGGCAGTGCCCTTATTGGCCAAGTTCTTGGGCCTCTTCTGTTTTCCTCGTTGTGTTAGGGTTCTCCAGAGAAACAGAAACAGTAGGATGGATATTATGGAGACTGGCAAGTCCAAACTCTGCAGAGTTTGAGATGTCCCACCTCAAATCCCAAGGCCAGCATGCTGCTGTAGAACCGGGAAGAGCTGACATTCCAGTTCAGGAGAATTCTCTCACTCAGGAAAGGTCAGCTTTTATTCTATTCGGGCCCTCAGTAACATGGATGCGGCCCGCCACATTAGGAAGGGCAATCTGCTTGACTCGGTCTGGTGATTTAAACGTTAATCTCATCAAAAAACACCCGGAATAATATTTGACCAAATATCTGAGCACCCTATGTCCCAATCAAGATGCATAAAATTAACCATCATATTCATGAAAGTTGAAAATCTTTCAGGAGTTAAGCAAGCAGGGGTGTGTCTATGAGATGGATATTTAAAACACAAAGGAATTTGGAGAGAGATGGCTTGGACTTTTATTTTTATTATTATTTAAATATTTCTAAGTGAGATTTTCAGTTTCAAATGTCTCTTGGTTAGTACTTCCCTTACTAGCCCACTTTTCATATTGTCACTAGTACAATGATGAAGACAGAGCATCACAAGCACATGAAAGACTAAGGTGGACAGAACTTACCCCCCGAAGCTGAGAGAACACTAAACTCACGATAATTCAAGTAAAGGAGATGGCAAAAACCCTTCTCAGGAAACAGAATCACTTAAAACATGAAGGAAGCCCCTTTATTCTTCCTCTACCATCTGACCCTTGAAAAACCTACAGTCACACAAGAACAGTGAGGGCTGCTTTTGGGGGTGGCCACAACTTCAGTGCCCACCCTGCAAATACCACCTTCCTACTTAATTTGTGCCCAGAATCTCAAAGAAAACAGCCTGTATATCTCAGGGGAGATCAAAGCAACAATGATAACATTCGCACCCACCAGATTAGCTGGGAGAGCCTGACAATACGAGGTTCTGGAGCGGTTATGAGTTCCCTAATAAACTTCACATCTTGGAGGCTCATGGTAAATTCTCTGTCTCCTTCCATGAATTATCAATAGCACTTGACACAACTGAACTTTCCTTCCTCTTGGAAAGCCTTTCTTCATTTGGCTTCTGGGAAACCAATCTCCAAGTTTCCCCTGCTGGATGATGCTTCTCAGTCTTCTTTGATGGTTGTTCTTTGCCCACTTGGTATCATTGATACGTCCCAGGGCCCGGTCCTTGGATGCTTTCTCTTCACGCTCCACACTGAGATGATCTCCTTGGTCTCCCAGATTTAATACCATCTAGTAGCTAACAATTTTAAAATTTATATGCACACCCAAACTTTCCCCAGGACCCCAGGCTTGAATTTCCAATGGCCAACTCAACATCTCCGCTTGGATATATGAGAATTGTCTCAAACTTCTAATTTCCCAAACTGATGTCCCAATCATTCTCCAAACAGTCTTCCTTCTCATTAAATGGCAACTCCACCTTGCAGTGGCTCAGGCCAGAGACCTTGAACTTGACTTGGATTCCCTGTAGCAAATCCTGTTGGCTCTCCTTTCCACATGTATCCCAGATCTGCCTTCTCTCCACCTCATTGTTATCATTCAAGTCCAAGCTACCATCTTCTCTTGCTTGGAATAGTACCACAGCCTATGATTTCATTTCTCTCCTTCTATCCTAGTCTCCTACATCCTGTTATCCACAGACACTGGAGTCTTCCTCTTAAAATATAAATCAGATCATGACACTATAGCTCAAAACCATCCATGCTTTTCATTCCATTCAGAGTAAAAGTCAGCTTCTTCATGATCGCCCACAGGGTCACTGCAATTTGGTTCTGTTACCTCACTAACCTTACCTGCTACTTCTTTCCCTCACTCACTCCACTATAACCACACTAGGGGATCTGCTGCTCTTTGAATCCTCCAGGCACTCTCATCTCAGATCTTTACTCCTGCAGATCCCCAGATATCTACGTAGCACACTCCCTGACTTCCTTCAAGTCTTTGCTCAACATCACCTTCTCAGTGGGTCCCTGTCCACCTTACCTCACCACCCCACTTTCCTTACTCTGCCTGATTTCTCTTCATAGCATTTCTCATTTTCAAATATACTATATAATTTATCATATTTATTGTCTGTCTCTACTCACTGACACTGTCAGGAAGATTTTCAATCAGGATTGGAAAACAGACAAGGAAAGGAAGACCAAGCAGCAGCCAGGATTTCGGCCATAAGGCCGGCCTGGTAAAGACCCCACAGCCACCATCATTTAACCCCAGATGTGCCACTTGTGCTATTGGCATCAGGCCACTGTCGCTGGCCCTGATGGCCCTGGAAACTCAGTGTGACCTTTGCTCATGGCCAGAAGTGGATTTTTCAAGGTGCTTACTTCTTTATCTCAATGGACCCTGTCCCAGGCAGCTGCGCTGACTTGACTGAGCTCAGGCCCCAGCAGCAAGGGAGGCCTGGAAAGCAGGTGTTAGGCACACTCAATGCCAAACACAGAAAGGGAGTTCAGACACTAAGCAGCCAAATAAAAATGTTTACCACACTGGGATATATTAGGCCATGGAGGAAGCGCCCCCAATTCCAGAAAGTTGTAATTGTATGCACCATCCTCTCTTATAATCTAATAAAACAGAGCTGTTTTGTTGAACAGACAAATTCAATTGGATACAAGCAGAAAGAAGCTCATTCTTTCTCCCTGCTGCCCCTTCAAATTGGTTTTGTGTAGATTATTTCTTCAGTTCTTGGATGAACTCTCAAGTGTATCCCACAACATTTATTGTCATCCTTGGATAAAACAAACAAACCAAAAAAAACCTCTACCTTCAGTCACAAAGATTGTCTCGTCTTTTTCAGTAATTAAAATGTACCCTATCTTCAGTTAAAGATTCTCCCTTCCCTTGCCCAGGCCCCTTGGGGCTGAGAAGCCTGCAGTGGATTCCTCTGTCGTACTTTCTCTCCTTACTCTGCTTCTCCTGGCATCCCGGCCTGTGGCCTCTGACCCCTTCAGGTGGGGCCCAAGGGCAGCCAGTGTCAGAGGTAACTGCACAGTCTGATGTGGTTGGTGCTGCTTGGGTTGGTATTGGCGTTCTACGGGCTTTTGTGGGTTTCACAGAGATCTCCCTAATCGGGACCCTGCGGTTACACTCTCCAGGACAGGATAAAGCTCATCTGTGGCTGGTAGCTTACATCTCCAACTGACTCCAACTTACTCAGTTCTAAGCCTTGGGCTATCTAGTGGTCCGTTTCCCCCACATTATCTTTGTTGTGCTCATCAGCCCTCCAAGGGGACTTCTGGGGCAAAGTTCTTATTAAGATGGCCCCAGGTCACGTGTCTCCCACATGACCCACAGCAGGTCCATGAGACAATGCATGCCCCCTTCTGTAGGCAGAACTGTGACTCAGTCCTTGTGCAGTCCCCTTTCTTCTGCCCCTCATACACAGCCTTAGCCTCATGCATTTGAATCTTCCAGGAATCAGTCATTCTCCATGCACTGACCCCAGACTCTAGGGGACACATGTGGAGATGAGGGGATAGCATTCCCAGGCTTCCCCAGGTGAGGGAAGAGTAAATGCCTCCCACAACTTTCTCAGAGAAATGTTCTCTCCCAGACTCTTCACTCTCAATCTTTGTACACACGTGAGATGGATGATGGACTAAGGGGGCAAAACGTGGTTTCCAGATGCCTCCTTTGCAAGACCTGTGGAGATAGTCTGGCTCCTTACTTCAGAATGGAGGCATTTTATTCCCAGACACTGGGGCTTCAGCCAAACTGAGAGGGAGCCCCTATTTACAAAGGAATTATTTTAGTAATCAAATGTTAAGTAGGAAAAAAATGGAAATTAAAATATATTCTATATGAGAAAATACAAAAATAAAAATACTATATATTAAAACTTAATGTCGTCCTTGGAGAACATTTTGTAGTATATTTTTAAAAGAAACTACAAAAATTAATCACCTAAGCATTTAACTCAAGAAGTTAGAAAAACGCCAACAAAATAAATCTGTGGAAAAAGGAGAAAGTAATAAAGATTAAAACAAAAATGAATACATTCAATAACAAAAACCTAGCAGAGTGATTAATAAAACCAAGAGCAGATTCTTCAAAAAGTCCAATAAATTGTACACAGTTCAGGAGAAAGTAATCAAAATAAAAAAGAGAAAACAGAAATATGACATTAAAATCGAGAAGGATGACAGAACCAAAGATATTGGTGAGATTTTATAGTTATAAGAGGACACCATGTCTATCTCTATGCTAAATAGCTTTCAAACTGGGAGAAATTGATAACTTGTGAGAAAATATAAATTGGCAAAATTAACTGAAGAAAGAAAATAAGAAACTATGGGAAAAAAAAACAACGCAATTATTGAAGAAACATTACAAAATAAGGCTAAGAGGGCGTGCTGTTTTATGAGGAAATTTCTCTAAACTTTCAAGAAACGAATAATTCCCATGCTACTTAAACAGTTCCAGACTAAAAGAAAATATGGAAATCTTCCCAGCTCCTTCTATAAACCCAGCATATCCCTGATCACCAAGCCTAAAAGAGATGTCACGATAGACTATGCTTGTCTATAGGCTTCTTAAAATCCTAAATAAAGCAATGGAAAATAAAATACAGAAGTATATTAAAATAATGTGCCACCTCCACTGGTCTTATTTCAGGAAGGCTAGAAGAGTTCGATGTAAATCTTTTGATGTGATCCAATACAATAATAGGTTAAATGAGAAATACCATATGATTATCTTGAAAATGCAACCAAAGAACATAATTCAACCTCTATTCCAATTTTAAATATTCTTAATAAACTTGGAATAAAAAGATATTTCCTTAACTGAAATGAACATCACGCCAACGTGAAATACCCCACCGTGGACAGGAACAAGAGAGGAATGCCTGCAAACCCCATTCTCACTTAACAGAGGATAGCTGATTATCGTTAAACAAAGAGTACAAATAACACAAAGAAGGAATCGAAGATATTGTTTGCAGATGATATAATTTTCTACCTTGAAAATTCAAAGGCATCAACTAAAAAACTATGCTCGAATTAATGAGAACAATCAGAAAGGAGGTCAGTTACAAAACTAAAAAAAAAAAAAAAATCAATCACTCTCAATACACTAGCCATAACATGGGGAAAAAATCCAGAGGATATGACGAGACCATTCACAATAGTAGCAAAAATATAAAGACTTAGAAATTAATATATTAAGAAACGTACAGGATTTACATGACAAAACTATAATGTTTTACTGAGAGATGTAGAGACAACTTGAATAAATGGAAAGATATATCTATAGCCTCCCTGTCTATAGCCACACAGGCTGAACACTTCAAAACTCCAATATGAACAGTGCCCTTGGAGTTATGCAATGTGGTGGCTTTGGACATATCACATTCCTGGTTAGAAAAAGTCAGTAATGTGAAGTTATCAATTGTCCCTAAATAATTTGTAAGCTTAATAAAATACCAGTTGATATTCAGCAAGATATTTGAGAACTTGGAAGTTTTATTTTGAAGTTTATGAATGTGCAAGAATAGCCAAGAACATTTTGAAAAGAAATAGTTAATGAAAAGACTTACACTACCAGGCATTAAAACATATTGTGCGGTTGCAATAAAGAACACAGGGAGATACAGGTAAAGAAACTTGGTACATTCAGCTCAATGAAACAGATTAGAGAATCCACAAATAGACACAAATTTAGGTGCAAATTTAGTTTATGATAAAGGTAACTTTTGAACGAGCAAGTTATAAAGGAAAACATAACTTTGTTTTAGAGGGTCATATAGAACTTTTAAAAAACCAGTTTCGTTGAAGAATAATTTATATACAATAAAATTTAGCCATTTTATTCGTATGAGTTTTTAGTTGAAATTTTATTGAGATATTATAGATTCACATGCAGTTGTAAGAATATTACAGAGAAATTCTGTGTACCTTTTACCCATTTTCCTCCAATGGCAGCATTTGTGACACTACAGTACAATATCACAGCCTAGTCACTGACATGGATAGCATCCACTGGTCTTATTCAGATTTCCCCATTTTCGCTTATGCGTACTTTGTATGTGCGTATTTAGTTCTATACAATGTTATCCAGTGTGTAGGTTGGTGTATCTACCACCACAGTCGAGACACTGAGCAATTTCGCTACCACAAAGATCCCTCATCTTGCCCTTTTATAACTACACCCATATCCACCTCCCCAACGCACACAATTTAGCAAGTTTTGACAAATGTATGCAGTCATGTAATCATCTCAGCAAGTATGATAAAAAATATTTCCATCACCCCAAAAAGTTTCCTCGTGCTTCTTAGTATTTCCTCCCCTCGTTCTTCACCCTCCGCAACCAATGATCTGCTTTTATTATAGTTTTCTATTTTTAAGAATTTCACATAAATGTAATCAACATAATGTTTTTTAATTTATCCATGCCACTGCAAGTATCAGTAGTTCATTCCTTTTACTGCTGAGCAGTATTCCATTGTATGAATACATCACATTTTATTTATTCTTTCATCAGTCTAAAGACATTTGGGTTGTTTCCAGTTCTTGATTATTTTGAACGAAGCTCTAAATATCCAAATCTTCACGTGAGTATATTCTCATTTCTCTTGGGTGGATACCTAAGGGTGTGATTGCTGGATCGTATGCCAAGCACATGTTTCCTTTTGGATAGTTTCTAAAGCTATAGCTTCAATTTCACTGATCTTTCCTTCTTCAAAGTCTAATCTGATTTTAATACCATCCCATGTGTTTTTGCATTTTGGATATTATATTTTCCATTTCTAGAAATTCCATTTGGATCTGAAATTTTAAAAACTTTCATTTCTCTCCTTATCATGGTCACATTTTCCTCTACGTTCTCAAACATATGGATCATAATAGCTGTATTCATGTCCTTTGCTAAATCCAACATCTCTATTATTTCTTCATTTGCTTCTAGCGAGTAGTTTTCTGTCTGGTGATTAACCATATTTTCCTTCTTTGCCTGCTTCAGAATTTTTTATTGGATGCTGGACATTGTAAATTTTCATTGTTGATTGCTGGATTCTCTTGCATTCCTTTATATACCATTGGATCTCAGTCTGGAGCACAAAACAGGTGGATCCTTTCAAGGCTTGAAGTGCAGGCTTCAGTCTAGGATTAACTTGGCCTCACTATTAGGGCTATACCCTTCTGAGGACCCTACTCAATGTCTTGTGTGTAAGGAGGTCTTTCCACTGTGGTTGAGGGGAACATGAATAATTCCCAATCTTCTATGAGCTCCAGGAACTATTCTACCTAATCCTTGGCTGGAAACAGACGACTTTGCTTAGGACTTTAAAGCATAACATTAAAGGCAGAAACTACAAAGGAAAAGAATGATAGATTTGACAACAGAAAAATTTACAGCCTCTCTCTTTGGTTTCCTCTTGAATTCATCGCAATTGAACTATTGTTTCTCATCGATTCAAGTGCCAGTTGGTAGAGGGAGGATATCAGTGGGCCTTGGGTCCAGAGCTAGCTCTGCCTCTCACTGTGCAACAAGAGGAGAAATTCTCTCTAGGGCTCAGTCTTCTGATCTGGAAAAAGGGGGCTGGAAGAGTGTCCCTGAGGCATTCCCACCAACACACCCTGCCCCTTGGCCAAGTATGAATACCATTTCTTGCTCATCTCTTTGCCTCGGTGATAACTAACTCTCTCAGGATGCCAGCTCCACTTCTAAGCAGGCTTCTAGCCCCATTTCCCTTTTTAAATATAATTTAGTTTTTATTTGATTTATGGACTTGGTCCTAGTCACTGAACTCCATTCGGCTTGGACGGCTTATTGATTTTCAATAACTGTGGAGCAGAAAAATAAAGACATGACAGCAGCACTTGGCTGCAGACCCAGGGCCAGCCGAGAGAGGCAAGAATTAATCATCTTTGGGGAGATCACTCAGGCTAGTAGAACAGTGACCCAGGGAGCTCAGCCAGCCTGGGACAGCCCAGCAAGTCATACAGTGATTGCCTCTGATACCATGAACTCACCAGGCCTGCCTGGGTTCTAATTTCAGCATTACCTGATGTAAGTCAATTACCCATCTAGCTTCCTTGCCTCCAAAGAGGGGGCTCTGACGCAGTTTCTAACACTTCCTAGAGGGAGACTGCACCACTTGAATCAACAGGGACATGATCATGTATAAAGGTGCCATCATTAAATAAATGAATGCAGATAGATGACAAAGGGGGAAGGAGATGTGAATGTACCAGGTGTGCTTGTTGATTTCAACGTGGCTTCTCTTGGCTCTCTGCAGAAGCAAAAAACAAGGCAGATCTATTTTTACTTCCATAAAGAAATATACCAAGTTTTCTTTTGCCTCTGGACCTTTGCATATGCTGTTTTCTGCACAACGTGCCAGCTGTCCCTTCACTTTGCCAACTCCTGCCTTTGCTTCAGGGCTCACGTGGCTTAGTTCCTGCCTCCTCCAGGAAGCCTTTCCTGATTCTCCCCCAACCCTGTCCCTGGTTAGGTGCCCACACCTCATGCTCCCCCAGGTTTCTGTGCTGACCGTGGTAGGACATTCATCATACTGTATTACAACAGTTACATCCACAATGTAAATAATTTGTTGTTACAGCAATGGTCTATTTTCTTAACTGTATCTCCTGTCTAACTCCCAGCTCTGTGAGGGCAGGGACTGTGCCTGCTTTGTCCAGTGTCCTGGTATATAAGAGATAATGAATACTTACTGAATAAATGAAAGATAGCTGAAAAGAATGATTTTCAAAGTTACTCAGTGATTCAAAGAATATTTATTGACAATCAATTACACACTAACATTGTGGGTAGGTGGTAAAGTACATTAATTCCTTTATTTAATCCTCTCTAGAACCCTTTAAAACACTCAGAAAAGTGAAGTGAACAGCCACAGTCACGCAGCAGGGATCCGGCCAGGAACCTGGGTCTTCTAATACCTAACTCACCAGGGAAACTCAACCAGTCCCTTCTCTTCCACAGACTCTACGGTTTTCTCTTCTGTATGATGAGTGGGTTGAACCAGACCAGTGGTTCTTAATCTCTGAGAACTGATGAAAGCTATGAACTGTAACCCCAGGGAAGTGCACATATGCACTGAAAGAATTACACACAATTTCATGGGTTCATGGACCCCTGCGAAACAGCCCCAGAGCTTACCGATCAAGAAGGCCTTACCAGCTCTCACAAGTCCCTGCACGATCTATGATTCACCCACTGACATCAATTTTATGAAGTGGCAAAATTCTTCCATTCGTTTTTCAAAGTCTCAACCTCACCTCTCCTCCCCAGTTGGGCTGGCAACCGTTCCTCCCTGCCGTGAGACCCCATTAGCCCCCCAGCCCCAGGGTCCTGCTAGACTGTGGCTGTCACACCGAGGCCTGGTCCTGATTTATTCTCCACGGTGTCTCTCTGGATGAGAAGTTGTGCATAACAGCAGGACTCAGCCCCTAATAGAAGAAATGGCCAAGTTCAAGCCTAACAAATAAAACCACTGCTGTTCAGTAATTCCCATGGTTCGTGAAAAATGTGATTTTCTTGCTGCAGCAAATGTGGAGGATGGAAGATATAAAGACGCTCCCACTTTGGTTTATGGAAGAAACCGTAACAATATAAATCAGTGAGATAGATAACCTTCTCCTCTATTCATTATCTGGGCAGGCCAGAGCTAATGTGTTTGTTTTTTAATTCCTCTGTTATTGGCCACCCTTCCCCCTCAAGGATGGCTGAACTTGTCTGAAATCCACCGGGAACACTGCGGCAAAGATAAGAACTTTTAGTTTCTGAAGATTATATCAATTTCTCCAGGATCTCAAATGCCAGGCCAAGAATTTTACCCTCCAGGCCAGTGAGTCTTACCTAGCGAGGCATCCAGGATGGGGCAGACCCCTGGTGAAGGTGCTGATGAGGGTGATGGACAGGAGAATGATGTGAGAAAGATTATTCTGGCTGTAGATGATTCATGAGGGGGACTGAGAGAGATGAAGGTACAGATGGGGGGGGTCGAGGGAAGAAGCCCGATTCAGTCAGGGAAGAGGTCTCCTCTTGTTCCTTATTCCTCCTCTAGTTCCCACAATGGGGACAGCAACCTGCCTACTAAACCTATATACAGATAGGACACTCTGCCACCCTGCACAAAGGAGTGTCTAGGGTGATGGAAGCCATTGGGTGGCATTTCCTGGAAGACTCTTCTTGGGGCCTTTTTGCCCTTATCCATGTATTTTTTCTTCCTGTCTAAAATGCAAATGGGATGGCTGGCACTGCAGCTGCCTTCATGCGACCATGAAGGAAAGGCCAAGAGAATACACAGAGACCTCAGCTCTGAAATGCTTGAGCTGCCGAATCATTACCAGACACTGTTTGCTTCTGGACTTATTGTGCGAGAAAAATCCCTGCCTGGTATCAAATGGAAAATTTACATAGACAGGTGGATGGATAAGTCTGGAGCATCACGGGCACCTACATGGGGTGATGGAAGCCGTGAAGGTAGGTGAGATGACTCAGAGAATAAATAGAGAGATGGGAGGGAGGGAGGGAGGGAGGGAGGGGGAGAGAGAGAGGGGGGAGAGAGAGAGAGAGAGAGAGAGAGAGAGAGAGAGAGAGAGAGAGAGAGAGTGTACGGGCCTGGAGAACACCAACCTTCAAGGAACAGGAATAAGCCAGGGGAAAGGTGACTGCAGAGAGGGAACAGTAAGAGAGAGACGGGACACCTAGAGAGTGTTGGGTCCTGTGGACCGAGGAAGGACACTGGAAGTGGTGAATAGTCTCAATAGCACACATGACAGAGGGCCAGTAGCTCATCCCAGAGAAGGGGATTTGATGGTGATCCCGACAAGGGCCGAAAAGACAGCACTGATGACTCTTTCCTGAAATGTCAATGCCAATCTGCCCAAGGACCCCACTGTGCACTCCAGACTCTCCCTGTAGCACTGTGGGTACCTCACAGGCTGGGATCAATCAGGAGTCCGCATAGAGAACGAGACAATGGGAAGGAAATACTTCCTTCGCTGACACCCTGACCAGGAAATATTTGGGGCATGATTACTGCACACATGCTTTCTCCCTGTTCCCAGCCTGTATTCAGATGCACTTGTCGATCTTGTTAGATTCGATTCGTCTTTGCTCAAAGGACATGCGGCTGGGTGTTCAACACCAGCTCTGCCTCATGCTTTGTGGACCGCAGGCAACTTGCTCGACAAGCTGAAGGCAGAACAGAGGCTAGAGCTCAGGCCTTCTGGTTCCAAATCCATCAGGCCTAAAACCCATGTGTGGAGCATTTCTTAGGTCTGGCTTTTAACAGATGCATTGGAGTTTGGCATGCTGCCGATGTTTTGCTGGCTTGGGGTGGGTACTAGAATATTTTTTGTAAATTGGTACTCCATCATGTAGAAAAACAGATCTTTTTAAGGGGTAAAACATCTGGAGTTACATAGCATGAAAAGAGACTAAAAGCCAGGTTACACACTCAACACACGGCTCCCGGGTTTTAATGAGGCTCAAAGAGTCAAATGTTCAGTAAATCTGTTGTTTTTTTCTCTGACTTTCGCCGTATCCCTGGGAAGCTTGCTGCTCGTTTTTTCTGTCTTGTTTAACCCAGTAGGATTCCTAGAGAAGGAAGCATCTCCCAGAGCTTGACCTAACTTCCCAGGAGAGCTCCAGAGTTCACAGATTCTAAGTCACAAAATTACACCTCTAAAAATAGAGACTGCCTGGCAAGAACGTGAGTCTTGGCCCACTCAACCCAGCCCCACAGGCAGCCTTTCTCTTGATACCAGGCCAGAAGGTCCCTGGAAACAGCAGCTCATATTGAAGAGTAGCTGAGGACTTCTGCTCAAGGGCCTGACTGCAGTCAGGAGATTCAGCAATGAGAAGAAGACTGGGCACAGAACAGGGACATGATAAAGGGGGAGTTTTTTCAAGGCTCTGATAGCTTGGGCAGAGTTTGCCCAACAATTTACAAAGTGCTGGTCTTGGAGTCAAAACCCAAATTCCAGTTCCAATTCGCCACTGATTGTCTGGATGCCCTGAGCAAGCCTCGTCCCATCTCTTGGCTTCAGTCTCCGCATCTCTAAAGTAAGGATGATAAATCCCAACACCCTACCTGCTTCCAGAGTTGCTGTTGAAAGTTGTACAGATGTGAGACATCGGCCCACATAAAAGAATCGATCCCCTTTGTGATGGGGCTCTGGCTAAGCACAACCAGACAGCTTGAGGG
>NW_011888904.1:1845424-1849548 GCF_000151845.1 Pteropus vampyrus | reverse complement strand
TCTCAGGTGCTTCTGTATGCAGAGAGACAATCCAATCTCTTGTGTTTAGAAAACATCTTGCCCCTTGGGAACTTCTGAACCTCGCATGTGAGTGTGTGCACATGTGTGTGAGGGGGTGTGCATTATGTGTCTGTGTACATGTGTACACATGGATATGTGCATGCTATATGAATGTGTATGTGTGTGCGTTTGTGTGTATGTGTGTTTGTGTCCACACACATGTATGTGCTTGTATGTTTGTGTGTGCATGCATATATATGTGTGCACATGTGTATATTCCTATCCTTTCTCACGAGAGAGAGGTTTGCTCAATTGCACCAGGACCAGGGAATGATTTAATCAGCTGTGGGTCTCCTTATCTAACTTGCCGAACTATGGAAATGGCAAGGTCTTTCCAAACCTGAAAGACAGATAAGTTCATTTCCAGGTTTTACGGTGAGTTGGTGTTTCCCAAAATGGCTAATGGCTCAGAGGCAGCATTTGCATCCGGCAGTGTCGGAATGGCTGCGGGATTAGTGGCTAGGGGGTGATTTAGGATAGCTATTTGGAAACATCTACCATTTTCCAACAATGCTTGAGAAATAGCCTCTCCTGAGAAATTTCAAGAGGGCCCTGGAACAGTGATGGAGGAGGCCAGGGAAAATGCAGATTCCTCTTGTCTGAGCAGCATGGCTGCAGGCGACAGGAAAACCTGACAGCGCAAATATCTCTGGGTAGATTGGCTGCATCGATTGCGCTGTTGCCCACCCCGTCTGTGCACGTGCTCATCTCTCTGCACCTCCCCCGGGTCACCCCCCAACATCTATCTGATGAAATTAGTATTTGAAATACAATAAAGTGATTAGTTCACTTGACTGTGACAAACATATTTAATCTTGACCGATCGATAGTGTCAGAAAACCAGCGCCATTAGTTAAATTATCCCCTGGACTCAGAGAAGCAAGCAGCCTAATTGAAGAAGGCAAACTCTCAAGGCCTCCTTTCAGCCCAGGCACTTCTCATCTTGTGGGTTTGAACCTTAACCATAACCTGATTTCTCTTCAGCTGCCACTGTCTGGGCCCATTCTGGGCCTCAGTTTCCCCATCTGTCATTACCACGCAGAGATGAAGAGGAAACACTCTGGAGCTACGATCAGTTCAAATCAGCACCACTGACTAGTCGACCACGGGCGACTTCTCTGTACCTCAGTTTCTTCATCTGTAAAATGCAGATGTTAATACCAGCATCTGGGTCTTTAGAAGAGGCAGGTGAAAGAGGCCTGGCCTGGGTTCTCCTCTTGACCCCGAAGGGCCGCAATCTGACCACTTCAGCCCCTTCCCTCTCTCAGCCTCAGTCTCCCCACCTGTAAATGAGGCAGTGAGGTGGGTGGATCGTACAGGCTCTGCAGCCCTGATGTTCCACGAGCCTGAAAGCCGAACATCCTTGCCGATGTACATGGGCGTTACTAGAAGTGAGCCAGGTAAGAAGGCTGAGCAATCTCATAGTCAGGGAGGATGCCGTAAGACGACATAACTAATGTTTTTGGACACGGCAGAGTGAGAAACAGGGTTAGTAGCACAGGGAACCATGCTTTCTGGGTGTGAAGTAAAACCAATTCCATTTCATTGTAGCCCAAGAAGCCTCAAAAGCCTGATGTCCGCAGTGAGTCTGCTGGTGCGGGGGGAAGGAAGTGTCTCAGTCACTCATCACTCAGTGGCTCGCTCATTTAATCATTCATCCAGTGTTTGCTAAGCATTATCTCAGTAGCAGAACTTGTATTGGGACCTAGAGACAAAGGAAAGGACCAGTCCCAGCCTTGGTCCTTTGTTCTCTGTATCCAGGGACTCACAGACATGTGAACAACCACCTCTCATATGGCAGCGTATTAGTTTCCAATGGCTACTGCAACAAAATACCACAAACTTAGTGATGTAAAGTAACGAATATATAATCTTACAGTTCTGGAGGTCAGAAGTCCATCATGGGTCTCACTGGGCCAAAATCAAGGTGTTAGGAGGACTGTGGTCCTTTCTGCGGGTTCCAGAGGAGAATTCAGTTTGCCTTTTCCAGCTTCTAGAGACTGCCTGCATTCCTTGGCTCATGGCCCCACATCACTTGACCTCTGTATCCGTTGTCACAGCCCTTTTCTGCCTCTCATACTCCTGCTCCTTCCTATAAGGACCCTTAAGAGCAATTGAACCCATCTTAATATCCTTAATATTCACCATCTTAATATCCTTAACTTATTCACATCCGCAAAGTCCCTTTTCCCATTTAAGGTAACAAATTCACAGGTTTCAGGGACCGGGACCTGGACATCCTGGGGGTTGAGGGTGGGCATTATTCAACCTACTACAGACATAAAAGTCCCAAAGCTGGAATAGAAAGATTAGTAGTCACTTTTCCCAGGAAGGTCTGAAGGTACCATGAGAAGTGGTCCTTGAAGCATGAGTAGGGTATGGGCTTCTGGAGCAGGGCGAAGAACATTCCAGGCAGTGGGAACAATAGCAGCAGAGGCTTGGCTGGTGTCGTTATGTGTGGAGAACGCCGTGGTAGAAATACGCAGCTGAGACAGGAGAGAGAGGCAGAGGCCAGGACATGGAAGACGCTGTACGCCATGCTCCAGTAGCTGGGAACCAGGAAGGGTTTTAGACAAGGGAGCAGTTAGATCAGACTTGAATTTCATAAAGATCATTCTGCCTGCAAAAGAGGGGGTTGATAGGAGGGGTACACCAAGGTCAGTGATGCCAGCAAGAAAGCTGCTATGGAGATCCTGATGAGATGATGAGGCCTGGACTAAGATACTGGTGGAAACAGAATCCTCAGAGATGGGAGGTATGATGTACCTCCCACTGTACCAGTCTGTGGCCTGTTAGAAACTGTGCCGCACAACAGGAGGTGAGCAGCGGACAAGCGAAGCTTCGTCTATATTTGCAGCTGCTCCCCAGGGTTAGCATCACCACCTCAGCTCCACCTCAGATCATCAGGCACTAGATTCTCATAGGAGCACAGGTCCCTGGTGCCAAAAAAGTCGGGGACCGCTAGGGTAGAGGTTGTAAAGGAAAGGAGACAGCTCAGACAACTCCCAGGACTCTGGCTTGGGGTACTAGGTGGAGAGAAGAACAGAGGCCCCTAACTAAGAGAGGCATCTCATCTCCAAGTCCTTTCTTCAGGATGGCCATGGTCTCAGGGGTGCTGCGAGCTGCACTCATGCACCCATGTTTATGCATTCACGTGGCTTCTGTCCCTATAGTGACTGAGACAGGGCCTGCTGCCCCAGTCCAGACCTGGCTGGTGCTCCCCCTGCAGAACTGAGCACCAATACTCAGTGGCTTCTGGCTGCTGGAACACCCCGGGGACATTTCCACATGCTGCAGACCAAGGCCCACACACCCTCTGAGGGGAGAGGAATTCATTCTCTCCGGGACTATGGTTATTTGAGGGTAATCCACCTGTTCCCAATTACTCTGTGGATCAGGCTGACAAAATCTTGGACTGAAGGTAATTTCCAATGAATGTGTTGGGCGTGGAGTGTTATTAAGAGAGAACAATGCTTTGAACAAAGATTTCCTGGGGGAAGCCCAGGGTGAGAGGGACTCAGCCCCCAACCCCATTCTGGGTTTCCAGGGTAGCGGATTTGCAGAGCTCAATGGAAAGGACTGTGAGAGTCACCTGAGCTAGATACCTCCCTTCGATCCATTCACTCCAGAAACAGGACACCAGGCTGGTCAAGCCACAAGCTTTGGAGTCTCAAGCCCTGGTTTCTGAGTCACAGCTCTGCCACTTGTCAGCTGGGGGACCTCAGCAGGTTCTTCAGGATTGCCCATCAGCCTTACTCTCTTCACAGTATCAGAGGGAAGCATGAAACCTTTGTCCTGTTTGTCATGGGGGCCTCTCCTGGACATTCTCAGATTTAAAGCTCCCTCCCTAATAGGGATCCACCTAGGGGAGGAGAAGAGCAATTAACACCTTTCTATTCCCTGGGGTACTGGCCCTGACCCCTGCCAATTACTACATCAGGACCCACCTGCTCTTGAAAGGGGTGACCAATTATCAGAAATAAGTGTGAAAGTGAGGCTGCTGCCCAGAGCCTCATTACCTGCTTCTTCATCAGCCTGGAGGGGAGGGGAGCCCCGTCCCTGCT
>NW_011888904.1:1834471-1844719 GCF_000151845.1 Pteropus vampyrus | reverse complement strand
TAGGAACTGAGTCTGAGTTAAAGAAAGTAAAGTAACATGACTTGCCTTATTGATTTCGGTTTTTGAGAGAAGATACAGGGCATGAAGGGTAACAAAAGAATACGCCATCCCAGGGCTTCAGCTTGGGTGACTGGGTGCCTATATAGAATGACGAGAAAGAAATTCACTAAACATTCACAGTAGTTTTCCCTGGGTGAGGAATTATGGGTGATTGATATTCTGTTCTTTTTATAGCAGCTCTTTATAAATGTTCTCTAATAGGATGTCTTACTTCAGTAATAAGGAAAATAACTAGAATTGATGTTACCCCCACTTCCTTGCTTCAGTGGGCACCCATTACTTGCAGAATAAACGTAAAACCCTTTGGCCTAGTTTCCCAGGATTTCCTGCTCCCCGAATCTACCTTCCCATTATGCCATTGTGCCCTCCTGTGACTGGGTGCCTATATGAAAATGACCCCACTCCCCACTCCACCCTGGCCTGGCCATTCATCCTTCAAGACCCAACTCCAAAATGCCCTTTTACAGGCAGTTGTCTCCTCCTCGTTCCCTCTACCATGGCCTCCAGCCCTGTAGTTGTAATGCCTATGTCCATATTGTATCTCCTAAGAGTGCCACAGGGCAGGATCCGAGTCTGATTAATTTCTGTCCCCAGCCTCTGGCTCAGACCTGGGCACACAGTCAGTGCTTATTAAATGCTTGCTGAATGAACTATGGAGGAGTTGGGGCCCTTTCCTCTTTGTACACAGGATTCCTTCCATTCTCAGGGATGAGGTGAGCAGTGCCGCCAACACATGCCTGCAGATGACAGTATCAGAGTGGGGATACATGACAGATCAGCTCATCTCTGGGGTACTGTCATGGGTGTTGCTCCCTGTGCTGATGGGCAGATGGCAATGGGGAGCCCTGTAAGCCAAGCTGTGATGGCCTTCAAGCAGATTCTTCATGTTCCTCAGAGATGGCTGGCCGCTGCCGCGCACCAACCCCTTAGCAGGCAACTCAGTTCCAACACACGCAGCTTCCTAGCCTCAGCTTTCCTCCCGTTTGAACCCTCCTACACCTGAGAAACCATAAGTTGTGTGTGCCCAAGGAGAGTGAGTCTGGGCGGGAGGAGGCCCAAAGTGCACGCCACACAGGCTCACCCGAAACAGCCTGGAAAGAACTAGAAGTGCAAGGAGCCCCTCCCACCCGGAACACACCTCTTCTCAACAGCTGCCCATTCCTTAGATCTCTTCTGCACATGGCCTTTCAGGGAGACAATTCTCCATGAATTTCTCACTTTTCTGCACATCTTATGAGCAGAGGTACTGGCAGCTGTCATTCCATACTCTCTTTTCATGGATGTTTCTATAGGGAACAGCCTTGGAAGCTAGAGATCCTTTCTCCCTCTATGGCAGAAGACATGTTTGTTTGCTGTCCAGTGAAATGATGATAATGTCTCCTGCTGGGACGAAGATAGGTTTGCTTATAGGCCACTATAAAAGATTTGGGTTATCTAATCTTGGGGTTCCCGTTTCGTCACCTACCCATTATGCATGCAGCGTCCACCTGGGCTGCTCTGATTACTTCATGGAGCAAGAAAAACTGATGTGAGCGTGAAGCTCACCCTGCTTGCTATATTACAGGTCACAAAGACATTTGTCTGTGACCCAGGAGTCTCCTATTTTCTGCAGCATCCATATAACCGGGCAGGCTAGCTGGTTAGTTTGCAAGGAGGGAAAAACCTCAGACCCTTCGCAGTTCTTGACAGGACTAAATTCAAAGGAATTACTGAATTTTATAAAAGCAGTCTCCAGTTTTCTTGAAGTTTTATAAGACCAAGAATGAGCCTGGAATTTGTTAACCTGCTACTACTGGGTGTTAGCCCTTTACATACATCATCTCACAGAATCTTCCCCACAGCCCCACATAATATGTGTGATGATTTTACAGGTGAGGAAACTCCGGCTCAGATTGGTGAGGGGTCTGGCCCACGTTAGACTGAATCAGGAGCCCAATCTATTCTCACTCAGCAGTGCCTCCCTCTTAGATCCCAGCAGTGAAGAGGAGAGCTCAGAGTGGCTAGGAAGCCCACTCAGGGGCAGGAATCTGGGAAGCAATAGGTGTTTCTATAGCAACCAGCTTCCCAAGGTCCACATTAATGCAGAAAGCCTCAACCCTGACCCTGTGGTCCCTAGGCTGTAGTATTAGAGATCATCTCCAAGAAAGTATTCTGCTGGCTTCTCCTTGGTGAAATCAATTCAGAGAAAGTTAGGGGGATAGCTAAATCCTGGCACTCATTGGAATTGAGAAGTGATAGAACGTGTATATACTCCTGAAAGAGTTAGACATTGCCATGATGGAGTTAAGTGTCAAATACAAGTTGAAGACCTAGCATGTGCTGGACATTGCTCTAGGCACAAGGCATAGAGCAGTAGAAAAGACAGAAAAATTCTTGGCTCTTAGAGTGCTTCATTTTTAAAAGATGACTGTATAATTTAGTAAGAGCTAGTGATAAGTGCTACCAGCCATAACAAACAAAACAAAAACAACAACAAAAATAAAACAGGGTGAGAGCATAGAGAGTAAAGAAGGTAACTGTGGAGGTCAAGAGAAGTGTTTCTAAAGAGAGGTTTGAGCTGACATCTGATGGAAAGAGGAAGTAAGCCAGATAAGTAACCCAAATTATGTAGGGGAAGAGCATTCCAGATAGAGGAGACAGCCAGCGCAGGGCCCTGGGGCAGGACTGTGCAAGTATGTTCGAGGTGCTGAGACGTTTAGGTGGCTGAAAAGGAGTGATCAAGGGTGAGCCTGGTAGGAGACGAGGTTGGACTGGAGGAGATAAGGAAAAGCGCCCTCCCATTGAGGTCAGACAGATCTATGTCTTTATCCTGAAGCCTGTCACTTTCTATGTGCAAACTTGAATTTCCTCACCTTCGTCAGGAGGCCAGTGACACCTTCCCTGGAGAGATAACATGACACTTTCCCTGGAGACATAATGCATCCAAAGCATGATGTCCCGTACTCGGTAGAGGCTACTGCAATTATCGTGCATTTATTATTGTTTAAGCCCAGTGTCCTCTCACTGTGTTCTCATTCCTGCACCACTAGAATTGGATGCTGCTGCTGCTGCAGAAACTTTGGGCCTGTGAGCCGGGGCACCAGTGGGGTGGAGGGTTGAGCCTTTACCAGTAATTACTGCTCCCGGGAAGCCCTCTTGGCTCGGCTCCATGCTCAGCATGGCAAGGACGACAGCCACTTGTCAGAAGCCTCCCATAGAGACCACCTGGAAATGAGAGCAGCCCCGACTGGAGAGCCACGCTGAAGGGGGAAGGGTAGGCAGGCCCCTTTGTCATTAGGCAGCCAGAGCTGGAGGGATCGCTCTGGTTTAAATTAAGGATTTAATGAGATGAGGCCAAATTAGATGCAATTAAAAAGACACTTTAGAGCTGGCAGACGACCAAGAGAGGCAGTAATGACTTTCCTGGAAGGGAATCCCACAGGCTGGGGGTAGGGGGACCAGGACGGCTTGGTTTTCTGCTTCTGGAAACATCCGGGGTTGGGAGATGGAAAGATAAAATAGAATCAATCATTGACAATAATGGTGCCCAGCGAGAGCTGGATGGCCCTTAGATGTCAGCCTGAGAAGGACCCTGAGAGATTGCCTGGATTTATGGTTTCCAAACTGGAATATTTGGCGCCCCCAGGGTTCCAGAGAAGACCTTTAGTAACTTCACTAAGCATTGTCTAAATATATTTTTTCAACTACTTTAAATCTTGAAGCAAAAATGCTGTGCATGCTCCCAAATTTTAGCCCACAGGGGCCCGCCAACACTGAACAGTGTAAATCTGCACAGACCTCAAGATACAGCTTCCATGGCGAGCCTGGGCCTCTGTGGGTTCTGAGTGGACACGCCATTGCTTGGGTCATTCAGGCCTGGACATGGGCTCACACATCACATCATCCTGAGCCCACTCCTAGTTGTCTTGTGTATAGCACTCAATTAAATGTCTGCCACCGTTAGAGGCTCGCACCTGACGCCGCAGAAGGGTTAGGCAATAACAGGGAAGGGGGTAAAAGTGTCGGAAGTCTTGATACTATTGTATCAGAAAAACCCTTCTTTAGTGCTCAGTATAAGTAGGGCTCTTTTTGTCTGACTTCCATTAACTCCAGTAGGCTCAGTTTGGCAATGTAGAGTCCCATGGTTACTCTGCTTACAATTCTAGATAACGTCTTTAGGATAAAATTGAATCCTAAAGCTTGGACTTAACATGCAAAACAAAATAAATTTGACTCTTTGGAGAGTTTGAGTGAAGAGCTGTCAGAGATGGGTGCTGAGGCGTGAGATTTTCTTCAATAACAACCCTGAACATCCTTCAAGCTACATTTGAAAAGTATTCTTCTGCCAGACAATGAATATTTAAACTAAGAAACCTACTCATCATCTTCCTCCAAATTTAATACTCACGGTTTAAGGAATGAGCGCAGTGCTTAGGTGTTATTAATAATTCAACCCTGAAACAAAATAATGGCCTATTATTTCTCTTGAAGTTTCTAGATCAGTTTAATTGGAGAATGTTCTGAGATTGGAAGGTAAAACGTTTTGAAAATCTGTTACCGTTTGCAACTGCTTTTCGGAGTGGGTCAGGATTTTAATAACACAGTGAAACCAAATCCAAATAATGAAGTAAATTGCATATCGATGCTGATACTGGATTGCAACAATTATTTATAATGTCCAACTTCAAATTATTTGAGTTATTGAAATAGTCACATTCTCGTTGGTTGACTTTATATTAAGTAGTGCTCACACATTTGAATGGAAATAAATATTAATTATAATAATATCGCTCTTATCAGTTTTAGGTAATGGACTTCCACTGACAAATGTATTTGAATATTACTGCTGAAGCGGCTGGGAACTGCTGACCTAGTCCAACCCTGGCTATATGTTCATGAAACAGACCTCAGAGAGGGGCAGAGGCTTGTTCATTCAGGACCACAGTCAGCGGCAGGGCCGGACTTAGAAGTGGGATCCCCTGACCTCCAGCTGTAAGGGAGCTGTCAGGACTCACCCAGCTCAGTCTCCTGCCCCTGCCTGGTCCAGCCTGCTTCTCTCTCAGTGGGAGCCTTACAGCTCTCCCTCCCTCTCCCATCCATTCCTCTCCACAGAGTGCTAAACTGTGGGTAAGTTCCCTCCTTCAAAGTCCTGGGGCAGATCAAAACAGCAATTTCAACCCCTTCTCCCTGGAGTCGTCGTGTCACATGGGAGGCCTTGTGGCCCACTGTGGGAGGAAGGGGAGACTGAGCAATCAGGGTGCCAGCCCTCAGCCCCACTCCAAAGATAGTGAGTGGAATATAGCACAGTGCTTGAGCACAGAGGGCTCTGACACCAGGGTGTCTGGGTTCAAAGCCCAACTCTCCCTCTCACCAAACACAAACCAGATATGGCAACACTGCCTCCCAAGGAGGGATGTTGTGAGAATTTAGGGAATCCATCATGTAAGGCACATAGAAAGTAGTCAATAACTCTTAGCTATCATTTGTTTTATTAAGGGATTGACATAAGATGTCCTTTTCCAAAAGGATTAGGCTGCTAAGGAAGGTAGGGCAAAAACTGGCTTAGAACATAAATTTAAAACTTTGTGCCCTGGCATTCGAGGTCTTCGGCCTCTTCCGCTCCACATGCCCCTTGCCCCAGCCACAGTGGTCTCGTCATTGCTCCCAGGTGTGCCCTGCCCGCTCAGGCCTCCACACCTTCGCTCATACCGCTGCCTGTGCCTAAAGGCTCCTGTTGAGCTCTCATGGTCCACCCATTCTGTCACCTCTTCCCAGAGCCACCATGATCCATCAGAAGTGGCAATTCCAGAATTTCTATCAGAGAGCGTCAGGGCAGCACTGTATTGGGGTGGGTGAGGGGAGGGAAACGATGATACTAGGAGACTTATCTGGAAGCCATGTTTGCACAGCTTGTTCCTTATGTTTACTTAGACAGTGTCTTTATTTGCAGCGGCTTTGTGGGGCTGAGGGAAATCACAATGTATCTCCCAGCCCCGCTGGAATGAAATTCTGCTTCTCCTGGGTGCTCTCAGCACAGGGCTTGTCCTGGTCTTGTGGCAAAGCTGAGATTTGGGCTTCCCATGCTCCTGCTTCTGCTCTTTCCCTGCCCTCTGCCCTCCACTTTGGGCTCTGCTTCTGCCAGCCAGGAGGCACGACTAGCTCATAAGTCCTCTGAGAACAGTCACTAGCACCCAGAACATTCGAACTAATGCACTCCAGCTCTCCTAGCTCATTTTCCAGGTGGGGAAACTGAGGCCAGTATAGTATAAGGGCCTTGCCTCAGCTCATATTAAGCGCTCAAAACACTTTACGTTTGGAGCCAGGTGGAGGGGTGTGCTATGGGACCAGAATTCAATAATGGTTAGACCAATAAATTAAGCAGTAGATATTGAAATACAACAAACTCCAGAATCCATTGAACTAATCAATAACACCTGATTGCCTGATTCGAACTGCAAATTCCAAATACTGATTGCCAAACCCTCAAGCCAATAGACAATTATCATCTAATGCAGTGGTTTTCAAATTCTACCAAGTATCAGAATTACCTGGAGGGCTTGTGAAAACTCAGAATTCTGGGTTCAACCTCCAGAATGTCTGATCCAATAGGTGGAGGTGAAGGATACTGAGAATTTGCATTTCTAAGAAGTCTCAGGTAATAATGATACTGCCAGACTGGGGACCACACTCTGATCTAATATTTTATCTTCCCCACCCTACAGCCTACTGGGTGGCCAGGTAGCTGCCACAGCGAGATTCAGGATTTCATTTGGAAACTAGATCCTAGTGGTCTCTCACCCTCAAATCCCCATCACTGACGGTCGCCACTTAAAACATGTCTGGCCAGCTTTCCTTTTACCTCAAACCCAGCCCTACTGCATTATACTGAACTGGGTCATTCGTTGTCGGTCAGCCCACTGGTGGAGGAGTCCCCTCCCACGTGAGGATGCCAAGAAGATTCCCAGAGCCTAGAACAGAGCCTGAGACCTAGGACTCACAGAGCATTTATTGACTGAGATTTGAGGTTCGTAGAAGCACAGGGATGTGCCCAAGCTCGATCAGATGGTCAGTGATGGAACTGGGGCCGAGACACCTGGCCCCCGCTCTGAGTCCAAATTCAAGGGACCTGTTCTGACCCATCCCCTTTCCCAGCTCCCTGAACGAAGCCTGATTTGGGTAAATGTGGTTGACTCAATGACTTTCATCCTAAGGATGGCTTAAGAGGGTTCCTTCCAGCCTCTAACCTGCCCTTTGCCACCATTCACCAACAGGCTCCAAGTCAGATGCAATCGTGGCCCCTGAAGTGACCCCACCTAGGGAAGAGTCTGGAGGCAGTGCAGTTATGGAAGTAGCACCTTCTTGGTCAGAAACGCCATCAAGCAGGGCCAGAGAAAAGGGCACAAATCCGGCAGGTCCCTCCATGCTGGGCTCCACAAAATTGTTCCTACCACCTATTTCACTAAGCTGTCAAAACTCTGGGTCAGAAGAAGACATTTTAAACTAGGTATTTTGCTTATCTATTGTCGCAAAACAAACAATCAACCAAAATGTAGTAATATAAAAAAACAATACTATTTCTCATGATTCTGTGCTTTGACTGAGCCCAGCTAGGTGATTCTTCTACCACCCATGGCTCCAGTTGAGGCCATCCACCTGGTTCCACTCAGCTGATGGCTCGAATGGGCTGCAGATTCCAAGAAGATTCACTTGGTGTCTGCTACCTTGGTGGTCCTCCACATGACCTCTCCACAGGGTTTGCTTAGGCTTCCTCACTGCATGGTAGTCTCAGAGTAACTGGGCTTCCTACTTGACAATGACCTTGTAAGAAGGAGAGGATGGAAGCTTCTACTTCTCTTAAGGCCTGAGTTTGAAAGTCTCAAAACATCACTCGTGCCATATTCGACTGGTCATCGTAAATCACAAATCCCAGTCCAGATTCGAGGGGAAGGGAAACTGCACCTCCTGGTGGTCGAGCAGCACACACATACAGACAGGGAAAGACTGACCGAGACTGTCAGCCTCCCTAGGGGCAATAGTAGAGGCTTTCTTCCAGCCCAGGAAGTCCCCAGGAATGTGTGTGATACATACAGCTGTGGAAACTTCTGAGCTATGGAACTCCATAGATCTAGGGGGAGGGTCTGGGGGTCCAAAACCAAATAAGCCCTGAAGGTCAGCTACAGCAACAATCTGAGTGCAAAATGAGAGGGCCCTAGCCTGAGAAATAGGATTTCTGGACTCTTCCACAGCCTTGCCCCCTAATTTGATGCGAGAAACAGGTCAAGACCCTGCCTCTCTCTGAGCCACCCAAATCAGTCTACCTCCGCCCATGGGTCGTTTGTCCATAAAGTTCCATCAGAGCTGACATCTTTTTGTCATTTGCTGTCTTCTAGGCTCCTTACAAAGGACAAGAACCTCACTTCCCTGGTTTTAATAGCTTAACAGCCCCCTCGCCCATGGATTTATAACCAGGAAACCTGGCATTGCTGAATTTAGCCCAATGCTGTGCTGTTTCTAAAAGACTCTTTAGAACTACAGCTAAAATACAGAGCAGATCACTGGAACTGAATGCCGGAGAAGGGCCCCCAAATTGTTCTTCATTTATGCTCCCATTATACAGATTTGTCTACCAAGCCAGCCTACAATGGAAAGAAGAGCAGGGATATAGACAATTGATTTAGCCAATTCTTTCTCTTTTCTGGGAGCCCCTGTCAGTCTTCCCCGTAAAGTCCCACTCACTAGGCTCAGGACTAGCCCAGGGGTCTCTGGGTGCTCAGAAATTCCAATCCCCTGTGAGGCCGCCAGTGCCCAGTGCCTTCTCATTCAGGCTTGGCAGCAGCAGGAACAATCTAGGAAAGAAACTTGGGAAGCAGAGAGCGTCTGGGGGTGCAGCGTCCTATTAACCCTATAGGACCCAGTGCTTGTCTGTGGGGTCACTGGAAAGGCAGGAGGAGGCCCCCTCCAATCTGCACATGCCACCCTTCCCAGTCTCTGGCACCTATCCTGTTGATTAGCTATGGTGATAATAGAGGCCTTTCCACTGGAATGTCCCATAAGGCCTCAGTTTTTAAGTATCTGATTAGCTCTCCTCTGCTCCTCAAATGTAATCTACACTCTCCAGCTGCTTCGTCTAGGCTCATGCAGTGCCCTCTGTCAGGAATGCCACCATCCCATCTGATCACCACTTATTGCTCATCCTCCGAGGCCCAAGTGCTCACTTCTGCAAGAAGCCCTCCCATACACCCTCCTCCCCATGTTGGCAGAGACATCTCTCTTCTTTAAGCTCTCACTACTCTTTGCCTTCACCTCCCAAAGCTCTGAACACTTTCTGCCTCAGTTATAACAGGATTGCTGGAGAGAGGCAGCTCGGCAGTTGGGGATGCCTCCTGACCTGGGAGTCAGCGAACTAGAGTTCTAGCTCAGGCTCCGCCTTTGCTTCGCTGTGAGACCTTGGGGAAATGCCTTCTCCACTCTGGGCCTCGATCTCTTCATCTCTAGGACGAAGAGTCAGGCTTATCTCTAAAGTTGTCCCACACCTGTATTCGTTAGCTACACCCCGCAGCAACTGAGTTCCTGTGTCAGGCCCTGTCCTAGGTGCCAGGGACACAGAAGGAGTTCCTGAGACAAGGATTCATGTACAAGTGATTTATTAAGATGGTGCTTTAAGGAAAACCAGTCAGGGAGTGGGAAGCAGGAGAGGCATGGGAGAAGCTAAGAAGGGAGTGATTTCTGGCCAAGTCCTACAGAGGGTAGCTTCAGCCTGGTCCCACAGGGTGCTCTGAAATATAAGTCACACCTCAGGATTGTCCCGTCCCAAGACCAGAAACCTGGGCTTCACACTCCCACACCTGCATGCCATTAGCTACGGAGAAGCTGAATTCTCAGACACTTCAGTCTGTCTGTGATCATGGGAAGTTTCCAGTAGCCTGGGGCAGGCACCGAAGGAGAGTTAACAGGTGTAGATGACAAGAAGCAAAAGAACCCAGGAGGCAGGGAGAAGAGGAGCCACAGAACCAGCGAAAGGCCTCTCAGAGGCAGGGGATGGAGCCCTTCCAGCGTCCACCTGAGAGATAGCCGGTCCCTGTATTCAATGAGCTCATAGAGGGAGAAATGTATATGCCAACAGGCAAATTTAGATTCACAGGTGATCTGGGGTAACTAATTGTCTCCATTTTTCTGGAGATCACCCACCAAATGGGGAGTTATAAACTA
>NW_011888904.1:1831825-1832664 GCF_000151845.1 Pteropus vampyrus | reverse complement strand
ACTGTGCTCCTCCAATCCCCACTTTGCAAGAAAGGAACACCAAGGCTTCAGGAGGGCAGGGACCAGCAACTGCCCCAGGCTCCAGAGTGTGGCCTTCCCCACAAGAGGCCACCTGGAAAGGCATCTGCAACTGGAAAAGAGTCCCGGAGGCACCGACCTGGTGATGCCATTCCCCTTAGGCTGCAGAGCCCAGTGGGGCTGGGGACGGAGGGTAGGGAAGGGTTTAGCAAGCTGGGGTGGAGCCTGGCCTGGATCAGAGCTCCTGGTTCCTGATTGAATTTCCTCTCCTTTATCTCCTGCCCCCTACCCCCAGCTAACTCCCAACCAAATCTGAAATTCAGAGCATGAAGCCTGAAAGGGACTCAGTGCAAGTCTCCTCCTGCCACAGCAAATGCTCATCCTGCCTAAGCTTGGATTCGCCCTGCCACGGGGCGCTCACTGCCTGTGGAAGGCCCTCTTGTCATTGTACAGCTGTGTTACAAGCCTTCCCCCTATGCTTCCCCAAACTGCCTGCCGCTTGACTTTCTCACTGCCTCTGGGCCCCCACGAAGAGCACCTGTTTCCCTCCCCTGAACAGAGCCCTTCAGAGGCCAACGATAGTATCTACAACTCTCGTAGCACCTCACTCCTCAGAAAAGATTTCTATGAGCTGGTCCCACTCAACTGCTACCTTATGGACCCTTGGCAGTAACAGCCCAAATCCTTCCCTGTTGTACTATTCACATAGTATTTTCTCCTTGATTATGACTCTTGTTCCTCACAAGAACGCTGTCCAACATGCACATAAGGGTCCCAGCAGTCCCTTTAACAGCAGCGGCCAACAGAAGGGCTGGGATTTG
>NW_011888904.1:1827186-1830525 GCF_000151845.1 Pteropus vampyrus | reverse complement strand
TGACTCTTGTTCCTCACAAGAACGCTGTCCAACATGCACATAAGGGTCCCAGCAGTCCCTTTAACAGCAGCGGCCAACAGAAGGGCTGGGATTTGTTCACGATCCCACAGCACAGCTGGGTCCCAGAGTTTCCCATTTTCCTTAGAAGAACGCTTGGGTGCTGTGTCTCTGTGGCTGTGGGGCCCTCCATTCTGTCATCTAGCAAGAGTCCTGGTGCTTCCCTCAAGGGTGCATCCAACCTTGCCAGCCCCCTAATTGGGGTGACATTGAAACATGTGTCTGGCTCCTGTGGCTATGATATTTAAATCATCTGAGCCCCACATGGGAGGGTGGGGAGGTGGCTACACGGCTCTGAGCTCCTGGGATCCTGAGTCTGTGGATATCCATTCCCCCCACCTCAGTCTGGCTGCCTGCAGTCATGTGGGCCCCACCGGTTAAATTCCACATGGGGAGCTAGGGCTCTGACGTCTGACCTTCAAATATAGGGCAGCTTTGTCTGGAGGGAGGCAGCTGGGAGCTTACTCATAATGCCGGCTGACTCATTTTTTTCATTCCCTCGGCCAATTGGCGGGTGAATTAATTAAGTGATGCAGCCAGAATGAGCAGCTACAGGCCTCACTTTGCTGACCTCAGCGTCCTCCTGTTTGGAACTTCTTTAGATGAATGCGGGGGTGGGGGATCACTGGGTTGGGACTTAGGGTGAATGGGTTCGAATCACAGTTTAGCTATAACGGCTTGGTTGTATTGCTTTGGGCAAGTCCCTTCCCTGACCCGGGCTTCAGTTTGCTAGTTTTTCAATGAAGGAATTGGATGCAGAGAGTGTATGAAGGCACTTTTCAGGATGTCTTTGTTTTCATTGCCTCACGCATGGATGAGCTAGGTAAATGGCAAAGACAGATACAGAAATTATAAGCTGATGACCTGAGAGTTGCATATCTCAGGGAAGTGTCTTATTTAACAAGCATACTAGTACATAGGGATATATTTTTACTTTGAATGTGTTTTCATGGAAGTGTATGTTTCATTTTGGCCTAGTCCCCATCATTCCTTATTTTCCTGTACTTGATCCCTTTTGGAACCAGTCTGGCCTCTGAAGACATTTGAATTTGCAACCCATGAGCCGGCTGACTCATTTTCTATGGACAGGATAATAAGAGTGAAGACAATAATAGCCACGCGTGTTTTATGCTTCCAGTTTAACCAAACCATTTTCCATCCATTGAAGTGTTTGGCTTGATGCTAGAGTCTCTGTGCAATTTCCATAAAGTCTCAATTTCCATATTTTTCCATCCACAAAGAATTGCAGTAAGGATCTAGTTGGCTGGGTATGGTAGGGATTAAATTTATTATTCTAAAGCTGCCTGCCAATGTCATTGTATTTTAGAGATAAAAGCTAAATTCACCTTAGTGGATGATTTCTTTGTTTGGGAAAACACACGAATAGACCTTTGTTATCTAAAGGCAAGACCCGAGACTTGTTTTTGGGGAGTGGGGGACGGTGATAGAGGTTATGATAGATGAATGGAAACAAAATTGCTCCACATAATACAGTAAAATTAGGTCATACTTGGGTAGAGAGTTTATGAAGTTAACTGATTCCAGATTTCTTGAGAGCTCAAAAACAAGATCTAGGGGGCGGGGACCTTAAGACATGGGAGGGAAGACACGTGGAAGGGCCTTTGTAACCAAGCAGGAGTGAACCTGAGCAGCATGGACCAAGGGAGACCCAATTAGTGACCCTCCAAAATGTTATAGTTTCTTTGATGATAATATGAATATATTTTTTTAACTAAAAATGTTAAATTGACAAATGTTAACACATTAGGACAGGAGTCAGTCGCCCAATTACATACAGTCTGTGGGTTAAAACCAGCCACTGCTCATTTTTATACTGCCTGCAAGCTAAAAATGGTTTTTATATATTTAAATAGATGGAAAAATCAAAAAAAAATATTTTGTGACATGCGAAAATGATATAAAATTCAAATTTCAGGGTCCATAAATAAAGTTTTGCTGGAACAAAGCCACACTCATTTGTTTATGTATGGTCTACGGCTGCTCTTGCGCTGCCATGGCAGAGCTGAGTAGTTGTGACAGACTATGTGTGGCACTCCTCAGGTCACCATCGCCCGAGGAAATGGACGCAGTGCGCTTGAAGGAGGAACGGGAGGGATGGTTATAATACAAACCCGCTGTGGTGTTTTGGGGTCATTCCTCCCGGGGACTAGCCTCCACTTCAGTCACTGGGTTACAGGTTTGAGAACTGGCTCAGATCTGTGAACTGAGAAGGGAGCCTGCCTTTTCATTGGGGCAAGCATACTCCGTCTCCTGCTCCTCCATGCGTGTCTCGTTCTGATTGTAGATGTTAAGTACCTCCTGCCTTATAAGACTCAGCATATCCCAAACCAGGTTACGCTGGAATTTAACCCTAGTAATCAAGCTGGCAGCCAGCTGAGGAAGTGGGAGCAGCTCCTGAGAAACTAGGGCGTTGGGAGAGCGGAGAAAGTGTGAAGTTTCCCTTGAAAGGAAGAAATGCTAGCTCCTCTGTAAACTCCAGTAGTTCAGGGGGTCGACAGAGTCAAAATTCTTGAGGACATCACCCAGAAGTCTCTACCCATGTTTCAAGGTCCCAGGTTTTCCTAACTAGGACACGGAGCATAACCTTGACTGAGCATTTAAATATCTATGGCCTTCTGCAATTCTATCAAGTCCTGAGTCTGCTATCATTGCAAAGATAAGAATTTCTTTGTAATCTACAAAAGAGAGCACTGACTTTCACAATTAACTTTTAACTATTTGTTAACCGCCCTCATTTTCTCATTATACCTCTGCAAGGGTGTCACACCTTAGGAAAAGACCAGCCAATTCCATTGTCCTTGTTGGCACCCTTTCCCCTCTGTTCTTCAAATGCGGGTATCATTATACCACCCATGGTGTTTTCTTCACTGGGACATTTCACCACTTATAACATCGGGTCACCACTTATAAAATCACCAGTTGGGCTACCACCTGGTACCAAGAACTATCAGTGCCCCACATTCCACTTAGGATGGGATCCTCCTTTGACATAGTAGGCCAGTGAGTGAGCCAGAACCCACGCCCCATCATCTTACTGCCTGTTTTCTCATATCCCACCTCTATTAGATAGAGCCCTACAAGAAGCAGACACCAAGACAGGGTTAGATGTGCATGAGATTTATTCGGAGAAATACCTGTGAAGGACAAAGAGGGTGTGGAACAGACACTAGGCAGAGGCTTCGGGCAACGAAGCAGGTCTGACACTTATGGAAGGAGAAAGGGAAAAAAGATTGACAGGAAGGAAGAGTGTCTAAAAGCTCC
>NW_011888904.1:1825207-1827136 GCF_000151845.1 Pteropus vampyrus | reverse complement strand
AGGCACTTTTCAGGATGTCTTTGTTTTCATTGCCTCACGCATGGATGAGCTAGGTAAATGGCAAAGACAGATACAGAAATTATAAGCTGATGACCTGAGAGTTGCATATCTCAGGGAAGTGTCTTATTTAACAAGCATACTAGTACATAGGGATATATTTTTACTTTGAATGTGTTTACATGGAAGTGTATGTTTCATTTTGGCCTAGTCCCCATCATTCCTTATTTTCCTGTACTTGATCCCTTTTGGAACCAGTCTGGCCTCTGAAGACATTTGAATTTGCAACCCATGAGCCGGCTGACTCATTTTCTATGGACAGGATAATAAGAGTGAAGACAATAATAGCCACGCGTGTTTTATGCTTCCAGTTTAACCAAACCATTTTCCATCCATTGAAGTGTTTGGCTTGATGCTAGAGTCTCTGTGCAATTTCCATAAAGTCTCAATTTCCATATTTTTCCATCCACAAAGAATTGCAGTAAGGATCTAGTTGGCTGGGTATGGTAGGGATTAAATTTATTATTCTAAAGCTGCCTGCCAATGTCATTGTATTTTAGAGATAAAAGCTAAATTCACCTTAGTGGATGATTTCTTTGTTTGGGAAAACACACGAATAGACCTTTGTTATCTAAAGGCAAGACCCAAGACTTGTTTTTGGGGAGTGGGGGACGGTGATAGAGGTTATGATAGATGAATGGAAACAAAATTGCTCCACATAATACAGTAAAATTAGGTCATACTTGGGTAGAGAGTTTATGAAGTTAACTGATTCCAGATTTCTTGAGAGCTCAAAAACAAGATCTAGGGGGCGGGGTCCTTAAGACATGGGAGGGAAGACACGTGGAAGGGCCTTTGTCACCAAGCAGGAGTGAACCTGAGCAGCATGGACCAAGGGAGACACAATTAGTGACCCTCCAAAATGTTATAGTTTCTTTGATGATAATATGAATATATTTTTTTAACTAAAAATGTTAAATTGACAAATGTTAACACATTAGGACAGGAGTCAGTCGCCCAATTACATACAGTCTGTGGGTTAAAACCAGCCACTGCTCATTTTTATACTGCCTGCAAGCTAAAAATGGTTTTTATATATTTAAATAGATGGAAAAATCAAAAAAAAATATTTTGTGACATGCGAAAATGATATAAAATTCAAATTTCAGGGTCCATAAATAAAGTTTTGCTGGAACAAAGCCACACTCATTTGTTTATGTATGGTCTACGGCTGCTCTTGCGCTGCCATGGCAGAGCTGAGTAGTTGTGACAGACTATGTGTGGCACTCCTCAGGTCACCATCGCCCGAGGAAATGGACGCAGTGCGCTTGAAGGAGGAACGGGAGGGATGGTTATAATACAAACCCGCTGTGGTGTTTTGGGGTCATTCCTCCCGGGGACTAGCCTCCACTTCAGTCACTGGGTTACAGGTTTGAGAACTGGCTCAGATCTGTGAACTGAGAAGGGAGCCCGCCTTTTCATTGGGGCAAGCATACTCCGTCTCCCGCTCCTCCATGCGTGTCTCGTTCTGATTGTAGATGTTAAGTACCTCCTGCCTTATAAGACTCAGCATATCCCAAACCAGGTTACGCTGGAATTTAACCCTAGTAATCAAGCTGGCAGCCAGCTGAGGAAGTGGGAGCAGCTCCTGAGAAACTAGGGCGTTGGGAGAGCGGAGAAAGTGTGAAGTTTCCCTTGAAAGGAAGAAATGCTAGCTCCTCTGTAAACTCCACTAGTTCAGGGGGTCGACAGAGTCAAAATTCTTGAGGACATCACCCAGAAGTCTCTACCCATGTTTCAAGGTCCCAGGTTTTCCTAACTAGGACACGGAGCATAACCTTGGCTGAGCATTTAAATATCTATGGCCTTCTGCAATTCTATCAAGTCCTGAGTCTGCTATCATTGCAAAGATAAGAATTTCTTTGTAATCTA
>NW_011888904.1:1800975-1824962 GCF_000151845.1 Pteropus vampyrus | reverse complement strand
ACTAGGCAGAGGCTTCGGGCAACGAAGCAGGTCTGACACTTATGGAAGGAGAAAGGGAAAAAAGATTGACAGGAAGGAAGAGTGTCTAAAAGCTCCAATGCAGTTTTTAGAAGGTCTTAGCCAACACCATGGGGACTACAAAAGTCAGAGGTGTCCCATGAGGGTAGGAAGGGACCAGCACCAGTATCCTGGCTGTGCTCAGTCTTTGGTTGGGAGCAGCCCTGGGGAAGCGTGGCCTCAGCACGATGCTGTAATGTAAAGGTGAGGTGAATGGAGGCTGTCAGCCAACTGTGCCTCCCTCAAAGTTTCTCTTAAAGGAACCTCCCCGGCCACCACGTCTCCATTGGTTTGATCCACTTTCAGTACGATGCCATGAAAATTAATTTAGTTTACTGACCATAGAGTCACGTAAAGGCATGGAATCAGATGGAATCCAACTGGGCATTATTTTAAATTTTATTACAGTGTTATGTTTGTCAGAAAGGAATAATAGGAAAAGAATAGGGAATTCAATTAGGTATTGAACAAAGTGATTCATTCGGTGAAACCAGATGCAACATGGCTGGCATGGGTTTGTGTTGCAGACCTGTATCACATAAATAATTTAGGTAATGGTATAACTTGTACCTAGGGGGCCTGGATTATAAGTCCAAATCCATTTTAGCATGATGGACTGGGGAGCCCCTGACGTCACAATGAAAAGTACATACGAGAAATCACCCAGGATGACTATGGCTCTAAGAGTCCAGTGCCAGGCACAGCCTCTGGGCAATAAGCAACTGCTGTCCTCTGAGAGGGTAGTTAGAGCATAGTCCTGAATGAGGAACCAGGCACCTCAGCTCACTTCAAACGAGGGTGAACCTCCACTCACTTGGGATGAGAAACAATTCGCTTAGTAAAAAGGGGTCCTTTTAACTCCTGGAAGGTATGAATTAAATATAGAAATAATGAAGTCAATTAAACTCATAATATGAATATGTTTATATTAAGTTTAGAAATGATCTATACATATTTGGTATTGGCAGGGTTCGTGATGTGTTAAGAGAGTGCGGCATATCTGAGATCACATTGTAAATATGTAATTGAGTAATTGATTTTAGACTTACGATTTTAAATTAAAAGTTGTAAGAGAATTTGATTAGTTTTGTAAACAGAATTGGAATGTTTATGAGAAGCTGAGATTCACCATATCTATGATTTTGATTTATTAAATTTACAAGAGTAATTTAAGTACTTGGAAAGGTTTTGCTTGTTAGGTCAGGCACGTGAAGTGCTCTGGATGAAAACAAGATGCATCAAATTTATAAATACACTCCAAATGCTTAAAGGAGGCTAATAAAATAAATTGTAAATGAGACTGTTTAAGGGAATTTAGATTTACAGTTAAGATAATAAAATTTGAAATTAAACTTACAGGCTTAGGGAAAAATAGGTTTTTAATTTCTTACTTGTTTCTGCATCAAAAAAAAAAGTTATTCTCAGTCATCAAGAACTCCTTCTGACACTCATCATGTCTAAAAAGGAATCCGTCATTGTTCTCCACCCCAAACATTGGTTCTGGAAGGTGAACAGCATTACCATGCACTCGAGTGTCCGGGTGAGGATCCTGGGGGCACCTTGTCCCTCCTTCCTCTTCTGTGCATCTAAATAGTTCCCTGTTACTTACACCCCCCTCGTGTCATAAGATCTGCTCTGCTGTCTCCCCCTGCCCCTAAGGCTAGCCTCACCCCTCACCCAAGTTACTCATCCGCCCTGCTGAGGCCTCCTGCCTCTGGTCTTCTCTCTTCTCGTCTCCTCCCTTCTCCTCTTTCTTTTCTTCTATTATGAGAATTGCAGAGACATTGCTAAAAGGAGAGGGGAGCCCCAGCCTGCCTGGCTCCGGCTGCCTTTCGTACATCTGCTGCCTCCGTGGCAGCCCCAGAAGTCTGTGGAAGCCATTCTCTGAGCTCCTTGCCTCTGGGTAACAGATGGTCCTTCCAGATCTGAGTCACAGTTTCCTGTCTAGAATGGCAGTGTCATCTCCATGAGCCCGGTTACTGGAGACTTATTGTTGATGGTCACTGGCCAGGATGTGTGTGTTAGAAAAGGTGCAGCCTCCCCCCTCTGCCCATCTGCTTCTCCTGATGTGCCTCTCATTTGGTGTGGAGGTCATGGTGAGGTCGAAGGTGACAACGGCCACCTTCACTGGGCCTTCTCCCTGCTGATCACTTTCCTCCAAGAATCATATCACCTAATCTAACTCTGAACTCTTGGAAGGCAGAGCCCTATCTCTGCCATTTCTGTCTCCCTTAAGACAGAGATGGGTGTTGAGTGGAGGCCAAGGAAGCAAGGAAAGGACTCTACCTTTGGTAGCAAGGGCGTGGGAGCAGGCGAGCAAGTCCCGCTCCACCATGAGCTTCCTGTGTGAGTCTGAGTAAATCGCCACCCTCTCTGGGCCTGGTCTCCCCTGCCCCCTTATAAAGTGTTGAAGATCCTTTCACCCAGCAAAGTCACTTCTAGGTGTTTGAGGACTATATTCTTACATGGGCACAAAGAGACACAAATAAGGATGGCAGCCTTGCTAGCAACAGTGAACAATGTCAGTCTAAGTGTCGATCAATAGAAGAATCCTTGAATAAATTACAGTACACACATAGGCTGTGTCAGTCGGCATGCAGTCAAAAAATAGAATTTTCACCAGTTATTTTCTCCTACAATACTCTGTTACAAAAAATTTCAAACACACAGGAAAATTGTAAAGTGAATACCCAACGACCCACTAAAATGAACATTTGGCCTCATTTGTTCGATCATATATCTATCCATTTATCCATCTGTCTATCCATCTTATTTTGGGGACGCACTTCAAAATAAGGTACAAACAACAGTATGCTTTACTCAGAAACACTCAAAATGTATATCATTAACTAGGGTTCCATATTTGTTTACAGTTATTTTTTAAGGTAAATTTACATGTAATCAAATACACTTCAAAATGCTTAAAGTGAAGTCTACTCCTCTATGAGTTTTGCTAAATTCATCCACCTGCATAATACAAACCCCCACTGAAATACAGAACATTACTTTCACATTAGAAACCTCCCTCATGATTTTTCCCCGCCTCCACCTCTACCTGCAAACACGGTTCTGAATTTCTTCCACCAGAACTTAGTTTTGTCTGTTCTAGAACATCATAGACATTGAGCCATACTGTGCAAGGCCTCTTTCAGTCAGCTGAGTGATTTTCAGATCTGCCTGTGTTGTCACATGTATTGGTAGTTTGTTTCTTCTTTCTGTTGAATGCTTTCTCTTACACGGATATGCCGCTTGTCCATTCTCCTGTCGACGGACATTTGGGATGTTTCCAGTTTTTGTCTATTTGTGAATAAAGTTGCTATGAACTTTTTTTAAAACAACTCTTTTTGAGGTCACATGTTTTCACTTGTCTTAGGTAAATACCTAAGACTAAACTTGCTGGTTCATAGGGTTGGTTAATGTTTAGATTTAAAAAAAAAAAAAGACCCAGCACTGCCCATGCCCGGACCTTACGTGACTGGCCCGTGTCCTCTCCCAACATTTGTCCAGTGGAGATGCGAGCCTGCTAGTGCCATTGCCCTCCCTTCCTGGTGAATTCTCTCCCTATTCATTCTTGTCATTTGGCCTCGGACAGGACCTCTCCAGGCCATCAGTGGTGCTTTGGTAATTGTGACACTCATAGGGAAGGGCTGGAGTCTCCACGCCTTTTGTTCCAGGAGCCCCTGCTTCCTTGTAAATGTTCCTGTCTCTCCCCCAGGAACTTCTAGGCTCCCCATGCCAATTGATGGGATTGAAAATGGGCAATAACAGTGGCCTCTAAGCTGATTCCAGGCCCTGAGTGAACCCAGATGTTCCACAGGCGGACCTGACCACCCATGGCCACCAGCCTGCATTCTTCTCAGGCCTATTCGGAGTGGTTGGGACAGAGACTGTGGGGCAGGGAGCAGACAACTAGACTTCCTGGGGTCTGGTCTCAACCCCCAGGCCCGTCCAGGCTTAACATCTCCCATCTCCCCATGATGCCTACAAGGGGCCACCAATGGGTCAGTTGTGCTCTCAGCCTTCATGCAAACGTAATATAGCATTGTTTAGAGTGCTACAGAGAATTTAGAGTTTATACAGTATTTGAAGTTTATAGAGTCCACTGTTTAGAGGTTAAGAGTACAGACACTGAGTACAGACACCCAGGTTCCAGTCTTGACCCATCCTTCTCCAGATGTTTCTCATTGCTTCTACGATGAGGAAATTTCAAATACAGAGGAGCCTCTGCTGAGCTCTTCTCTCCTAGACGACCTGAGCTTCACAACCTGGGTAAGATGCTCACCTTTGAGCCTCAGATCCCTCGTCTGTAAAGAGCCATACGAATGGCAGATGGTGGTGCTGTTCCAGCTGATCTATGGGCTTGGGCAAGCCAAGGGAGCCCAGGTAAACGGAAGCCCTTCCTACAACCTAGGATGGCCCCTTGGCCCTTGAAGTTGCGCCTGATTCACAGCCATTTCCCACACAGTCCTCACCATAGCCTTAGGAGGGAGGGTGGCAGCACAGAAATTAGTAACCCCTTTACAGAGGAGGAAATTGAAGCCGGAAGCAGGAAATCAACCTGTCACATCCCTAGGCAAGGAGCCTGGGTTTCTGACTCTGTTCTTGTCCAGCTTAATATATTAATTCTGTTCTTGTTTAATATATTAATTCATGATGAACTCTCATCTGCAGAGAGGAAGGGGTAGAGCCTGGTGGCTAGAGGTCCAGGTTCAGAGTCAGGCCACCTGGGTTCTGATCCTGACTCACACCTAATAGGGCAAGTTACCCAAACTGTTTGTGCCTTGGTTTGCTATCTGTAAATGAGTACTCTGAAAGGATTGTCAATAATCAAGCATTATTATTACTATTATGCACTGTGAGAATAAAATGAGTGAGCACAGGTAAAACAGAGTGACGCCCAGCACACGATAGATATTTCATAAATATCTATCATAAATGTTAGCTATTATTATAAGGCATCTCTCTTAGCCTAGAGGCAAGGCCTGTGTCCCTGTGCCTAGTTCTTGTCTGTAACCCCCCACCTCCATATTCCCCATAGCTGGCCCAAGGCTGCAAGGTGCTCAGGAACTGTTAGCTGAATGAGTGAATGCACGAATGCATTTAGGTCATTGGAAGCCTGTGTCCCTTGGGTGCAGGACTTGAGAAGAGGCAAGCCTAGGTGACGCATACTAGAGCTACCCTGGACTGCAGCCACATGAATGTGCCCTTCCCAAACCCCTTCCTGTTTGTCCTGACCCCTGGTCGGGTGAGCTGCAGCCAGGCCTCTGTGGAGCTGCGTTTTCCCGGAGCTCACGGTGCCTTTTGTGCTACTGGCTGCAGAAATCCTTCTCTTTGTTAAGGCTTTGTTTCCAAAGTCAGACCTTCTCAGCCAAGACATTATGCAGTTAATGATGTCCATGGAGACAGTGGAGGCTGCAATACACAGCCTTGCCCCGGGAGCCGACCCTGGGAGAGCAGTTTGCCGGGGGCATTGTGGTCTGGAGTAGAGCCAGGCTGCTGAGTGCACGCAGAGTCCTGAGAGTCTAGGCTGGAGAAACCTTCGCAGATCTGCCACAGCTGCCTCCTCCTTGTATGGAGAGAGGGGAGGCTGGACCAGAGAGCCTGTCTCCAGGAGTCAGGGCAAAGCCAGGCCTGGATTCTAGGGCTGTTGATACCACCATCACCAACCGCCCCCCCACCCACACATACACACATATACAGTGGGTCTCACACTTGAGCAGGCATCAAACCACCCAGAGGACTTATTTAATCAATGATTGATGCTCACTCACACCCAGGTCTAATTCAGTGGTTCTGGAGTGAGGTGAGGCCTAAGAGTTTTCATTTAACGAATTCCTAGATGATACTATTGTTGCTGTTTGGGGACCATGCTTTGTAAACCACTGTTTTAGGAACCTGCCTTGTGCCTAAGAAGGGAGAATGGAGGGAGAATGGAGCCCAAGAGCACAGTGCTGAGGAGGCTGGGATGGCAGCTGCCTTTTGGAAGGGACAGAGTTGAAAAAACCTGAAAATTCTCTGAATGGCAGGTCTCAGGGGAAGGCAGAGTCGGAAAGGGGGTAGGGGATGGGGTCCTGGGCAGGTTCAGGTTAGAGTGAGGCAAGGTGCCCAGGAAGTAAAACTTAAGGAGACATCCTTCCCAGGTTTGTGCAAGTGTAGGGTGGGCACCTGCAAGAACCGGAGAGGGAGCGTCTCTTTAAATGTTATGTCCTCGTGCCTGGCTTGCTCCCCTAATCCCGGCTCTGCCCCTGGAGTCCTGACAGCACCTCCAAGTCTAGCAGGTCAGCAGTGCAGCCAGTGTTTTCATGAACAGCCACCTCCTTTGGGCCTCAATTTCCAGGGGAAATTCCTCTTGGTTTAAAGCATGGTATTGGAAAGCCTAGGCCAGGAAGAAGTGGCGTGCGCACACACGTACATATGTGTCTGTGTGTATCCGTGTGTATCTTCGTGTGTCTCTATCGTTGTTTGAGAGACAAGACCAGAGAGAGGGTTCTGCAGGGGCAGACAGTGCTGTGTCTATTCCTTGCTAATTAAAGCATGCCTCCTGGACTTGAGGAGCTTTAAAAAATTCTGAAGCCCAGGCCACATTTCAAAATCTGCATTTTAACAGGATCCCTAAGCGATGCAGGCATAAGAACATGGGCCTCACTTGGGGACTTTCTAAAAATACTGATGCCTAGGTCCCATGGCCAGAAACTCTGGTGTAATTCTCCTGGTTTCTACATGAGCATTGGGTTTTAAAACCTACCCACGTGGTTCTAATGGGCCACAAAGCCTGAGAACCACTGGTATACCCAGCTTCAGAGGTCTTTAGAATCAGTGTTGGAAGCGACATGATGTAGTAGAACTCACATGGCATTTTAGTATCTGAAGCATGAATTCTAATCCTGCTCTGCCACTAACTAGCCAGATGGCCCTTGTCAGGTCACATTCTCAATTTCCTCAAAGCAAATAGGAATATTAATAATCTCTCTGGAGCAAAAATATTAACTGTGATTATTAGACTTCAAAGGGGTCTCGATTAACACTTAGGTCACATATCCTCAAGTTTACCCTTGAGAAAGCTTAAGATCTCTCTGGGCCTCAATTTCTCCCCTTGTAAAATTAGAGACTGGACCGCCAGGGGCCTCTCTCCAATACGTTATGTATGTTTCTGCCTTTGCACAGTGGTTCCTTCTGGCCGCTATACCCGCCCTTCCTTCTCACTTGAGTGCCTCTACCTCTCCATCAGGCATGCCTCAGAGTTGTCTCTCCTCTCTGCACTCCCCAATCCTGCCTCCTTAAATTTGAGGTTTTAGCTCAGAGTTTGCCTTCTACAGGGAGTCTTCCCTGACTGTCCCCTCCCAAGCCCAGATTAGGGGCCCTATGGCCACCTGAACTTTCCCAGCCCCTCCTGCCCTTTACAGGAGATATTATCATTGTCTAATGTTTGTCTATCAACCTGTCACATCCCTAGGCAAGGAGCCTGGGTTTCTGACTCTGTTCTTGTCCAGCTTAATATATTAATTCTGTTCTTGTTTAATATATTAATTCATGATGAACTCTCATCTGCAGAGAGGAAGGGGTAGAGCCTGGTGGCTAGAGGTCCAGGTTCAGAGTCAGGCCACCTGGGTTCTGATCCTGACTCACACCTAATAGGGCAAGTTACCCAAACTGTTTGTGCCTTGGTTTGCTATCTGTAAATGAGTACTCCGAAAGGATTGTCAATAATCAAGCATTATTATTACTATTATGCACTGTGAGAATAAAATGAGTGAGCACAGGTAAAACAGAGTGACGCCCAGCACACGATAGATATTTCATAAATATCTATCATAAATGTTAGCTATTATTATAAGGCATCTCTCTTAGCCTAGAGGCAAGGCCTGTGTCCCTGTGCCTAGTTCTTGTCTGTAACCCCCCACCTCCATATTCCCCATAGCTGGCCCAAGGCTGCAAGGTGCTCAGGAACTGTTAGCTGAATGAGTGAATGCACGAATGCATTTAGGTCATTGGAAGCCTGTGTCCCTTGGGTGCAGGACTTGAGAAGAGGCAAGCCTAGGTGACGCATACTAGAGCTACCCTGGACTGCAGCCACATGAATGTGCCCTTCCCAAACCCCTTCCTGTTTGTCCTGACCCCTGGTCGGGTGAGCTGCAGCCAGGCCTCTGTGGAGCTGCGTTTTCCCGGAGCTCACGGTGCCTTTTGTGCTACTGGCTGCAGAAATCCTTCTCTTTGTTAAGGCTTTGTTTCCAAAGTCAGACCTTCTCAGCCAAGACATTATGCAGTTAATGATGTCCATGGAGACAGTGGAGGCTGCAATACACAGCCTTGCCCCGGGAGCCGACCCTGGGAGAGCAGTTTGCCGGGGGCATTGTGGTCTGGAGTAGAGCCAGGCTGCTGAGTGCACGCAGAGTCCTGAGAGTCTAGGCTGGAGAAACCTTCGCAGATCTGCCACAGCTGCCTCCTCCTTGTATGGAGAGAGGGGAGGCTGGACCAGAGAGCCTGTCTCCAGGAGTCAGGGCAAAGCCAGGCCTGGATTCTAGGGCTGTTGATACCACCATCACCAACCGCCCCCCCACCCACACATACACACATATACAGTGGGTCTCACACTTGAGCAGGCATCAAACCACCCAGAGGACTTATTTAATCAATGATTGATGCTCACTCACACCCAGGTCTAATTCAGTGGTTCTGGAGTGAGGTGAGGCCTAAGAGTTTTCATTTAACGAATTCCTAGATGATACTATTGTTGCTGTTTGGGGACCATGCTTTGTAAACCACTGTTTTAGGAACCTGCCTTGTGCCTAAGAAGGGAGAATGGAGGGAGAATGGAGCCCAAGAGCACAGTGCTGAGGAGGCTGGGATGGCAGCTGCCTTTTGGAAGGGACAGAGTTGAAAAAACCTGAAAATTCTCTGAATGGCAGGTCTCAGGGGAAGGCAGAGTCGGAAAGGGGGTAGGGGATGGGGTCCTGGGCAGGTTCAGGTTAGAGTGAGGCAAGGTGCCCAGGAAGTAAAACTTAAGGAGACATCCTTCCCAGGTTTGTGCAAGTGTAGGGTGGGCACCTGCAAGAACCGGAGAGGGAGCGTCTCTTTAAATGTTATGTCCTCGTGCCTGGCTTGCTCCCCTAATCCCAGCTCTGCCCCTGGAGTCCTGACAGCACCTCCAAGTCTAGCAGGTCAGCAGTGCAGCCAGTGTTTTCATGAACAGCCACCTCCTTTGGGCCTCAATTTCCAGGGGAAATTCCTCTTGGTTTAAAGCATGGTATTGGAAAGCCTAGGCCAGGAAGAAGTGGCGTGCGCACACACGTACATATGTGTCTGTGTGTATCCGTGTGTATCTTCGTGTGTCTCTATCGTTGTTTGAGAGACAAGACCAGAGAGAGGGTTCTGCAGGGGCAGACAGTGCTGGGTCTATTCCTTGCTAATTAAAGCATGCCTCCTGGACTTGAGGAGCTTTAAAAAATTCTGAAGCCCAGGCCACATTTCAAAATCTGCATTTTAACAGGATCCCCAAGCGATGCATGCATAAGAACATGGGCCTCGCTTGGGGACTTTCTAAAAATACTGATGCCTAGGTCCCATGGCCAGAAACTCTGGTGTAATTCTCCTGGTTTCTACATGAGCATTGGGTTTTAAAACCTATCCACGTGGTTCTAATGGGCCACAAAGCCTGAGAACCACTGGTATACCCAGCTTCAGAGGTCTTTAGAATCAGTGTTGGAAGCGACATGATGTAGTAGAACTCACATGGCATTTTAGTATCTGAAGCATGAATTCTAATCCTGGCTCTGCCACTAACTAGCCAGATGGCCCTTGTCAGGTCACATTCTCAATTTCCTCAAAGCAAATAGGAATATTAATAATCTCTCTGGAGCAAAAATATTAACTGTGATTATTAGACTTCAAAGGGGTCTCGATTAACACTTAGGTCACATATCCTCAAGTTTACCCTTGAGAAAGCTTAAGATCTCTCTGGGCCTCAATTTCTCCCCTTGTAAAATTAGAGACTGGACCGCCAGGGGCCTCTCTCCAATACGTTATGTATGTTTCTGCCTTTGCACAGTGGTTCCTTCTGGCCGCTATACCCGCCCTTCCTTCTCACTTGAGTGCCTCTACCTCTCCATCAGGCATGCCTCAGAGTTGTCTCTCCTCTCTGCACTCCCCAATCCTGCCTCCTTAAATTTGAGGTTTTAGCTCAGAGTTTGCCTTCTACAGGGAGTCTTCCCTGACTGTCCCCTCCCAAGCCCAGATTAGGGGCCCTATGGCCACCTGAACTTTCCCAGCCCCTCCTGCCCTTTACAGGAGATATTATCATTGTCTAATGTTTGTCTTGTCTCCAACTAGATTGTGGTAGCCCTGGAGGCACTCTGCATACCTACCTTGGATCCTGAGTAGGTGTTCACCAAATCTGTGACTGAAGGTGGAGTAAATGACAGCAGGAGATTGTGATCAACAGACCTCACAACTAATTCTTGCTCTGAGCTCGCAGCCTTTGCCAATCAGATTCAACTCAATGTTTAGAAGGTAATCGAAGCATGAGGAAAATCTCATTAATTTAGGTCTCTTCTCTCCTGACGTTAACCTCGATTATCTAACTGCTAGAGGAACACAGTTTTCTGGATGGCTAAAGATCAGCTGAGTTACGGGCCCAGGTGGATCTCAGCCCCAGCCTCTCAGAGGGGCACCACAGTTTACAAAGCAATTTCTCATCTGCTGTCTCCTCACCGGGAGGATGGCAAGGTAGGAATTGTGGCCATCGCACTAGAATATGAATTGCCTCAGGGCGGGCATCTTGTCTATTTTGTTCACTAAGGTTTCCTCGGCACATGATAGGTGCTCAATAAATATTTTTTTCAGTGAAGGAATCTCTTCTCTTACAGATAAAGGAAAGGTAGACTCAGGAGGATTGGGTGGTTCTCCGGGTTCACAGAGCTGGAGCATCGGTACTGAGGGGTCCCAACTTCCTATGCAAGGCCCCTTTCCATTGCCCTGGGCATGGAGAGTCTAACCTGGTGCAAAATCTATGCTCCCAAATATGCCAACTTTTATGCCTCTCTGCTCACACTTACTACATCTTTTCAAGGGCTGGGGTGATGGTGCCCAACATCCATGCCTTGCACAAGGCCTGGGAACACATCTCCCACAACTCAAGGATTTCTCTGTCTTTGGCCTCTGTGGGTTTGCCAATCTGCAGGCAAGATTAGGTGTGCCCAGTAACAATTCACTTTCCTCTACCTTTGGGCAAAGTTCTAATTGTCCCACCCACTGTAGGCACAGGCAAAAGAGTCTCCCCACCCCATCCCAGACCAGCCTTCAGATCAGCATCTCACTGGGATATTTAGTAACTCACAGTTTCCAAAGCACTTTCACATACATTGTTTTATCTAGTCTTCAGAACAGGTCTGTGTGACCATTATACAGATGAACAAGTAGACAGAGGGGTTAAGGACTTGCCTTTGGTCAATCACACTGGTATTATGAAGCAGGGTGGAAACTTGAATCCATGGTTTCTGACTAAAACCCTCATTTTTTTCTCTGCATTTCAACAAGCATTTTACTAATTGTATCCTGCACCAAGGTCCAATGGACAAACCAACAAATGAAGACACTATGCGCCTGCCTTCTGGAAGCCCAGATTCCAGTGGCAGAGTCAGACACACACTTTATAAATAACCCTGTGAGGAAGAAGAGGCAGGTGACCCTGTAGCTGTGGTGGGTAATGTTTCATGAAGGAGCCAGAAGGATGAGGAGGTGCTTGGTGGGAAAGAGAGAAGGTGGAATAGGCAGAGACATGTCAACGCCAAACGCAGAGTCTGCAGAGGGGATGGAGGGTCCCAAGTGTCCAGACAAAGACACAGAGAAGACAAGGCTGGAGAGTTGCTGACCCAGGGCAGGAAGGGCAGGGGCTGCAGACTAAAGAGTTCAAGTTTCTTCCTGTATGGGCTGGGGAACTTTGAAAGGCTTTAACCACTGTCAACCAGCTCAAATCTACTTTAAAACTTGATTTAAAAAAATAATTTTCTTGCTATAAATGTTCCTTATAAAAACGAAGACAAGCAAAGGGAAGAAAATAAAAATCACCTTTAATCGCATTGCCCAGAGATAACCAATGTTTTCTATGAATATGTACATTTTTCTAAAATGTCACCATATAGTTAATGTTCCTTTGTACCTTTTTTCCACTTACTATTTTGTGAACAGCTTCCATGTAATTTATTATTCTTCTTCAATGGTTCTAATATTTGGTTCTAATATTTAGAGGGGTCGTGGACCCCTGTGAAGATCTGATGGAAGCACAGACCCCCTCCTGTGTTGCCTGCATTTCTGCCTGGCAACACGGTTGGTGTGCAGAATCCCTAAATACACACCAACCATGTTGCCAGGCAGAAATGTGGGCCCAGGGTTGCCAGTTCTTCAGACATTTCCAAACCTGGAAATCCATTTCTCATATGAAATCTTCTGGTTTTTAAAGGTTGGCCACTAACTTGAAATATTAAAAATAAAAACAAAACAAAAACACCAAGGGAACCAAACTTGTCAGAGGCCTCAGTCTGTTCTGAGGCAGCTGGTTTATAACTTCTGGGCAAAGCCAAGGTCGTAGGTATTTGGGCTTATGGTCAGACCAAACTCATGCTTCCAACCTTGACTCAACCTTCTTACGCAGCCAAACCCCTCTCTTCAATTCCCACTTCCACACCTGAGTCCCAGACTCTTCCATACGTGAAACGCCTGCCCCGCACCCCACCCCTGCCGCTAGCATTGTCCAAATCCCACCAGAATCTTTCCAGGGCTTTACAGCTCTGCACATTGGACACTTGTCATGCTCTCTCTGTTCCTAGCTATTTGTGGCTCCACCTCCCATCCTCCCATGTACTGGGAACTCCTGGGGATAGCACCGTTTGATTCATCTCTGTGCCCTTCAATGCAGGACCCCTCAAAGAGTCAGCCCAGAGTGGCTCAGGAAACACAAGTGCGTGTGAGAGACATGACAGCACTCATCCCTGTGCAAGTAAAGTCCTCACTGGAGCAGAAGGATAGATAATTACAGCCTGGCTTTAGCAATCTGCTATGCATTCACCCTCAGGCTGTGTGAATTGCCGTGAAATTCTTATGAAGGGGAAAGTAGAAAGTGACTCTTAAAAGGAGAGTTCAGGGAAGGAGGAGAAAGGAAGAAAAGCTTTTGTAAGCCCTGGAGTCGGGCCTGTGCTGACCTTTGAACCATGGAGATAAGAAGACAGGACCAGACTGGTGCTGTGCTCAAGGCGACGAGAGAAGGGCCCAGCCCTGCCCTGGTGTGACTTTGGGCAGGAACCTTCCCCTCTCTGAACAGTAAGGGGCAGAACTAGATCACCTCCTAGAGCCCTTCTTTCTAGAATAATAAAATTCTATGTGGCAGTCAAAGGTTTCTACAGTGACCCTGTAATAAGCCGGAACTGCTACAGCCGCTGCCTGCTGGTCTCCATCTCCGTCTCTCTCTCTCTGGTTCTATCACAGTCCTTCCCCATGTCCTTCCCTCTTCCCTCTCCCCTAACGTCTGCCTCCAGTTCATAAACTTGCTTACATTGTTTTTCAAGGGTCAGCTTAGAAATAAAGATAAGCTCTCAGTTGTTTACCCAATGTATGACAAAGATGACTGGTGACGACAGTCAGCATAAAACGTAAGTGACAAGGGCTAAAACCTCACATGGTGGAAATTTTCATTGACTAAAAAGTGGCTAAAAAATCAAATCTTCTTGACTTGCTAAATTGATTTGCTAAATATGACCCAGGAAACTTGGGCTTGCTCAAAATAGTAGCCAAGAAAAAAAAAGCCACAATGGCAGATGTTATCATGAGTCAATTAAAAAACAAAACAAAACAAAACTAATTGATAAACCAAGTCTTCTTGGTGAAATAGCCTTGATCGAAATAATTTCAGTAAGATTAAGAAGAGATAAACTAAATTGAAGAGAAAAATGACCAAAGGAATCAATTAGCTTTATGGTCTGGCTTTGAAAAATAATTTTTAAAAATTTATTTATTTATTTTAATTAGTTTCAAGTATACAGTACATTGGTTAGACATCTATATAGTTCATAAAATGATCCCCCAATAGCTCCCTCCCTTCCCTGGCCCTCCACCTAGCCATTACATTAATGCTAACTGCATTCCCTCTGCTGTGCTCCCCATCCTCGTGACCATCTATCGACTACTAATTTTACTTCTTTAATCCTTCACCCCATTCTCCTAGCCCCCGAACCACCCCTCCCCTCTGTTCATCACCAAATTATCCACTATATGAAAAATAATTTTTCCATAAAAAATTAATCAGTGTTAATATAATTCTTATTAAGATATTGACAACAGCAGAGTCAAATGCCCAGGCCTCGGGTGCTGTGGGGAAGACATGGATGAGTGAGCTTGGTTAACCCATCTGCGGTCTCTCAGCACTCACTCTGCACCTCCCGCTGCCTGCAACCAGCTGACCGGTTGGTTCCTCCTGGTTTGTAATCATCACTGTCTTACCAGCGGTTTTTGTACTTCCAAAGGAGTTGAGTTTTTACACTAATTGCTGCCTCCCTAATCAATTAATGAGATTTAAAAGGTCATTTATCATTGGAAATTGCAACTGGAATCACCAGAGCAGTACATCGGTATACAGATGCTAAGGAATTGCATCCTACATTGATAATTTTACCCAGACTTTAATGAGATTCTTATTAACATATACATTATTAATTAGACCATTAATGCAGATGTCATTTTGAGTCACACCAGGATTCCCAATAGCTCACATGGTTATTAAACCTTGCTAATTTTCACAAGGAATTAATATTATATTAAAGGTTCTCTCCACTGCGTATTCTAAATTAAACACTCACTTTCGACATCTCACCCACAACATCCACTCATACTTGTTAAAGAGAGGAATAAGAGGAAAGCATTTTCATTCTAAGACCTGAGAGCTTCCCATTTTGCAAGTAACTGGCATCAGTAAGTAGTTAGGGAAGCAAAGGTTGAGAGAGAAAGGCCCTCACTCCCCACTCTACATGCTCCGGGAGGAGCCTACTCTTCTTTAATTAGCAAAGTTTCCTACACATCTAAAATAGAATATTTTAATTTTTTCATAGCATAAAGTATCATTTGTTCACTGTAAATAATTTAGGAAACACACATAAGCAAAAAGGAGAAAATTTTCACCACCCATCTCTCAGCACTTAGTAATTGCCACTCTGAACATCCTTATGTGCTATTTTAGTCTGTTTTCTCCATGCATAGACATCCTTTCATACAAATAGAATAATACTCTACATATTGGTTTAAAACCTTCCTTTTTAACTTAACACTCTTCCGTATCAATAAACATTCTTCTAGAGCCTCATTAACTGTCACATTATACACATCAATCTACTTCATTCTTTCAAATGGTTACGGGATGGTCAACTTGGTTAGGCTACAGTCTCCAGTTATTCAGTCAAGCACTAATCTATATATTCCCATAAAAGTATTTTGTAGCTGTGATTTAAGTCCATAATTAATTGACTAGCAGGGAGATTATCCTAGATAATCCATTCTAGATTGTCCTAGAAAATCTACGTGGGCTTGATTCAGCCTGTTGGAACCTGAAGGCAGAGTTGAGGCTTCCCTGAAGAAAAAGAACCTGCCCATGGACAGCAGCCTCAGCCCATTCCCAAGAGTTCCCGCCTGCCCTTCCTGACTGCTTGCCCTATGGATTTCACTCCCCTAACCAGCCCCACAATTATGTAAGCCAATTCCTTGTAATTACTCTCCTAATACATATATCCCCTACAAGCTCTGTTTCTCTGGTTGAACCCTGACTAATACAGGCTGCATAGGATTTTATAGTATGGCTATACCATAATTTATTTAACCAATCCTCCATTGTTGGATATTGCGCTGGATTCTCTTGCTGCCACTTTGGCATCACTGCTGTATCACGCTGGAACTATACTTCCCAGTATATGGTTTCTTGAATGGTCCCAGAACACTGGAGATTGCTGATAAAAGGACTCCATGCAAAACTTGGAAGAGACAAGCTACAGGGGAGCCATTATTATTGGGAGGGCATGGCAGACAGACGTGATGGCAGTGTCACCAGGCATAGCAGTTTCAACAGAAGTAGTGGCTTTGCTGAGCTCCTCATGAGTGCCCACTCCACAGACCCACTTTGGTGGCCAGATGCATGCAGCTTTGCACTTTCCCACCTGTGCCACCTGTGCTTCAGGCAGAAGTGGTTAGCAACTGCTTCTGGAACCACTCCACTTTCCCCTATAGAACTTTAATCCCACAGCTACTCCCGGATCTGCATAAGCCCTAATTCCTGTTAAACCTCCCATTTCTGCAATACTTGTAATGGCTCCATGTTCCTGACTGAAACCACTAGTGGTTCAGGGGAAGAGATCCTTAAAATGGGAATATAAAATTCTTTCACTAATATTAGAAGTAAGGACACTAATGACGGCATTACTATATCACAGTAGTTCATGGCACAAAGTGGCAAAACATTTGTTTGAATTATTATTAAATTATTATAACTTGTAGTCATCTGAAGTCAGGTATCTGCGAAAAGAAAGTCAGGCGACCAATTAGCTGTTGCAGGAGAACATTATAGTAGAAATAAAGATTACAAGGACCGTGAAGTTAGCTGACTAGTTCTAACTGTGCTAAATAATTTGAAAAAATAAAATGGTGAGCTCAGGCTTTAAGTTCCCAGTTCAAGACTCAAGTAAGAAAAGATAAAGCTTTGGTGAATGCCCTGAAATAATCTTCAAGCTCACAGAATTTGCTGATCTGACCATGTTCCCCATCACTCCAAAACAGCAGGCCTGACAGAACACTGGAATGGCCTGTTGAAGACTCACTTATGACACCAGCTGGATAACAAGCCTTTGCAGGGCTGGGGTCATGGCCTACAGAATGGGATATGTGCTCTAACTCAGTAACCAGTGTATAGTGCTATTTCTCCTTCAGCCAGGATTCCATGGCCCAGGAATCAAAGGGAGGAAACAGAAGTGACTCATATCATTATTACCCTTATTGATACAGTAGCAACACTTTTGTTTCCATCCCTGTGGTTTTGGGCTCTCTGGCGTAGCAGTCTTAGTTCCCAGCGGAAGACTACTTCCATGAACAAACAGAACAATGGTCCATTCTGTACTCATGGGAGTGATTAGTCCTGATTACCAAGGAGAAATTAAGTTGCTACTTCACAATGGGGGCTACTATAGATTAAATGTTTGTGCCCCCTCCACACACACACACTCAATTCATATGTTGAAATTCTTCACTCAAGGTGATGGTATTTGGAGTTGGGACCTTTGAGAGGTGATCAGGTCATAAGTGTGCAGCCTTCCTGAATGGGATTAGTAGTGCTCTTATGAAATAGACCCCAGAGCTCCCTGGACCCTTCCACCACATGTGAGAAGACAGCCACCAGTAAGGAACCAGGTCCTTGCCAGATACCGAATCTGCCTGCATCACGATCCTGGGCTTGCCAGCCTCCAGAACTGTGAGAAATAAATGTTTATTGTTTATAAGTCAACCAAACTCTAGTATTTTGTTACGGTAGCCCAAAAGGACTAAGACAGGAGCAAACAGGAGTTTTCCTGGGGCACACGAGATTTTCTGGGTGTTTCGTGATACTCTCATGTCCTGTGGTAAAAGTTCATGAAAAACATCAGCACTGAAGGTTTGAGTTATCCACCAGACAAGGAAATATAACTAGCCAAAGAACTTGCTAAGAGCGAAAAGATTAAGAAATGGGTAGGAGATGAAAGAAGTCAAATTTCAGCTACAAGCACATGACCAGTTGCCGAAATGAGAACTATTTGCTATCTTGTTTCTTTGCTTTGATATGAATATATCTACATGTGTTAACCACAACTTTTCCTATTTCCCCCTCTCCTATTCTCCTGCTATCCAATACAAAGTGCATGTATTAATAGTGATAGATCCTATGCCTTCATTTTTAAATTACAGAATATAAAAGGGGGAAGGTGACTCAGCTAGGTGAGGAAATATCATCCAGAGATGGATAAAGTGACCTACAAGACTTCATATTTCTTCTTCGGGGTGGGCAGTTAGCATGTCTTCAGTTGTACGTAGGAAAGTGTCATCATTTCAGGCAGGAGTGTGCTGTTGTTACTGTCTTTATTCAAAAGTCAGCCTTAGTGAAAGGGATGTGCGTGGATGCCAAGTTGACAAAGGGGTGGACCCTTCCGGACCTCCTTGGAACCACCGCTCCTGTATAAGGCTTGGAACTAAATTTCCTAGAATTTTTTCCCTGTGTGGTTCATAGAGAGGACCTCATAGAATTTGGAAGGCAGAAGCAAAGCGGAAGCTGTTTTTCTCAGGACATCACATGGTGGCCATGAGGGCATCAGATGTGGCCATTCATTCCTTCAGTGCATCTCCTGACGCCTCCACCCGATCTTCACTCCCCAGCTCCGATGTCCAGAAACTGGCCACTTCTCAGACACCGACCTGGCCACCTCGTCTTTCAGGTTCCTTAATTCCTAGAGGAAACTCCTTATTCTTATACATTACCATAGTAATTCCATTTTTCTGAGAGAATCCATTCAGAAACAAAAATCTAGGTTGTTTCAAATTTCCTGCTGTTATAATTGATATTGTAATGAACAGCCATTGACATCTGACTTTTGAGTAGTGAAAACAAAATTTTAATGTTTTATTTTATGTCCAGTCATGTCTGCTAAGTTCTCTGCTACAGAAACATTGATTCAGGGTTAAAAGAGGTGTGTTGACATACCGGCTCCATTATTTCCTTCTTGTCTGGCCTTCCCCCTCTCTAAGTCTCAGTTTCCTTTCAGGAAATTAAGAGAACCATTTCCAGACTTTCTAGCCTCCTTAGCTGTTCGTAGGGATCAGCTAGGTTTATGGATGTGGAAGGATTTGAACAATTATAAAGCGATACTGACACGTGGACGTTTCGCGGCTTTGTCTGAGCCCACACTGGCACTGTGCCAGGTTCTCTCACCTACGTGGGGCAGAAGAGATCGCTGTGCTCCAGACCTGAAGAACCAGGCACTGCATCTGGTGGGCTGTTCAGTTCCATGCAACCTGGCCCTTAGTTGCATGGTTTCATATTGTCCCTGTCCAGCTGCATAGTTTTATAATAAGGTGAGACAGCCTCATCTGGACACTTGTCCATCTCTAAACAAGTCCTCACCACACATGTGCTGGGCCTGCTGTGGGTTGGAACCCTCCTTGTGGTTGGAGAATCTGACCCCACATCCAGAACCGGGGGCACTCTCAGACACTGGCCTGGCTACCTCATCATGCAGCCCTCTGTGTGGTGATCTTCATTGAATCCTCAGGACTGGGAAAATATTAGACCTTCTGGTTCTTTAAAAAAGAAAAGTACAGAAAATTAGTGCTTATGGAACAGAAGTTTTGGAGAGACATAATTAGCTGTTCAAATAACTCCTTCACCCTCTAAAGCAGTGGTTTTCCAATGGCGGCTGTTTTGCTCCCCAAGGACATTTGGCAATGTCAGTCATACCTAGGTTGAGAAACCCTGCTTTAGTACATGCTTTGGTTTTAGTCCAAACCCTGCAATTCCAAGTGTTCTCTACGAGGAACACCTTCAAGGAAGTCAGAGAGAGGAAGAAAATTTGAATGTTCCAAAAGCTAAGCATTCAGGTCTCACTGCTCTAAAGGGGTCCCCTTACTAAAGGGGGACCTTTCAAGTGGCAAATTCTCCTGGTCGAGCTTTCATAAACATTCAGATTACAAAAAGTCAGTTTGGCTGCAATTTTTCAAAGCCTCGCCCACAGGGTGAAGCACTGTCCTTTCTCTACCCTGCTAGGACACACAATACTGTCCCTCTCTACCTTGCTAGGACACACAGCACCGTTGCTCAGAGGCTCCACTGCTAGTCCACATGGAATCTTAATGCAAATTAGAACAAGCTGCTTCTCTCCAAAGTAAAGTTCTCAAATGAGTATATTATTTTCTTCTTAATAATAATTATTATAACAAAGTCATTTCGTATAAAATAAATCAATGATAGAATATAAAAGAACACTTGAAATTCACTGAGCTGTACGCTTAAAATTTGTGTACCATAGTCGCATTAAACCAAAATTAAATGTTTTAAATAAAAAGAAAAAAATTTGAGCTTTTACTTGCAATAGTTAGAATTAGAATATAATTATTTACTTTTAAAATGTTACATGTTGTTTCGGATACATCTTGTGGCCCACCTTGCAGTTTCTCAGCCACTTTTTCACTCCAACTGTTTTTGAGGCAACCAGGTATGTGCAATGTAACCTAGTGGCACCTCATCTCAGCTCTTCACCTTATCCCTTGCTTTCTGCTTTGGAGTTTTTCTGCTGTGGTCACATAGGACAATCTGACAAATGGGTAAACTTTGAGGTACAACGGGGTTAATTCCTCAGAGAGCAATACCCCTTGACCTGTGGGGGATGGGCACCAATGGAAAAATGCTCCCTTCTTCTGTTCCATGGGCAGACAGTTCTGAGGTGCATTCCACATGGCTCCTCAGGATGTCACCAGGTGGAGTCCAGGTGCTCACAGTGATGGCCAGCTGCAGAACGAGGCCTTGGATGGACTTGCCTTCCTATTTCACTCTTCCCAGTTCCTGGACGTCAATTTCCCAAAATGAACCAACTTCACGCAAACCTTTGTCTTTCCTTTTTCTTTTAGGGGAACCTAGCCGAAGATATGCATCTCGCTGTCATGGAAACAAAATGTTTATGATCATTTTACTGCTTACTTGCTCCAATATCTCGTCTCTAGAAATGATGGCTAGATCTTAAGTAACTTTAAATACACTTTAATGTCAAGAAGCTATGTTCTTCACTGGCAACCAATGATGTCAAAATTTAATATATTCTGAGAGCTACAATTGTATGCAAAAATGCGTCCAGTAAATTATTGATGCAAGTGTATTGGTAATATTCAAAGGAGAGTTTAGAAAACAGTTTAAACAGTTTAGGTTTTTCATTCCTTACAGATCAATGTTCCATCAATAGCAGAGCAGTCAATATCAGTTGTAAATTTTCACGTATTACAGTTGTTCGAGTTCATCACAATTCTTCAAATTACATATGTCATTCAGAAGAGTGAAAGACCATGATATTTTTAAGCTTACAAAACTTTCTTCTAAAAATAATGTCATGTCTACTGCCATGCCACCCTGAACAAGCCCGAACCGGTCTGATCTCAGAAGCTAAGCAGGGTCAAGCCTGGTTAGTACTTGGATGGGAGACCACCTAGGAAGACCAGGTACTGTAGGCGTAAAAAATTAAAAAATAAGGGATTGTAAGCTGACAAGGTCCTTGCAATCTGTGAGGTCAACCTGTGAGGGTTGCCTCGCCTAAAAATAAAATAAAATAAAAATAATGTCGTATTTGTAAAAAAATATTGATTCTGAAATTTAAATGGGTCATAAATGGGCTGATCATGAAATTAACAGTAAAATGAGACTTCTTTTGACCTTTTTCCTTCACATTTCCTTTCTTACAGAAGTTGGCATCAATGATGTCTAACTTGTTTAGCATTAAGAATAATTTTTCTTAAACATCATCATTTAATTTCTCTTCAAAGAATATTTTAATTCTATCGATGCTTTCAAAGCATTTTGTATGCTGATTTTGGTTCCTACATCCTTTTACTTACACTGCTAATTTTAACTAAAACATCATGTCAAATTGGTACTAAGAAAATTAATTTAAAAGTGGATATTTTTGAGAGTATGTCTGAGCTTGCATTCTATGGTCTATATTTCATAAACTACATCTTTTAATTATAAAATATATTCCTTCTTCAAAAGTAGAAATGGAACGATGTCTATCGACCTAGTTAGAACAAGACATTTTACTTCCATCTGCCAGAAAATTGTCATGATATATATATATATATATATATATATATATATATATATATATATATATATATATATATATATATCTCATGCTATATATGATATATAAATGTTATCTATCTTTAGAATAAAAAAATGATGAAAATATTTTTCTAATTTTCAAAACCATGAAGGTTGCTTGCAAAACCAGTGCCACCCTTAGACAGGATAACCTTGTGCAGTGCACAACCTGAACAGCCACATATGGGAGCCCTATGGTCAACGTATCTTCTAAGCATTTTAGGACCCTCCTCTCTCAACCTACTTTTGCAGTCTCCCACTCCACACGCCTCTGTTCCAGCCAAATAACCATTCCCTACACCAGGCCTGTGACTGTACTGTGCCCTCTGCTTTGGATGTCATCTCTGCCCTGCCTCTGCCTACTGTCACCCTACCCAGTGGGGGGCTCCCTCTCTCAAATCTCCAGAGCACTGTTTGGAAGTTTTTTGGGCCTGACTCCTAACCAGACTATGAACTCTCTTAAGACACAGAATACAGCTGTTTCATTTCAGCTTCCTGGACCAAGCCCAGCCCAGCCTACAATGAGCTCAGAAAAGTGGGATGAACTGGAAAAGGCCTGAGATCCAGGCCTGAGGACCGTGGCACTTCTTGGTGGTGGCACTGGACTTTGCCCCAAGGAATTCACAGCCCAGTAAGGAAGATATATAGGGATCAGTGATGACAACCCAGTATATTTGTGTTAAGTGCTTATTAGAGGGAAGGGCTGCATTCGATGCAGACACACACCAGCAGAGGGAAGTGATATTGAACCTGAGATGAAGGCTGAGGAGAAGTTCCTCAGGGGAGAAAGTCTACAGATGAAATTCCAGGCAAAGGAAACAGCATATACGAAGGCATGGAGGTATGAAACAGTCTGGCCTATTGGGGGGTACTTGGAGTAACTGGAGCATTCAGAAATGAGTAGGACACCAAACTGGTTCAAACCAGATTGTGATGCCTGAGAGGTTAGACTGTCTCCTGAAGGCAATTGGGACCCTTTGAAAGGATGTAGGCAGCAGAGTGACAGCACCAGATTGGAGTTTTAAAAAGGTCATCCTGGCCTGATCCACATGTCCTGGAAGCTGAGCCAAGCAACATGACTCTGAGGGTTCATAAAAGGTAAATAAAGGACATATGGGTCACCCAGGATCTTGTTAAGACACAGCTTCTGATTCAGTAGACTTGGAGTGGGGCCTGTGATTTCACATGTCCCAAAAAGCTCCCAGAGGATGCTGACACTGCTGGTCCATAGGTCCATGGACTTTGATTAGGAAGAAAATGAAACTTACTTTCTGGCCCAGTCACTAATGACTGCTGTGAATTTATAGACAACCTTCTGTATTCTTACATTTCCACTTGCACAGGACTGAAATCATTTTCATTGGGCCCTTCCTGTCCAACCCCTCCCCCAGGTACACAGAAATCAGGAGGTACCTATGTCCTTAAGTAGAAGCAAGGGATCATTAGCAGATGGACAGTGGGTCACAAGGTCATTTGTCTCAGGATGATATACAGGCAGCTCCTAGTCCTGCAATAAGCATTAAAGGGACACATTCATCACAGGATATGTCCAGCCCACACTTCTGGAGTGCTGTGCTCAGCTCTGTGAGGGGGACAGTGGTGAACCATAATGCATTGGGAGTGAGAGAACAGGATGAGGAGAGGACTCAGTGGCACTCAGCTTGAAGAAGAGAGGTTCAAAGGGACATGGTCACCTCTAAGTCTCTGAGGGTCTGTCATAGGACAAAGAGAGCAGACATGATCTGTAGTAGCCAGGGGCTGAGCTAAGACAAATCAATGAATTGGAACTACAGCAGAGAGCTCTCACTTCATTGTAAAAAAACAAATTCCAATAGTGAGAGCTGCCCAAATACGGAATGAGCTACCTTGTATAATAGTGAGCTCCTCATCACTGAAGGTGTGCAAGACTGTTCTAAATAGTAGAGATTGAATAGGATGACCCCTGAGTCCTGAGATTCTCTCATCCACTCATCCAGCTGAAGACACTCTAATCACTGCAATGAGCCCAGAAACCCTGCCG